>NW_025335179.1:1200000-1627756 GCF_018152115.1 Drosophila rhopaloa | reverse complement strand
ACTTGTTGGAAATTTTGTAACGAATTCAACGAGGTATGCCAGTTGAACATTCGACCAATATATCCAAGGGTTTTGATTAAAATAACAAAAATCGAGGTGATTTTTTTCCACTATATCCCAAAAATTTGTTCAAATGATATTCTTTTTCTGTAAATGCCACTTTGTTGAATATTTTGTAACGAATTCAAAGAGAAATGCCATTCCAACATTCGAGCACTATTTCCCAGGGCTTTGATTAAAAAACCAAAAAATCGAGCTGATATTATCCGGATTTGAACGAGATTATTTCTTTTCGAAAAAATTTTTCAAATGATATTTTTTTTTCTGTAAATTCCACTTTGTTGGAAATTTTGTAACGAATTCAACGGTATGCCATTCGAACATTCGACCAATATATCCAGGGGTTTTGATTAAAATACCGAATATCGAGGTGATTTTCTTCGGATTTTGGCGTTGTCCTAATGGGGGTCATCATTTGTTCCAAAAATGTGTGCAAATGATATTTTTTTGCTGTAAATGACACTTGGTTTGAAATTTTGGTAACGAATTCAACGATGTATGCCATTCCAACACTCGACCACTATTTTCCAGGGTTTTGCTTAAAAAACCGAAAAATCGAGCCCATATTATCCGGATTTGGGCCTTGTTATAATGGGGTGGGCAAGATGATTTCTTTTCGAAAAATGACACTTGGTTTGAAATTTTGGTAACGAATTCAACGAGGTATGCCATTCCAACATTCCAGCACTATTTCCCCGGGTTTTGATTAAAATACCGAAAATCGAGGTAATTTTTCCACTATATCCCCAAAATTGGTTCGAATGATATTTATACCCGTTACTCGTAGAGTAAAAGGGTATATTGTATTCGTGCAAAAGTATGTAACAGGTAGAAGGAAGCGTTTCCGACCCTATAAAGTATATTTATTCTTGATCAGGATCACTAGCCGAGTCGATTTAGCCATGTCCGTCTGTCCGTCTGTCTGTCCGTATGAACGCTGAGATCACGGAAACTATAAAAGCTAGAAGATTGGCATTTTGCATGTAGATTTTAGAAGTTCCTACGCAGCGCAAGTTTGTTTCAAAATGGTGCCACGCCCCTTTAACGCCCACAATCGCTTATATACGATTTTAAAAATTTAAATATTTCGGAAAAGTAAAAATGCAGTTTTATTCTGTTTATCAATACCTATCGAAATGTAGAAGAAATTTTTCAAATCGGACCATTCGTTAAAAAGTTATGCGTGATCAAAGTTTCTATCTCCATCTCCCTCGCACTCCCTTTACCTGAGTAACGGGTATCTAATAGACGGGGCACCCGACTATAGCGTTCTCTCTTGTTTTTTTCTGTAAATGACACTTTGTTGAAAATTTTGAAACGAATTCAACAAAGTATGCCATTCGAACATTCGACCACTATATTCAAGGGTTTTTGATTAAAATACCGAAAATCGAGGTGTTTTTTCCACTATATCCCAAAAATTGGTTCGAATGATATTTTTTTCTGTAAATGCCACTTTGTTGGAAATTTTGTAATGAATTCAAGGAGGTATGCCATTCGAACATTCGACCAAATATCCAAGGGTTTTGATTAAAATAACAAAAATCGAGGTGATTTTGTTACACTATATCCCAAAAATTTGTGCAAATGATATTTTTTTTGCTGTAAATGACACTTGGTTTGAAATTTTGGTAACGAATTCAACAAGGTATGCCATTCCAACACTCGACCACAATTTCCCCGGGTTTTGATAAAAAACCCGAAAAATCAAGCTGATATTATCTGGATTTGGGCCTTGTTATAATGGGGTGGGCGAGATTATTTCTTTTCCAAAAAATTTTTCAAATGATATTTTTATACCCTTGCAGAGGGTATTATAATTTCAGTCAAAAGTTTGCAACGCAGTGAAGGAGACATTTCCGACCCTATGAAGTATATATATTCTTGATCAGCATCACCAGGAGAGTCGATCCAGCCATGTCCGTCTGTCCGTCCGTCTGTCCGTCCGTCCGTTTCTACGCAAACTAGTCCCTCAGTTTTAAAGCTATCTGCTTGAAACTTTCCCAAAAGTTGTCTTTCTATTGCAGGTAGTATATAAGTCGACGAGCCGGATCGGGCGACTATATCATATAGCTACCATATAACTGAACGATCGGAAAAGCCATAACGTTGGTGTTTTTAAAGTTAGGAAGTTGGGATTTTCTATGGGTTTTATTTTTGGCCAATCAATCCAACCTACCAAATTTCATAAGGATCGGCCGACTATATCCTATAGCTGCCATATAACTGAACGATTGGAAATGCCATAACTTTGGTGTTTTTAAAGTTAGGAAGTTGGGACTTTTTATGAGTATTAAGAATACATCATATGAATAATTTTGAAGAATATAATTTACAGAATATTCTGCAAGGGTATATCAACTTCGGCTTCGTCCGAAATTAGCTTTCCTTTCTTGTTTTTTGTAAATGTTACTTTGTATGAAATTTTGTAACGAATTCAACAAGGTATGCCATTCGAACATTCGTTTTTATTAAAATACCGAATATCGAGTTGATTTTCTTCGGATTTTGGCGTTGTCCTAATGGGGGTCATCATCTGTTTCCATAAAATTTGTGCAAATTATATTTTTTTCTGTAAATGACACTTGGTTTGAAATTTTGGTAACGAATTCAACGAGGTATGCCATTCGAACATTCGACCACTATATCATAGGGTTTTGATTAAAATACCGAAAATCGAGGTGATTTTTCCACTATATCCCAAAAATTGGTTCGAATGATATTTTTTTCTGTAAATGCCACTTTGTTGGAAATTTTGTAATGAATTCAACGAGGTATGCCATTCGAACATTCGATTAATATATCCAAGGGTTTTAATTAAAATAACAAAAATCGAGGTGATTTTTTTCCACTATATCCCAAAAATTTGTTCAAATGATTTAAAATTTTGGTAACGAATTCAACTAGGTATGCCATTCGAACATTCGAACACTATATCCAAGGGTTTTGATTAAAATACCGAAAATCGAGGTCTTTTTTCCACTATATCCCAAAAATTGTTTTTTTTTCTTTCTGTAATTTTTTTTTTTCTGTAAATGACACTTGGTTTGACATTTTGGTAACGAATTCAACGAGGTATGCCATTCCAACACTCGACCACTATTTCCCCGGGTTTTGATTAAAAAACCTAAAAATCAAGATGATATTATCCGGATTTGGGACTTGTTATAATGGGGCGGGCGAGATTATTTATTTTCCAAAAAATTTTTCAAATGATATTTTTTTCTGTAAATGCCACTTTGTATGAAATTTTGTAACGAATTCAACAAGGTATGTCTGTTGATTAAAATACCGATTATCGAGTTGATTTTCTTCGGATTTTGTCGTTGTCCTAATGGGGGTCATCATTTGTTTCCAAAAATTTGTGCAAATGATATTTTTTGCTGTAAATGCCACTTTGTTGGAAATTTCGGTATCGAATTCAACGAGGTATGCCAGTCGAACATTCGACCTATATATCCAAGGGTTTTGATTAAAATAACAAAAATCGAGGTGATTTTTTTCCACTATATCCCAAAAATTTGTTCAAATAATATTCTTTTTTTGTAAATGCTACTTTGTTGAATATTTTGTAACAAATTCAAATAGAAATGCTATTCCAACATTCGAGCACTATTTCCCAGGGTTTTGATTAAAAAACCAAAAAATCGAGCTGATATTATCCGGATTTGGGCCTTGTTGTAATGGAGTGGGCAAGATTATTTCTTTTCGAAAAAATTTTTCAAATGATATTTTTTTTCTGTACATTCCACTTTGTTGGACATTTTGTAACGAATTCAACGAGGTATGCCATTTGAACATTCGACCAATATATCCAGGGGTTTTGATTAAAATACCGAATATCGACCTGATTTTCTTTGGATTTTGGCGCTGTCCAAAAATTTATTCAAATTACATTTTTTTCTGTAATAAATTCGAACATTCGACCACTATATTAAAGGGTTTTTGATTAAAATACCGAAAATCCAGGTGTTTTTTCCACTATATCCCAAAAATTGGTTCGAATGATATTTTTTTTCTGTAAATGCCACTTTGTTGGAAATTTTGTAATGAATTCAAGGAGGTATGCCATTCGAACATTCGACCAAATATCCAAGGGTTTTGATTAAAATAACAAAAATCGAGGTGATTTTGTTACACTATATCCCAAAAATTTGTGCAAATGATATTTTTTTCTGTAAATGCCACTTTGTTGGAAATTTTGTAACGAATTCAACAAGGTATGCCATTCCAACACTCGACCACTATTTCCCCGGGTTTTGATAAAAAACCCGAAAAATCAAGCTGATCCGGATTTGGGCCTTGTTATAATGGGGTGGGCGAGATTATTTATTTTCCAAAAAATTTTTCAAATGATATTTTTATACCCTTGCAGAGGGTATTAATTTCAGTTAAAAGTTTGCAACGCAGTGAAGGAGACATTTCCGACCCTGTAAAGTATATATATTCTTGATCAGCATCACCAGGAGAGTCGATCCAGCCATGTCCATCTGTCCGTCGTCTGTCCGTCCGTCCGTTTCTACGCAAACTAGTCCCTCAGTTTTAAAGCTATCTGCTTGAAACTTTCCCAAAAGTTGTCTTTCTATTGCAGGTAGTATATAAGTCGGAACGAGCCGGATCGGGCGACTATATCATATATCTACCACATAACTGAACGATCGGAAAAGCCATAACGTTGGTGTTTTTAAAGTTAGGAAGTTGGGATTTTCTATGAGTTTTATTTTTGGCCAATTAATCCGACCTACCGAATTTCATAAGGATCGGACGACTATATCCTATAGCCGCGATATAACTGATTGATCGGAAATGCCATAACTTTGGTGTTTGTAAAGTTAGGAAGTTGGGATTTTCTATGGGTTTTATTTTTGGCCAATCAATACAACCTACCAAATTTCATAAGGATCGGCCGACTATATCCTATAGCTGCCATATAACTGAACGATTGGAAATGCCATAACTTTGGTGTTTCTAAAGTTAGGAAGTTGGGACTTTTTATGAGTATTAAGAATACATTACATGAATAATTTTGAAGAATATAATTTACAGAATATTCTGCAAGGGTATAATATAAACTTCGGCTCCGTCCGAAGTTAGCTTTCCTTTCTTGTTTTTTGTAAATGTTACTTTGTATAAAATTTTGTAACGAATTCAACAAGGTATGCAACATTCGTTTTTATTAAAATACCGAATATCGAGTTGATTTTCTTCGGATTTTGGCGTTGTCCTAATGGGGGTCATCATCTGTTTCCATAAAATTTGTGCAAATGATATTTTTTGCTGTAAATGACACTTGGTTTGAAATTTTGGTAACGAATTCAACGAGGTATGCCATTCGAACATTCGACCACTATCATTGGGTTTTGATTAAAATTTGTGCAAATGATATTTTTTGCTGTAAATGCCACTTTGTTGGAAATTTTGGTAACGAATTCAACGAGGTATGCCAGTCGAACATTCGACCAATATATCCAAGGGTTTTGATTAAAATAACAAAAATCGAGGTGATTTGTTTCTACTATATCCCACAAATTTGTTCAAATGATATTTTTTCTTTTGTAAATGCCACTTTGTTGGAAATTTGTAACGAATTTAACAATGTATGCCAGTCGAACATTCGAACAATATATCCAAGGGTTTTGATTAAAATAACAAAAATCGAGGTGATTTTTTTCCCACTATATCCCAAAAATTTCTTCAAATAATATTCTTTTTTTTAAATAAATGCTACTTTGTTGAATATTTTGTAACAAATTCAAAGAGAAATGCTATTCCAACATTCGAGCACTATTTCCCAGGGTTTTGATTAAAAAACCAAAAAATCGAGCTGATATTATCCGGATTTGGGCCTTGTTATAATGGAGTGGGCAAGATTATTTCTTTTCGAAAAAATTTTTCAAATGATATTTTTTTTCTGTACATTCCACTTTGTTGGACATTTTGTAACGAATTCAGCGAGGTATGCCATTCGAACATTCGACCAATATATCCAGGGGTTTTGATTAAAATACCGAATATCGACCTGATTTTCTTTGGATTTTGGCGCTGTCCAAAAATTTATTCAAATTATATTTTTTTTCTGTAAATATTCGAACATTCGACCACTATATTCAAGGGTTTTTGATTAAAATACCGAAAATCGAGGTGTTTTTTTTTTGGTTCGAATGATATTTTTTTTCTGTAAATGCCACTTTGTTGGAAATTTTGTAATGAATTCAAGGAGGTATGCCATTCGAACATTCGACCATATATCCAAGGGTTTTGATTAAAATAACAAAAATCGAGGTGATTTTGTTACACTATATTCCAAAAATTTGTGCAAATGATATTTTTTTGCTGTAAATGACACTTGGTTTGAAATTTTGTTAACGAATTCAACAAGGTATGCCATTCCAACACTCGACCACTATTTCCCGGGTTTTGATAAAAAACCCGAAAAATCAAGCTGATCCGGATTTGGGCCTTGTTATAATGGGGTGGGCGAGATTATTTATTTTCCAAAAAATTTTTCAAATGATATTTTTATACCCTTGCAGAGGGTATTAATTTCAGTCAAAAGTTTGCAACGCAGTGAAGGAGACATTTCCGACCCTGTAAAGTATATTTATTCTTGATCAGCATCACCAGGAGAGTCGATCCAGCCATGTCCATCTGTCCGTCCGTCTGTCCGTCCGTCCGTTTCTACGCAAACTAGTCCCTCAGTTTTAAAGCTATCTGCTTGAAACTTTCCCAAAAGTTGTCTTTCTATTGCAGGTAGTATATAAGTCGGAACGAGCCGGATCGGGCGACTATATCATATATCTACCATATAACTGAACGATCGGAAAAGCCATAACGTTGGTGTTTTTAAAGTTAGGAAGTTGGGATTTTCTATGAGTTTTATTTTTGGCCAATTAATCCGACCTACCGAATTTCATAAGGATCGGACGACTATATCCTATAGCCGCGATATAACTGATTGATCGGAAATGCCATAACTTTGGTGTTTGTAAAGTTAGGAAGTTGGGATTTTCTATGGGTTTTATTTTTGGCCAATCAATACAACCTACCAAATTTCATAAGGATCGGCCGACTATATCCTATAGCTGCCATATAACTGAACGATTGGAAATGCCATAACTTTGGTGTTTCTAAAGTTAGGAAGTTGGGACTTTTTATGAGTATTAAGAATACATTACATGAATAATTTTGAAGAATATAATTTACAGAATATTCTGCAAGGGTATATAAACTTCGGCTCCGTCCGAAGTTAGCTTTCCTTTCTTGTTTTTTGTAAATGTTACTTTGTATGAAATTTTGTAACGAATTCAACAAGGTATGCCATTCGAACATTCGTTTTTATTAAAATACCGAATATCGAGTTGATTTTCTTCGGATTTTGGCGTTGTCCTAATGGGGGTCATCATCTGTTTCCATAAAATTTGTGCAAATGATATTTTTTGCTGTAAATGACACTTGGTGTGAAATTTTGGTAACGAATTCAACGAGGTATGCCATTCGAACATTCGACCACTATCATAGGGTTTTGATTAAAATTTGTGCAAATGATATTTTTTGCTGTAAATGCCACTTTGTTGGAAATTTTGGTAACGAATTCAACGAGGTATGCCAGTCGAACATTCGACCAATATATCCAAGGGTTTTGATTAAAATAACAAAAATCGAGGTGATTTGTTTCCACTATATCCCACAAATTTGTTCAAATGATATTTTTTCTTTTGTAAATGCCACTTTGTTGGAAATTTTGTAACGAATTTAACAATGTATGCCAGTCGAACATTCGAACAATATATCCAAGGGTTTTGATTAAAATAACAAAAATCGAGGTGATTTTTTCCACTATATCCCAAAAATTTGTTCAAATAATATTCTTTTTTTTGTAAATGCTACTTTGTTGAATATTTTGTAACAAATTCAAAGAGAAATGCTATTCCAACATTCGAGCACTATTTCCCAGGGTTTTGATTAAAAAACCAAAAAATCGAGCTGATATTATCCGGATTTGGGCCTTGTTATAATGGAGTGGGCAAGATTATTTCTTTTCGAAAAAATTTTTCAAATGATATTTTTTTCTGTACATTCCACTTTGTTGGACATTTTGTAACGAATTCAACGAGGTATGCCATTCGAACATTCGACCAATATATCCAGGGGTTTTGATTAAAATACCGAATATCGACCTGATTTTCTTTGGATTTTGGCGCTGTCCAAAAATTTATTCAAATTATATTTTTCTTTCTGTAAATATTCGAACATTCGACCACTATATTCAAGGGTTTTTGATTAAAATACCGAAAATCGAGGTGTTTTTTTTTTGGTTCGAATGATATTTTTTTTCTGTAAATGCCACTTTGTTGGAAATTTTGTAATGAATTCAAGGAGGTATGCCATTCGAACATTCGACCATATATCCAAGGGTTTTGATTAAAATAACAAAAATCGAGGTGATTTTGTTACACTATATTCCAAAAATTTGTGCAAATGATATTTTTTTGCTGTAAATGACACTTGGTTTGAAATTTTGGTAACGAATTCAACAAGGTATGCCATTCCAACACTCGACCACTATTTCCGCGGGTTTTGATAAAAAACCCGAAAAATCAAGCTGATATTATCCGGATTTGGGCCTTGTTATAATGGGGTGGGCGAGATTATTTATTTTCCAAAAAATTTTTCAAATGATATTTTTATACCCTTGCAGAGGGTATTAATTTCAGTCAAAAGTTTGCTACGCAGTGAAGGAGACATTTCCGACCCTGTAAAGTATATATATTCTTGATCAGCATCACCAGGAGAGTCGATCCAGCCATGTCCATCTGTCCGTCCGTCTGTCCGTCCGTCCGTTTCTACGCAAACTAGTCCCTCAGTTTTAAAGCTATCTGCTTGAAACTTTCCCAAAAGTTGTCTTTCTATTGCAGGTAGTATATAAGTCGGAACGAGCCGGATTGGGCGACTATATCATATAGCTAACATATAACTGAACGATCGGAAAAGCCATAACGTTGGTGTTTTTAAAGTTAGGAAGTTGGGATTTTCTATGAGTTTTATTTTTGGCCAATTAATCCGACCTACCGAATTTCATAAGGATCGGACGACTATATCCTATAGCTGCCATATAACTGAACGATTGGAAATGCCATAACTTTGGTGTTTTTAAAGTTAGGAAGTTGGGACTTTTTATGAGTATTAAGAATACATCATATGAATAATTTTGAAGAATATAATTTACAGAATATTCGGCTCCGTCCGAATATTGTTTTTTGTAAATGTTACTTTGTATGAAATTTTGTAACGAATTCAACAAGGTATGCCATTCGAACATTCGTTTTTATTAAAATACCGAATATCGAGTTGATTTTCTTCGGATTTTGGCGTTGTCCTAATGGGGGTCATCATCTGTTTCCATAAAATTTGTGCAAATGATATTTTTTGCTGTAAATGACACTTGGTTTGAAATTTTGGTAACGAATTCAACGAGGTATGCCATTCGAGCATTCGACCACTATATCATAAAGTTTTGATTAAAATACCGAAAATCGAGGTGATTTTTCCACTATATCCCAAAAATTGGTTCGAATGAAATTTTTTTCTGTAAATGCCACTTTGTTGGAAATTTTGTAATGAATTCAACGAGATATGCCTTTCGAACATTAGATTAATATATCCAAGGGTTTTGATTAATATAACAAAAATCGAGGTGATTTTTTTCCACTATATCCCAAAAATTTGTTCAAATGATTTAAAATTTTGGTAACGAATTCAACTAGGTATGCCATTCGAACATTCGACCACTATATCCAAGAGTTTTGATTAAAATACCGAAAATCGAGGTCTTTTTTCCACTATATCCCAGAAATTGTTTTTTTTCTTTCTGTAAATTTTTTTTTCTGTAAATGACACTTGGTTTGACATTTTGGTAACGAATTCAACGAGGTATGCCATTCTAACACTCGACCACTATTTCCCCGGGTTTTGATTAAAAACCGAAAAATCAATATGATATTATCCGGATTTGGGCCTTGTTATAATGGGGCGGGCGAGATTATTTATTTTCCAAAAAATTTTTCAAATGATATTTTTTTCTGTAAATGCCACTTTGTATGAAATTTTGTAACGAATTCAACAAGGTATGTCATTCGAACATGCAACAACTATATCCAAGGGTTTTGATTAAAATACCGAATATCGAGTTGATTTTCTTCGGATTTTGTCGTTGTCCTAATGGGGGTCATCATTTGTTTCCAAAAATTTGTGCAAATGATATTTTTTGCTGTAAATGCCACTTTGTTGGATATTTTGGTAACGAATTCAACGAGGTATGCCAGTCGAACATTCGACCAATATATCCAAGGGTTTTGATTAAAATAACAGAAATCGAGGTGTTTTTTTCCACTATATCCCACAAATTTGTTCAAATGATATTTTTTCTTTTGTAAATGCCACTTTGTTGGAAATTTTGTAACGAATTTAACAATGTATGCCAGTCGAACATTCAAACAATATATCCAAGGGTTTTGATTAAAATAACAAAAATCGAGGTGATTTTTTTCCACTATATCCCAAAAATTTGTTCAAATAATATTCTTTTTTTGTAAATGCTACTTTGTTGAATATTTTGTAACAAATTCAAAGAGAAATGCTATTCCAACATTCGAGCACTATTTCCCAGGGTTTTGATTAAAAAACCAAAAAATCGAGCTGATATTATCCGGATTTGGGCCTTGTTATAATGGAGTGGGCAAGATTATTTCTTTTCGAAAAAATTTTTCAAATGATATTTTTTTTCTGTACATTCCACTTTGTTGGACATTTTGTAACGAATTCAACGAGGTATGCCATTCGAACATTCGACCAATATATCCAGGGGTTTTGATTAAAATACCGAATATCGACCTGATTTTCTTTGGATTTTGGCGCTGTCCAAAAATGTATTCAAATTATAATTTTTTTCTGTAAATTTTCGAACATTCGACCACTATATTCAAGGGGTTTTGATTAAAATATTGAAAATCAAGGTGTTTTTTATCCCCAAAAATCTATATCCCAAAATTGGTTCGAATGATATTTTTTTTCTGTAAATGCCACTTTGTTGGAAATTTTGTAATGAACCATTCGAACATTCGACCAAATATCCAAGGGTTTTGATTAAAATAACAAAAATCGAGGTGATTTTGTTACACTATATCCCAAAAATTTGTGCAAATGATATTTTTTTGCTGTAAATGACACTTGGTTTGAAATTTTGGTAACGAATTCAACAAGGTATGCCATTCCAACACTCGACCACTATTTCCGCGGGTTTTGATAAAAAACCCGAAAAATCAAGCTGATATTATCCGGATTTGGGCCTTGTTATAATGGGGTGGGCGAGATTATTTATTTTCCAAAAAAATTTTCAAATGATATTTTTATACCCTTGCAGAGGGTATTAATTTCAGTCAAAAGTTTGCTACGCAGTGAAGGAGACATTTCCGACCCTGTAAAGTATATATATTCTTGATCAGCATCACCAGGAGAGTCGATCCAGCCATGTCCATCTGTCCGTCCGTCTGTCCGTCCGTCCGTTTCTACGCAAACTAGTCCCTCAGTTTTAAAGCTATCTGCTTGAAACTTTCCCAAAAGTTGTCTTTCTATTGCAGGTAGTATATAAGTCGGAACGAGCCGGATTGGGCGACTATATCATATAGCTAACATATAACTGAACGATCGGAAAAGCCATAACGTTGGTGTTTTTAAAGTTAGGAAGTTGGGATTTTCTATGAGTTTTATTTTTGGCCAATTAATCCGACCTACCGAATTTCATAAGGATCGGACGACTATATCCTATAGCTGCCATATAACTGAACGATTGGAAATGCCATAACTTTGGTGTTTTTAAAGTTAGGAAGTTGGGACTTTTTATGAGTATTAAGAATACATCATATGAATAATTTTGAAGAATATAATTTACAGAATATTCGGCTCCGTCCGAATATTGTTTTTTGTAAATGTTACTTTGTATGAAATTTTGTAACGAATTCAACAAGGTATGCCATTCGAACATTCGTTTTTATTAAAATACCGAATATCGAGTTGATTTTCTTCGGATTTTGGCGTTGTCCTAATGGGGGTCATCATCTGTTTCCATAAAATTTGTGCAAATGATATTTTTTGCTGTAAATGACACTTGGTTTGAAATTTTGGTAACGAATTCAACGAGGTATGCCATTCGAACATTCGACCACTATATCATAAAGTTTTGATTAAAATACCGAAAATCGAGGTGATTTTTCCACTATATCCCAAAAAATTGGTTCGAATGAAATTTTTTTCTGTAAATGCCACTTTGTTGAAAATTTTGTAATGAATTCAACGAGATATGCCTTTCGAACATTCGATTAATATATCCAAGGGTTTTGATTAATATAACAAAAATCGAGGTGATTTTTTTCCACTATATCCCAAAAATTTGTTCAAATGATTTAAAATTTTGGTAACGAATTCAACTAGGTATGCCATTCGAACATTCGACCACTATATCCAAGAGTTTTGATTAAAATACCGAAAATCGAGGTCTTTTTTCCACTATATCCCAGAAATTGTTTTTTTTTCTTTCTGTAAATTTTTTTTTCTGTAAATGACACTTGGTTTGACATTTTGGTAACGAATTCAACGAGGTATGCCATTCCAACACTCGACCACTATTTCCCCGGGTTTTGATTAAAAACCGAAAAATCAATATGATATTATCCGGATTTGGGCCTTGTTATAATGGGGCGGGCGAGATTATTTATTTTCCAAAAAATTTTTCAAATGATATTTTTTTCTGTAAATGCCACTTTGTATGAAATTTTGTAACGAATTCAACAAGGTGTCATTCGAACATGCGACAACTATATCCAAGGGTTTTGATTAAAATACCGAATATCGAGTTGATTTTCTTTGGATTTTGTCGTTGTCCTAATGGGGGTCATCATTTGTTTCCAAAAATTTGTGCAAATGATATTTTTTGCTGTAAATGCCACTTTGTTGGAAATTTTGGTAACGAATTCAACGAGGTATGCCAGTCGAACATTCGACCAATATATCCAAGGGTTTTGATTAAAATAACAGAAATCGAGGTGATTTTTTCCACTATATCCCACAAATTTGTTCAAATGATATTTTTTTTTTGTAAATGCCACTTTGTTGGAAATTTTGTAACGAATTTAACAATGTATGCCAGTCGAACATTCAAACAATATATCCAAGGGTTTTGATTAAAATAACAAAAATCGAGGTGATTTTTTTCCACTATATCCCAAAAATTTGTTCAAATAATATTCTTTTTTTGTAAATGCTACTTTGTTGAATATTTTGTAACAAATTCAAAGAGAAATGCTATTCCAACATTCGAGCACTATTTCCCAGGGTTTTTAATAAAAAAACCAAAAAATCGAGCTGATATTATCCGGATTTGGGCCTTGTTATAATGGAGTGGGCAAGATTATTTCTTTTCGAAAAAATTTTTCAAATGATATTTTTTTTCTGTACATTCCACTTTGTTGGACATTTTGTAACGAATTCAACGAGGTATGCCATTCGAACATTCGACCAATATATCCAGGGGTTTTGATTAAAATACCGAATATCGACCTGATTTTCTTTGGATTTTGGCGCTGTCCAAAAATGTATTCAAATTATAATTTTTTTCTGTAAATATTCGAACATTCGACCACTATATTCAAGGGTTTTTGATTAAAATATTGAAAATCGAGGTGTTTTTTCCACTATATCCCAAAAATTGGTTCGAATGATATTTTTTTTCTGTAAATGCCACTTTGTTGGAAATTTTGTAATGCCATTGGAACATTCGACCAAATATCCAAGGGTTTTGATTAAAATAACAAAAATCGAGGTGATTTTGTTACACTATATCCCAAAAATTTGTGCAAATGATATTTTTTTGCTGTAAATGACACTTGGTTTGAAATTTTGGTAACGAATTCAACAAGGTATGCCATTCCAACACTCGACCACTATTTCCCCGGGTTTTGATAAAAAACCCGAAAAATCAAGCTGATATTATCCGGATTTGGGCCTTGTTATAATGGGGTGGGCGAGATTATTTCTTTTCCAAAAAATTTTTCAAATGATATTTTTATACCCTTGCAGAGGGTATTATAATTTCAGTCAAAAGTTTGCAACGCAGTGAAGGAGACATTTCCGACCCTATAAAGTATATATATTCTTGATCAGCATCACCAGGAGAGTCGATCCAGCCATGTCCATCTGTCCGTCCGTCTGTCCGTCCGTCCGTTTCTACGCAAACTAGTCCCTCAGTTTTAAAGCTATCTGCTTGAAACTTTCCCAAAAGTTGTCTTTCTATTGCAGGTAGTATATAAGTCGGAACGAGCCGGATCGGGCGACTATATCATATATCAAGCCATAACGTTGGTGTTTTTAAAGTTAGGAAGTTGGGATTTTCTATGAGTTTTATTTTTGGCCAATTAATCCGACCTACCAAATTTCATAAGGATCGGACGACTATATCCTATAGCCGCGATATAACTGATTGATCGGAAATGCCATAACTTTGGTGTTTGTAAAGTTAGGAAGTTGCGATTTTCTATGGGTTTTATTTTTGGCCAATCAATCCAACCTACCAAATTTCATAAGGATCGGCCGACTATATCCTATAGCTGTCATATAACTGAACGATTGGAAATGCCATAACTTTGGTGTTTTTAAAGTTAGGAAGTTGGGACTTTTTATGAGTATTAAGAATACATCATATGAATAATTTTGAAGAATATAATTTACAGAATATTCTGCAAGGGCTCCGTCCGAAGTTAGCTTTCCTTTCTTGTTTTTTGTAAATGTTACTTTGTATGAAATTTTGTAACGAATTCAACAAGGTATGCCATTCGAACATTCGTTTTTATTAAAATACCGAATATCGAGTTGATTTTCTTCGGATTTTGGCGTTGTCCTAATGGGGGTATCATCTGTTTCCATAAAATTTGTGCAAATGATATTTTGTTCTGTAAATGCCACTTTGTTGAAAATTTTGTAATGAATTCAACGAGGTATGCCATTCGAACATTCGAATAATATATCCAAGGGTTTTGATTAAAATAACAAAAATCGAGGTGATTTTTTTCACTATATCCCAAAAATTTGAATTTTTTTCAAATGCCACTTTGTTGAAATTTTGGTAACGAATTCAACTAGGTATGCCATTCGAACATTCGACCAATATATCCAAGGGTTTTGATTAAAATACCAAAAATCGAGGTGATTTTTTTCCATATCAAAATTTGTTCAAATGATTTAAAATTTTGTAAAATTCAACTAGGTATGCCAATCGAACATTGACACTATATCCAAGGGTTATTAAAATACCGAAAATCGAGGTCTTTTCCTACCCTTTTTTTTTTTCTTTCTGTATATTTTTTGTTTCTGTAAATGACACTTGGTTTGACATTTTGGTAACGAATTCAACGAGGTATGCCATTCCAACACTCGACCACTATTTCCCCGGGTTTTGATTAAAAAACCGAAAAATCAAGATGATATTATCCGGATTTGGGCCTTGTTATAATTTTTCAAATTATATTTTTTTCTGTAAATGCCACTTTGTATGAAATTTTGTAACGAATTCAACAAGGTATGTCATTCGAACATTCGACCACTATATCCAAGGGTTTTGATTAAAATACCGAATATCGAGTTGATTTTCTCCGGATTTTGTCGTTGTCCTAATGGGGGTCATCATTTGTTTCCAAAAATTTGTGCAAATGATATTTTTTGCTGTAAATGCCACTTTGTTGGAAATTTTGGTAACGAATTCAACGAGGTATGCCAGTCGAACATTCGACCAATATATCCAAGGGTTTTGATTAAAATAACAGAAATCGAGGTGATTTTTTCCACTATATCCCACAAATTTGTTCAAATGATATTTTTTCTTTTGTAAATGCCACTTTGTTGGAAATTTTGTAACGAATTTAACAAAGTATGCCAGTCGAACATTCAAACAATATATCCAAGGGTTTTGATTAAAATAACAAAAATCGAGGTGATTTTTTTCCACTATATCCCAAAAATTTGTTCAAATAATATTATTTTTTTGTAAATGCTACTTTGTTGAATATTTTGTAACAAATTCAAAGAGAAATGCTATTCCAACATTCGAGCACTATTTCCCAGGGTTTTGATTAAAAAACCAAAAAATCGAGCTGATATTATCCGGATTTGGGCCTTGTTATAATGGAGTGGGCAAGATTATTTCTTTTCGAAAAAATTTTTCAAATGATATTTTTTTTCTGTACATTCCACTTTGTTGGACATTTTGTAACGAATTCAACGAGGTATGCCATTCGAACATTCGACCAATATATCCAGGGGTTTTGATTAAAATACCGAATATCGACCTGATTTTCTTTGGATTTTGGCGCTGTCCAAAAATTTATTCAAATTATATTTTTTTTCTGTAAATATTCGAACATTCGACCACTATATTCAAGGGTTTTTGATTAAAATATTGAAAATCGAGGTGTTTTTTCCACTATATCCCAAAAATTGGTTCGAATGATATTTTTTTTCTGTAAATGCCACTTTGTTGGAAATTTTGTAATGAATTCAAGGAGGTATGCCATTCGAACATTCGACCAAATATCCAAGGGTTTTGATTAAAATAACAAAAATCGAGGTGATTTGTTACACTATATCCCAAAAATTTGTGCAAATGATATTTTTTTGCTGTAAATGACACTTGGTTTGAAATTTTGGTAACGAATTCAACAAGGTATGCCATTCCAACACTCGACCACTATTTCCCCGGGTTTTGATAAAAACCCGAAAAATCAAGCTGATATTATCCGGATTTGGGCCTTGTTATAATGGGGTGGGCGAGATTATTTCTTTTCCAAAAAATTTTTTAAATGATATTTTTATACCCTTGCAGAGGGTATTATAATTTCAGTCAAAAGTTTGCAACGCAGTGAAGGAGACATTTCCGACCCTATAAAGTATATATATTCTTGATCAGCATCACCAGGAGAGTCGATCCAGCCATGTCCATCTGTCCGTCTGTCTGTCCGTCCGTCCGTTTCTACGCAAACTAGTCCCTCAGTTTTAAAGCTATCTGCTTGAAACTTTCCCAAAAGTTGTCTTTCTATTGCAGGTAGTATATAAGTCGGAACGAGCCGGATCGGGCGACTATATCATATAGCTACCATATAACTGAGCGATCGGAAAAGCCATAACGTTGGTGTTTTTAAAGTTAGGAAGTTGGGATTTTCTATGAGTTTTATTTTTGGCCAATTAATCCGACCTACCGAATTTCATAAGGATCGGACGACTATATCCTATAGCCGCGATATAACTGATTGATCGGAAATGCCATAACTTTGGTGTTTGTAAAGTTAGGAAGTTGGGATTATCTATGGGTTTTATTTTTGGCCAATCAATCCAACCTACCAAATTTCGTAAGGATCGGCCGACTATATCCTATAGCTGCCATATAACTGAACGATTGGAAATGCCATAACTTTGGTGTTTTTAAAGTTAGGAAGTTGGGACTTTTTATGAGTATTAAGAATACATCATATGAATAATTTTGAAGAATATAATTTACAGAATATTCTGCAAGGGTATATCAACTTCGGCTCCGTCCGAAGTTAGCTTTCCTTTCTTGTTTTTTGTAAATGTTACTTTGTATGAAATTTTGTAACGAATTCAACAAGGTATGCCATTCGAACATTCGTTTTTATTAAAATACCGAATATCGAGTTGATTTTCTTCGGATTTTGGCGTTGTCCTAATGGGGGTCATCATCTGTTTCCATAAAATTTGTGCAAATGATATTTTTTGCTGTAAATGACACTTGGTTTGAAATTTTGGTAACGAATTCAACGAGGTATGCCATTCGAACATTCGACCACTATATCATAGGGTTTTGATTAAAATACCAAAAATCGAGGTGATTTTTCCACTATATCCCAAAAATTGGTTCGAATGATATTTTTTTCTGTAAATGCCACTTTGTTGGAAATTTTGTAATGAATTCAACGAGATATGCCTTTCGAACATTCGATTAATATATCCAAGGGTTTTGATTAATATAACAAAAATCGAGGTGATTTTTTTCCACTATATCCCAAAAATTTGTTCAAATGATTTAAAATTTTGGTAACGAATTCAACTAGGTATGCCATTCGAACATTTGACCACTATATCCAAGAGTTTTGATTAAAATACCGAAAATCGAGGTCTTTTTTCCACTATATCCCAGAAATTGTTTTTTTTCTTTCTGTAAATTTTTTTTTTCTGTAAATGACACTTGGTTTGACATTTTGGTAACGAATTCAACGAGGTATGCCATTCCAACACTCGACCACTATTTCCCCGGGTTTTGATTAAAAACCGAAAAATCAAGATGATATTATCCGGATTTGGGCCTTGTTATAATGGGGCGGGCGAGATTATTTATTTTCCAAAAAATTTTTCAAGAGATATTTTTTTCTGTAAATGCCACTTTGTATGAAATTTTGTAACGAATTCAACAAGGTATGTCATTCGAACATTCGACAACTATATCCAAGGGTTTTGATTAAAATACCGAATATCGAGTTGATTTTCTTCGGATTTTGTCGTTGTCCTAATGGGGGTCATCATTTGTTTCCAAAAATTTGTGCAAATGATATTTTTTGCTGTAAATGCCACTTTGTTGGAAATTTTGGTAACGAATTCAACGAGGTATGCCAGTCGAACATTCGACCAATATATCCAAGGGTTTTGATTAAAATAACAGAAATCGAGGTGATTTTTTCCACTATATCCCACAAATTTATTCAAATGATATTTTTTCTTTTGTAAATGCCACTTTGTTGAAAATTTTGTAACGAATTTAACAATGTATGCCAGTCGAACATTCAAACAATATATCCAAGGGTTTTGATTAAAATAACAAAAATCGAGGTGATTTTTTTCCACTATATCCCAAAAATTTGTTCAAATAATATTCTTTTTTTGTAAATGCTACTTTGTTGAATATTTTGTAACAAATTCAAAGAGAAATGCTATTCCAACATTCGAGCACTATTTCCCAGGGTTTTGATTAAAAAACCAAAAAATCGAGCTGATATTATCCGGATTTGGGCCTTGTTATAATGGAGTGGGCAAGATTATTTCTTTTCGAAAAAATTTTTCAAATGATATTTTTTTTCTGTACATTCCACTTTGTTGGACATTTTGTAACGAATTCAACGAGGTATGCCATTCGAACATTCGACCAATATATCCAGGGGTTTTGATTAAAATACCGAATATCGACCTGATTTTCTTTGGATTTTGGCGCTGTCCAAAAATTTATTCAAATTATAATTTTTTTCTGTAAATATTCGAACATTCGACCACTATATTCAAGGGTTTTTGATTAAAATATTGAAAATCGAGGTGTTTTTTCCACTATATCCCAAAAATTGGTTCGAATGATATTTTTTTCTGTAAATGCCACTTTGTTGGAAATTTTGTAATGAATTCAAGGAGGTATGCCATTCGAACATTCGACCAAATATCCAAGGGTTTTGATTAAAATAACAAAAATCGAGGTGATTTTGTTACACTATATCCCAAAAATTTGTGCAAATGATATTTTTTTGCTGTAAATGACACTTGGTTTGAAATTTTGGTAACGAATTCAACAAGGTATGCCATTCCAACACTCGACCACTATTTCCCCGGGTTTTGATAAAAAACCCGAAAAATCAAGCTGATATTATCCGGATTTGGGCCTTGTTATAATGGGGTGGGCGAGATTATTTCTTTTCCAAAAAATTTTTCAAATGATATTTTTATACCCTTGCAGACGGTATTATAATTTCAGTCAAAAGTTTGCAACGCAGTAAAGGAGACATTTCCGACCCTATAAAGTATATATATTCTTGATCAGCATCACCAGGAGAGTCGATCCAGCCATGTCCATCTGTCCGTCCGTCTGTCCGTCCGTCCGTTTCTACGCAAACTAGTCCCTCAGTTTTAAAGCTATCTGCTTGAAACTTTCCCAAAAGTTGTCTTTCTATTGCAGGTAGTATATAAGTCGGAACGAGCCGGATCGGGCGACTATATCATATAGCTACCATATAACTGAGCGATCGGAAAAGCCATAACGTTGGTGTTTTTAAAGTTAGGAAGTTGGGATTTTCTATGAGTTTTATTTTTGGCCAATTAATCCGACCTACCGAATTTCATAAGGATCGGACGACTATATCCTATAGCCGCGATATAACTGATTGATCGGAAAATTTGTGTTTGTAAATAAAGATTTCAGGGTTTATTTTCCAAAATCCAACCACCAAATTTCATAAGGATCGGCACATATCCTATAGCCCAAACTAACGATTGAAATGCCATAACTTTGGTGTTTTTAAAGTTAGGAAGTTGGGACTTTTTATGAGTATTAAGAATACATCATATGAATAATTTTGAAGAATATAATTTACAGAATATTCTGCAAGGGCTCCGTCCGAAGTTAGCTTTCCTTTCTTGTTTTTTGTAAATGTTACTTTGTATGAAATTTTGTAACGAATTCAACAAGGTATGCCATTCGAACATTCGTTTTTATTAAAATACCGAATATCGAGTTGATTTTCTTCGGATTTTGGCGTTGTCCTAATGGGGGTCATCATCTGTTTCCATAAAATTTGTGCAAATGATATTTTTTGCTGTAAATGACACTTGGTTTGAAATTTTGGTAACGAATTCAACGAGGTATGCCATTCGAACATTCGACCACTATATCATAGGGTTTTGATCAAAATACCGAAAATCGAGGTGATATTTCCACTATATCCCAAAAATTGGTTTGAATGATATTTTTTTCTGTAAATGCCACTTTGTTGGAAATTTTGTAATGAATTCAACTAGGTATGCCATTCGAACATTCGACCACTATATCCAAGGGTTTTGATTAAAATACCGAAAATCGAGGTCTTTTTTCCACTATATCCCAAAAATTGTTTTTTTTTCTTTCTGTATATTTTTTGTTTCTGTAAATGACACTTGGTTTGACATTTTGGTAACGAATTCAACGAGGTATGCCATTCCAACACTCGACCACTATTTCCCCGGGTTTTGATTAAAAAACCGAAAAATCAAGATGATATTATCCGGATTTGGGCCTTGTTATAATGCGGGCGAGATTATTTCTTTTCCAAAAAATTTTTCAAATGATATTTTTATACCCTTGCAGAGGGTATTATAATTTCAGTCAAAAGTTTGCAACGCAGTGAAGGAGACATTTCCGACCCTATAAAGTATATATATTCTTGATC
This sequence comes from Drosophila rhopaloa, assembly GCF_018152115.1. Lineage (NCBI taxonomy): Eukaryota > Metazoa > Arthropoda > Insecta > Diptera > Drosophilidae > Drosophila > Drosophila rhopaloa. The sequence continues at coordinate 1,606,403 of NW_025335179.1, read as the reverse complement.
AGCATCACCAGGAGAGTCGATCCAGCCATGTCCATCTGTCCGTCCGTCTGTCCGTCCGTCCGTTTCTACGCAAACTAGTCCCTCAGTTTTAAAGCTATCTGCTTGAAACTTTCCCAAAAGTTGTCTTTCTATTGCAGGTAGTATATAAGTCGGAACGAGCCGGATCGGGCGACTATATCATATAGCTACCATATAACTGAGCGATCGGAAAAGCCATAACGTTGGTGTTTTTAAAGTTAGGAAGTTGGGATTTTCTATGAGTTTTATTTTTGGCCAATTAATCCGACCTACCGAATTTCATAAGGATCGGACGACTATATCCTATAGCCGCGATATAACTGATTGATCGGAAATGCCATAACTTTGGTGTTTGTAAAGTTAGGAAGTTGGGATTATCTATGGGTTTTATTTTTGGCCAATCAATCCAACCTACCAAATTTCGTAAGGATCGGCCGACTATATCCTATAGCTGCCATATAACTGAACGATTGGAAATGCCATAACTTTGGTGTTTTTAAAGTTAGGAAGTTGGGACTTTTTATGAGTATTAAGAATACATCATATGAATAATTTTGAAGAATATAATTTACAGAATATTCTGCAAGGGTATATCAACTTCGGCTCCGTCCGAAGTTAGCTTTCCTTTCTTGTTTTTTGTAAATGTTAGTTTGTATGAAATTTTGTAACGAATTCAACAAGGTATGCCATTCGAACATTCGTTTTTATTAAAATACCGAATATCGAGTTGATTTTCTTCGGATTTTGGCGTTGTCCTAATGTGGGTCATCATCTGTTTCCATAAAATTTGTGCAAATGATATTTTTTGCTGTAAATGACACTTGGTTTGACATTTTGGTAACGAATTCAACGAGGTATGCCATTCCAACACTCGACCACTATTTCCCCGGGTTTTGATTAAATGACACTTGGTTTAAAATTTTGGTAACGAATTCAACGAGGTATGCCATTCGAACATTCGACCACTATATCATAGGGTTTTGATTAAAATACCGAAAATCGAGGTGATATTTCCACTATATCCCAAACATTGGTTCGAATGATATTTTTTTCTGTAAATGCCACTTTGTTGGAAATTTTGTAATGAATTCAACGAGGTATGCCATTCGAACATTCGAATAATATATCCAAGGGTTTTGATTAAAATAACAAAAATCGAGGTGATTTTTTTCCACTATATCCCAAAAATTTGTTCAAATGATTTAAAATTTTGGTAACGAATTCAACTAGGTATGCCATTCGAACATTCGACCACTATATCCAAGGGTTTTGATTAAAATACCGAAAATCGAGGTCTTTTTTCCACTATATCCCAAAAATTGTTTTTTTTCTTTCTGTAAATTTTTTGTTTCTGTAAATGACACTTGGTTTGACGATATGATGATATTATCCGGATTTGGGCCTTGTTATAATGCGGGCGAGATTATTTATTTTCCAAAAAAATTTGTGCAAATGATATTTTTTGCTGTAAATGCCACTTTGTTGTAAATTTTGGTAACGAATTCAACGAGGTATGCCAGTCAAACATTCGACTAATATATCCAAGGGTTTTGATTAAAATAACAAAAATCGAGGTGATTTTTTTCCACTATATCCCACAAATTTGTTCAAATGATATTTTTTCATTTGTAAATGCCACTTTGTTGGAAATTTTGTAACGAATTTAACAATGTATGCCAGTCGAACATTCGAACAATATATCCAAGGGTTTTGATTAAAATAACAAAAATCGAGGTGATTTTTTTCCACTATATCCCAAAAATTTGTTCAAATAATATTCTTTTTTTGTAAATGCTACTTTGTTGAATATTTTGTAACAAATTCAAAGAGAAATGCTATTCCAACATTCGAGCACTATTTCCCAGGGTTTTGATTAAAAAACCAAAAAATCGAGCTGATATTATCCGGATTTGGGCCTTGTTATAATGGAGTGGTCAAGATTATTTCTTTTCGAAAAAATTTTTCAAATGATATTTTTTTTCTGTACATTCCACTTTGTTGGACATTTTGTAACGAATTCAACGAGGTATGCCATTCGAACATTCGACCAATATATCCAGGGGTTTTGATTAAAATACCGAATATCGACCTGATTTTCTTTAGATTTTGGCGCTGTCCAAAAATGTATTCAAATTATATTTTTTTTCTGTAAATGACACTTGGTTTGAAATTTTGGTAACGAACTACCACGACCACTATTTGAAATTTTGGTAACGAATTAAACGAGGTATGCCATTCAAACATTCGACCACTATATCCAAGAGTTTGATTAAAATACCGAAAATCGAGGTCTTTTTTCCACTATATCCCAAAAATTGGTTCGAATATTTTTTTTCTGTAAAGCCACTTTGTTGGAAATTTTGTTATGAATTCAACGAGGTATACCATTCGAACATTCGACCAATATATCCAAGGGTTTTGATTAAAATAACAAAAATCGAGGTGATTTTTTCCCACTAAATCCCAAAAATTTGTTCAAATGATATTTGTTTTCTGTAAATACCACTTTGTTGGAAATTTTGTAACGAAATCAACGAGGTATGCCATTCGAACATTCGACCAATATATCCGAGGGTTTTGATTAAAATACCGAATATCGACCTGATTTTCTTTGGATTTTGACGATGTCCAAAAATTTATTCAAATTATATTTTTTTTCTGTAAATGACACTTGGTTTGAAATTTTGGTAACGAATTCAACAAGGTCTGCCATTTCAACACTCGACCACTACTTCCACGTGTTTTGATAAAAAACCTGAAAAATCAAGCTGATATTATCCGGATTTGGGCCTTGTTATAATGGAATGGGCGAGATTATTTCTTTTCCAAAAAATTTTTTAAATGATATTTTTACCCGTTACTCGTAGTAAAAGGATTTGTTGAAAAGTATGTAACAGCTAAAGAAGCGTTTCCGACCCTATAAAGTATATATATTCTTGATCACTACCGAGTGATAAGCCATGTCCGTCTGTCCGTCTGTCTGTCCGTCTGTCTGTCCGTCGTCTGTCCTGTTCCTGTCTGTCCGTCTGTCTGTCCGTCCGTAGCGCTGAGATCTCGGAAACTATAAAAGCTAGAGGATTGGCATTTTGCATGCAGATTCTAGGAGTTCCTACGCAGCGCAAGTTTGTTTCAAAAAGTGCCACCCCTTTAACGCCCACAATCCTTATATACGATTTTAAAAATTTAAATATTTCGGAAAAATGCAGTTTTGTTGTGTTTATCAATACCTATCGAAATGTAAAAATTTTTCAAATCGGACCATTCAGTAAAAATACTGATCAAAGTTTCTATCTCCATCTCCCTCGCCCTTTACCTGAGTAACGGGTATCTGATAGTCGTGGCACCCGACTATAGCGTTCTCTCTTGTTTTTTTTGTAAATGCCACTTTGTATGAAATTTTGAAACGAATTCAACAAGGTATGCCATTCGAACATTCGACCAATATATCAAGGGGTTTTTATTAAAATACCGAATATCGAGTTGATTTTTTTCGGATTTTGGCGTTGTCCTAATGGGGGTCATCACCTGTTTCCAAAAATTTGTGCAAATGATATTTTTTGCTGTAATGACACTTGGTTTGAAATTTTGCCATTCGAACATTCGACCACTATATCCAAGGGTTTTGATTAAAATACCGAAAATCGAGGTCTTTTTTCCACTATATCCCAAAAATGGTTTTTTTTTCTTTCTGTAAATTTTTTGTTTCTGTAAATGACACTTGGTTTAAATGACATTTTGGTAACGAATTCAACGAGGTATGCCATTCCAACACTCGACCACTATTCCGGGTTTTGATTAAAACGAAAATCAGATGATATTATCCGGATTTGGGCCTTGTTATAATGCGGGCGAGATTATTTATTTTCCAAAAAAATTTGTGCAAATGATATTTTTTGCTGTAAATGCCACTTTGTTGTAAATTTTGGTAACGAATTCATCGAGGTATGCCAGTCAAACATTCGACTAATATATCCAAGGGTTTTGATTAAAATAACAAAAATCGAGGTGATTTTTTTCCACTATATCCCACAAATTTGTTCAAATGATATTTTTTCTTTTGTAAATGCCACTTTGTTGGAAATTTTGTAACGAATTTAACAATGTATGCCAGTCGAACATTCGAACAATATATCCAAGGGTTTTGATTAAAATAACAAAAATCGAGGTGATTTTTTTCCACTATATCCCAAAAATTTGTTCAAATAATATTCTTTTTTTGTAAATGCTACTTTGTTGAATATTTTGTAACAAATTCAAAGAGAAATGCTATTCCAACATTCGAGCACTATTTCCCAGGGTTTTGATTACAAAAACCAAAAAATCGAGCTGATATTATCCGGATTTGGGCCTTGTTATAATGGAGTGGGCAAGATTATTTCTTTTCGAAAAAATTTTTCAAATGATATTTTTTTTCTGTACATTCTGTACACTTTCTTGGACATTTTGTAACGAATTCAACGAGGTATGCCATTCGAACATTCGACCAATATATCCAGGGGTTTTGATTAAAATACCGAATATCGACCTGATTTTCTTTAGATTTTGGCGCTGTCCAAAAATGTATTCAAATTATATTTTTTTTCTGTAAATGACACTTGGTTTGAAATTTTGGTAACGAACTACCACGACCACTATTTGAAATTTTGGTAACGAATTAAACGAGGTATGCCATTCAAACATTGGACCACTATATCCAAGAGTTTGATTAAAATACCGAAAATCGAGGTCTTTTTTCCACTATATCCCAAAAATTGGTTCGAATATTTTTTTTCTGTAAAGTCACTTTGTTGGAAATTTTGTTATGAATTCAACGAGGTATACCATTCGAACATTCGACCAATATATCCAAGGGTTTTTATTAAAATAACAAAAATCGAGGTGATTTTTTCCCACTAAATCCCAAAAATTTGTTCAAATGATATTTGTTTTCTGTAAATACCACTTTGTTGGAAATTTTGTAACGAAATCAACGAGGTATGCCATTCAAACATTCGACCAATATATCTGAGGGTTTTGATTAAAATACCGAATATCGACCTGATTTTCTTTGGATTTTGACGATGTCCAAAAATTTATTCAAATTATATTTTTTTTCTGTAAATGACACTTTATTGGAAATTTTGGTAACGAATTCAACAAGGTCTGCCATTTCAACACTCGACCACTATTTCCCCGTGTTTTGATAAAAAACCTGAAAAATCAAGCTGATATTATCCGGATTTGGGCCTTGTTATAATGGAATGGGCGAGATTATTTCTTTTCCAAAAATTTTTTCAAATGATATTTTTTTTTGTAAATGCCACTTTGTATGAAATTTTGAAACGAATTCAACAAGGTATGCCATTCGAACATTCGACCAATATATCAAGGGGTTTTTATTAAAATACCGAATATCGAGTTGATTTTTTTTCGGATTTTGGCGTTGTCCTAATGGGGGTCATCACCTGTTTCCAAAAATTTGTGCAAATGATATTTTTTGCTGTAATGACACTTGGTTTGAAATTTTGCCATTCGAACATTCGAACACTATATCCAAGGGTTTTGATTAAAATACCGAAAATCGAGGTCTTTTTTCCACTATATCCCAAAAATTGTTTTTTTTTCTTTCTGTAAATTTTTTGTTTCTGTAAATGACACTTGGTTTGACATTTTGGTAACGAATTCAACGAGGTATGCCATTCCAACACTCGACCACTATTTCCCCGGGTTTTGATTAAAAAACCGAAAAATCAAGATGATATTATCCGGATTTGGGCGAGATTATTTATTTTCCAAAAAATTTTTCAAATGATATTTTTTTCTGTAAATGCCACTTTGTATGAAATTTTGTAACGAATTCAATAAGGTATGTCATTCGAACATTCGACCACTATATCCAAGGGTTTTGATTAAAATACCGAATATCGAGTTGATTTTCTTCGGATTTTGTCGTTGTCCTAATGGGGGTCATCATTTGTTTCCAAAAATTTGTGCAAATGATATTTTTTGCTGTAAATGCCACTTTGTTGTAAATTTTGGTAACGAATTCAACGAGGTATGCCAGTCGAACATTCGACTAATATATCCAAGGGTTTTGATTAAAATAACAAAAATCGAGGTGATTTTTTCCACTATATCCCACAAATTTGTTCAAATGATATTTTTTCTTTTGTAAATGCCACTTTGTTGGAAATTTTGTAACGAATTTAACAATGTATGCCAGTCGAACATTCGAACAACATATCCAAGGGTTTTGATTAAAATAACAAAAATCGAGGTGATTTTTTTCCACTATATCCCAAAAATTTGTTCAAATAATATTCTTTTTTTGTAAATGCTACTTTGTTGAATTTTTTTTAACAAATTCAAAGAGAAATGCTATTCCAACATTCGAGCACTATTTCCCAGGGTTTTGATTAAAAAACCAAAAAAACGAGCTGATATTATCCGGATTTGTGCCTTGTTATAATGGAGTGGGCAAGATTATTTCTTTTCGAAAAAATTTTTCAAATGATATTTTTTTTCTGTACATTCTGTACACTTTGTTGGACATTTTGTAACGAATTCAACGATGTATGCCATTCGAACATTCGACCAATATATCCAGGGGTTTTGATTAAAATACCGAATATCGACCTGATTTTCTTTGGATTTTGGCGCTGTCCAAAAATTTATTCAAATTGCATTTTTTTTCTGTAAATGACACTTGGTTTGAAATTTTGGTAACGAACTACCACGACCACTATTTGAAATGTTGGTAACGAATTAAACGAGGTATGCCATTCAAACATTCGACCACTATATCCAAGAGTTTGATTAAAATACCGAAAATCGAGGTCTTTTTTCCACTATATCCCAAAAATTGGTTCGAATATTTTTTTTCTGTAAAGCCACTTTGTTGGAAATTTTGTTATGAATTCAACGAGGTATACCATTCGAACATTCGACCAATATATCCAAGGGTTTTGATTAAAATAACAAAAATCGAGGTGATTTTTTTCCACTAAATCCCAACAATTTGTTCAAATGATATTTGTTTTCTGTAAATACCACTTTGTTGGAAATTTTGTAACGAAATCAACGAGGTATGCCATTCGAACATTCGACCAATATATCAAGGGGTTTTTATTAAAATACCGAATATCGAGTTGATTTTTTTTCGGATTTTGGCGTTGTCCTAATGGGGTTCATCACCTGTTTCCAAAAATTTGTGCAAATGATATTTTTTGCTGTAATGACACTTGGTTTGAAATTTTGCCATTCGAACATTCGACCACTATATCCAAGGGTTTTGATTAAAATACCGAAAATCGAGGTCTTTTTTTTACTATATCCCAAAAATTGTTTTTTTTTCTTTCTGTAAATTTTTTGTTTCTGTAAATGACACTTGGTTTGACATTTTGGTAACGAATTCAACGAGGTATGCCATTCCAACACTCGACCACTATTTCCCCGGGTTTTGATTAAAAAACCGAAAAATCAAGATGATATTATCCGGATTTGGGCCTTGTTATAATGCGGGCGAGATTATTTATTTTCCAAAAAATTTTTCAAATGATATTTTTTTCTGTAAATGCCACTTTGTATGAAATTTTGTAACGAATTCAACAAGGTATGTCATTCGAACATTCGACCACTATATCCAAGGGTTTTGATTAAAATACCGAATATCGAGTTGATTTTCTTCGGATTTTGTCGTTGTCCTAATGGGGGTCATCATTTGTTTCCAAAAATTTGTGCAAATGATATTTTTTGCTGTAAATGCCACTTTGTTGTAAATTTTGGTAACGAATTCAACGAGGTATGCCAGTCGAACATTCGACTAATATATCCAAGGGTTTTGATTAAAATAACAAAAATCGAGGTGATTTTTTTCCACTATATCCCACAAATTTGTTCAAATGATATTTTTTCTTTTGTAAATGCCACTTTGTTGGAAATTTTGTAACGAATTTAACAATGTATGCCAGTCGAACATTCGAACAATATATCCAAGGGTTTTGATTAAAATAACAAAAATCGAGGTGATTTTTTTCCACTATATCCCAAAAATTTGTTCAAATAATATTCTTTTTTTGTAAATGCTACTTTGTTGAATTTTTTTTAACAAATTCAAAGAGAAATGCTATTCCAACATTCGAGCACTATTTCCCAGGGTTTTGATTAAAAAACCAAAAAATCGAGCTGATATTATCCGGATTTGGGCCTTGTTATAATGGAGTGGGCAAGATTATTTCTTTTCGAAAAAATTTTTCAAATGATATTTTTTTTCTGTACATTCTGTACACTTTGTTGGACATTTTGTAACGAATTCAACGATGTATGCCATTCGAACATTCGACCAATATATCCAGGGGTTTTGATTAAAATACCGAATATCGACCTGATTTTCTTTAGATTTTGGCGCTGTCCAAAAATGTATTCAAATTATATTTTTTTCTGTAAATGACACTTGGTTTGAAATTTTGGTAACAAACTACCACGACCACTATTTAAAATTTTGGTAACGAATTAAACGAGGTATGCCATTCAAACATTGGACCACTATATCCAAGAGTTTGATTAAAATACCGAAAATCGAGGTCTTTTTTCCACTATATCCCAAAAATTGGTTCGAATATTTTTTTCTGTAAAGCCACTTTGTTGGAAATTTTGTTATGAATTCAACGAGGTATACCATTCGAACATTCGACCAATATATCCAAGGGTTTTGATTAAAATAACAAAAATCGAGGTGATTTTTTCCCACTAAATCCCAAAAATTTGTTCAAATGATATTTGTTTTCTGTAAATACCACTTTGTTGGAAATTTTGTAACGAAATCAACGAGGTATGCCATTCGAACATTCGACCAATATATCTGAGGGTTTTGATTAAAATACCGAATATCGACCTAATTTTCTTTGGATTTTGACGATGTCCAAAAATTTATTCAAATTATATTTTTTTTCTGTAAATGACACTTGGTTTGAAATTTTGGTAACGAATTCAACAAGGTCTGCCATTTCAACACTCGACCACTATTTCCCCGTGTTTTGATAAAAAACCTGAAAAATCAAGCTGATATTATCCGGATTTGGGCCTTGTTATAATGGAATGGGCGAGATTATTTATTTTGCAAAAAATTTTTCAAATGATATTTTTTTTGTAAATGCCACTTTGTATGAAATTTTGAAACGAATTCAACAAGGTATGCCATTCGAACATTCGACCAATATATCAAGGGGTTTTTATTAAAATACCGAATATCGAGTTGATTTTTTTCGGATTTTGGCGTTGTCCTAATGGGGGTCATCACCTGTTTCCAAAAATTTGTGCAAATGATATTTTTTGCTGTAATGACACTTGGTTTGAAATTTTGCCATTCGAACATTCGACCACTATATCCAAGGGTTTTGATTAAAATACCAAAAATCGAGGTCTTTTTTCCACTATATCCCAAAAATTGTTTTTTTTTCTTTCTGTAAATTTTTTGTTTCTGTAAATGACACTTGGTTTGACATTTTGGTAACGAACTACCACGACCACTATTTGAAATTTTGGTAACGAATTAAACGAGGTATGCCATTCCAACACTCGACCACTAATTCCCCGGGTTTTGATTAAAAAACCGAAAAATCAAGATGATATTATCCGGATTTGGGCCTTGTTATAATGCGGGCGAGATTATTTATTTTCCAAAAAATTTTTCAAATGATATTTTTTTCTGTAAATGCCACTTTGTTGTAAATTTTGGTAACGAATTCAACGAGGTATGCCAGTCAAACATTCGACTAATATATCCAAGGGTTTTGATTAAAATAACAAAAATCGAGGTGATTTTTTCCACTATATCCCACAAATTTGTTCAAATGATATTTTTTCTTTTGTAAATGCCACTTTGTTGGAAATTTTGTAACGAATTTAACAATGTATGCCAGTCGAACATTCGAACAATATATCCAAGGGTTTTGATTAAAATAACAAAAATCGAGGTGATTTTTTTCCACTATATCCCAAAAATTTGTTCAAATAATATTCTTTTTTTGTAAATGCTACTTTGTTGAATATTTTGTAACAAATTCAAAGAGAAATGCTATTCCAACATTCGAGCACTATTTCCCAGGGTTTTGATTAAAAAACCAAAAAATCGAGCTGATATTATCCGGATTTGGGCCTTGTTATAATGGAGTGGGCAAGATTATTTCTTTTCGAAAAAATTTTTCAAATGATATTTTTTTTCTGTACATTCTGTACACTTTGTTGGACATTTTGTAACGAATTCAACGAGGTATGCCATTCGAACATTCGACCAATATATCCAGGGGTTTTGATTAAAATACCGAATATCGACCTGATTTTCTTTAGATTTTGGCGCTGTCCAAAAATGTATTAAAATTATATTTTTTTTCTGTAAATGACACTTGGTTTGAAATTTTGGTAACGAACTACCACGACCACTATTTGAAATTTTGGTAACGAATTAAACGAGGTATGCCATTCAAACATTCGACCACTATATCCAAGAGTTTGATTAAAATACCGAAAATCGAGGTCTTTTTTCCACTATATCCCAAAAATTGGTTCGAATATTTTTTTTCTGTAAAGCCACTTTGTTGGAAATTTTGTTATGAATTCAACGAGGTATACCATTCGAACATTCGACCAATATATCCAAGGGTTTTGATTAAAATAACAAAAATCGAGGTGATTTTTTCCCACTAAATCCCAAAAATTTGTTCAAATGATATTTGTTTTCTGTAAATACCACTTTGTTGGAAATTTTGTAACGAAATCAACGAGGTATGCCATTCGAACATTCGACCAATATATCTGAGGGTTTTGATTAAAATACCGAATATCGACCTGATTTTCTTTGGATTTTGACGATGTCCAAAAATTTATTCAAATTATATTTTTTTCTGTAAATGACACTTGGTTTGAAATTTTGGTAACGAATTCAACAAGGTCTGCCATTTCAACACTCGACCACTATTTCCCCGTGTTTTGATAAAAAACCTGAAAAATCAAGCTGATATTATCCGGATTTGGGCCTTGTTATAATGGAATGGGCGAGATTATTTCTTTTCCAACAAATTTTTCAAATGATATTTTTTTTTGTAAATGCCACTTTGTATGAAATTTTGAAACGAATTCAACAAGGTATGCCATTCGAACATTCGACCAATATATCAAGGGGTTTTTATTAAAATACCGAATATCGAGTTGATTTTTTTTCGGATTTTGGCGTTGTCCTAATGGGGGTCATCACCTGTTTCCAAAAATTTGTGCAAATGATATTTTTTGCTGTAATGACACTTGGTTTGAAATTTTGCCATTCGAACATTCGACCACTATATCCAAGGGTTTTGATTAAAATACCGAAAATCGAGGTCTTTTTTCCACTATATCCCAAAAATTGTTTTTTTTCTTTCTGTAAATTTTTTGTTTCTGTAAATGACACTTTGTTGTAAATTTTGGTAACGAATTCAACGAGGTATGCCATTCCAACACTCGACCACTATTTCCCCGGGTTTTGATTAAAAAACCGAAAAATCAAGATGATATTATCCGGATTTGGGCCTTGTTATAATGCGGGCGAGATTATTTATTTTCCAAATAAATTTTCAAATGATATTTTTTTCTGTAAATGCCACTTTGTATGAAATTTTGTAACGAATTCAACAAGGTATGTCATTCGAACATTCGACCACTATATCCAAGGGTTTTGATTAAAATACCGAATATCGAGTTGATTTTCTTCGGATTTTGTCGTTGTCCTAATGGGGGTCATCATTTGTTTCCAAAAAATTTGTGCAAATGATATTTTTTTCTGTAAATGCCACTTTGTTGGAAATTTTGTAACGAATTCAACGAGGTATGCCAGTCGAACATTCGACTAATATATCCAAGGGTTTTGATTAAAATAACAAAAATCGAGGTGATTTTTTTCCACTATATCCCACAAATTTGTTCAAATGATATTTTTTCTTTTGTAAATGCCACTTTGTTGAAAATTTTGTAACGAATTTAACAATGTATGCCAGTCGAACATTCGAACAATATATCCAAGGGTTTTGATTAAAATAACAAAAATCGAGGTGATTTTTTCCCACTATATATAATAATATTCTTTTTTTGTAAATGCTACTTTGTTGAATTTTTTTTAACAAATTCAAAGAGAAATGCTATTCCAACATTCGAGCACTATTTCCCAGGGTTTTGATTAAAAAACCAAAAAATCGAGCTGATATTATCCGGATTTGGGCCTTGTTATAATGGAGTGGGCAAGATTATTTCTTTTCGAAAAAATTTTTCAAATGATATTTTTTTTCTGTACATTCTGTACACTTTGTTGGACATTTTGTAACGAATTCAACGAGGTATGCCATTCGAACATTCGACCAATATATCCAGGGGTTTTGATTAAAATACCGAATATCGACCTGATTTTCTTTAGATTTTGGCGCTGTCCAAAAATGTATTCAAATTATATTTTTTTTCTGTAAATGACACTTGGTTTGAAATTTTGGTAACAAACTACCACGACCACTATTTAAAATTTTGGTAACGAATTAAACGAGGTATGCCATTCAAACATTTGACCACTATATCCAAGGGTTTTGATTAAAATACCGAAAATCGAGGTCTTTTTTACACTATATCCCAAAAATTGTTTTTTTTTCTTTCTGTAATTTTTTTGTTTCTGTAAATGACACTTGGTTTGACATTTTGGTAACGAATTCAACGAGGTATGCCATTCCAACACTCGACCACTAATTCCCCGGGTTTTGATTAAAAAACCGAAAAATCAAGATGATATTATCCGGATTTGGGCCTTGTTATAATGCGGGCGAGATTATTTATTTTCCAAAAAATTTTTCAAATGATATTTTTTTCTGTAAATGCCACTTTGTTGTAAATTTTGGTAACGAATTCAACGAGGTATGCCAGTCAAACATTCGACTAATATATCCAAGGGTTTTGATTAAAATAACAAAAATCGAGGTGATTTTTTTCCACTATATCCCACAAATTTGTTCAAATGATATTTTTTCTTTTGTAAATGCCACTTTGTTGGAAATTTTGTAACGAATTTAACAATGTATGACAGTCGAACATTCGAACAATATATCCAAGGGTTTTGATTAAAATAACAAAAATCGAGGTGATTTTTTTTCCACTATATCCCAAAATTTTGTTCAAATAATATTCTTTTTTTGTAAATGCTACTTTGTTGAATATTTTGTAACAAATTCAAAGAGAAATGCTATTCCAACATTCGAGCACTATTTCCCAGGGTTTTGATTAAAAAACCAAAAAATCGAGCTGATATTATCCGGATTTGGGCCTTGTTATAATGGAGTGGGCAAGATTATTTCTTTTCGAAAAAATTTTTCAAATGATATTTTTTTTCTGTACATTCTGTACACTTTGTTGGACATTTGGTTTTGATTAAAATACCGAATATCGACCTGATTTTCTTTAGATTTTGGCGCTGTCCAAAAATGTATTAAAATTATATTTTTTTTCTGTAAATGACACTTGGTTTGAAATTTTGGTAACGAATTAAACGAGGTATGCCATTCAAACATTCGACCACTATATCCAAGAGTTTGATTAAAATACCGAAAATCGAGGTCTTTTTTCCACTATATCCCAAAAATTGGTTCGAATATTTTTTTTCTGTAAAGTTACTTTGTTGGAAATTTTGTTATGAATTCAACGAGGTATACCATTCGAACATTCGACCAATATATCCAAGGGTTTTGATTAAAATAACAAAAATCGAGGTGATTTTTTCCCACTAAATCCCAAAAATTAGTTCAAATGATATTTGTTTTCTGTAAATACCACTTTGTTGGAAATTTTGTAACGAAATCAACGAGGTATGCCATTCGAACATTCGACCAATATATCTGAGGGTTTTGATTAAAATACCGAATATCGACCTGATTTTCTTTGGATTTTGACGATGTCCAAAAATTTATTCAAATTATATTTTTTTTCTGTAAATGACACTTGGTTTGAAATTTTGGTAACGAATTCAACAAGGTCTGCCATTTCAACACTCGACCACTATTTCCCCGTGTTTTGATAAAAAACCTGAAAAATCAAGCTGATATTATCCGGATTTGGGCCTTGTTATAATGGAATGGGCGAGATTATTTCTTTTCCAAAAAATTTTTCAAATGATATTTTTTTTTGTAAATGCCACTTTGTATAAAATTTTGAAACGAATTCAACAAGGTATGCCATTCGAACATTCGACCAATATATCAAGGGGTTTTTATTAAAATACCGAATATCGAGTTGATTTTTTTTCGGATTTTGGCGTTGTCCTAATGGGGGTCATCACCTGTTTTCAAAAATTTGTGCAAATGATATTTTTGCTGTAATGACACTTGGTTTGAAATTTTGCCATTCGAACATTCGACCACTATATCCAAGGGTTTTGATTAAAATACCGAAAATCGAGGTCTTTTTTCCACTATATCCCAAAAATTGTTTTTTTTTCTTTCTGTAAATTTTTTGTTTCTGTAAATGACACTTGGTTTGACATTTTGGTAACGAATTCAACGAGGTATGCCATTCCAACACTCGACCACTATTTCCCCGGGTTTTGATTAAAAAACCGAAAAATCAAGATGATATTATCCGCATTTGGGCCTTGTTATAATGCGGGCGAGATTATTTATTTTCCAAAAAATTTTTCAAATGATATTTTTTTCTGTAAATGCCACTTTGTAAAAAATTTTGTAACGAATTCAACAAGGTATGCCAGTCGAACATTCGACTAATATATCCAAGGGTTTTGATTAAAATAACAAAAATCGAGGTGATTTTTTTCCACTATATCCCACAAATTTGTTCAAATGATATTTTTATACTCTTGCAGAGGGTATTATAATTTTGGTCAGAAGTTTGTAACGCAGTGAAGGAGACGTTTCCGACCCTATAAAGTATATATATTCTTGATCAGGATCAATAGGGGAGTCGATATAGCCATGTCCGTCTGTCCGTCTGTCCGTCCGTCCGTCTGTCCGTCTGTCCGTCTGTTTCAATACCGTTTGCGAGCTCAGTTTAAAAGCTAGCGATCTGAAACTTTCACAGTCGTCCTAAAACAAGTGTACGCAGATCAAGTTTGAAAACCGCCCCGATCGGATGTCTATATCCTATAGCTCCCATAGGAAAAATCGGATATAACTTGCAAGAATGGAAGATATTTCGCGCAGTATAAAAGCTATTGACATAAATCTTTCCAAATCTTATTTTTTTATGCGAACCTTGATCAGAGTAAAAGCGCGTGACGATCGGACGTCTATATCCTATAGCTCCCATAGGAACAAAAGGGTAAAATCGGTTAAAATTTAATGATTTTTAGGATATTTCACGCAGTATACAAGCTATTGACATGAATCTTTCCAAATCCTATTTTTTTATGCATACATTGATCAAGGTGAAAGCGCGTGCCGATCGGACGTCTATATCCTATAGCTCCCATAGGAACAATAGGGTAAAATCGGTCCAAATTTGATGATTATCAGAATATTTCGCGCAGTGTGTAAGCTACTAACATAAAATTTTCCAATTCTTATTTATTTACGCATATCTTGATTAGGGTAAAAGCGCTTGCCGCTCGGAAGTCTATATCTTAAAGGAGATAGGAAAAATTGTTAAAGGTTGCGAAAGTATCCCTATTTTTTCTATTTGTATATGACATTTTTGCAGTATAAAATCAATTGACGTGAAACGATGCAAATCTAGTTTACTTATGTATACCTTATTCCTTTCGCTACTTATTCACTTTTAGCAATTTCGTCAAAGTCTGCAAGGGTATTAAAACTTCGGCTTGCCGAAGTTAGCTTCCGTCCTCGTTTCTTTTGTAAATGCCACTTTGTTGGAAATTTTGTAACGAATTTAACAATGTATGCAAGTCGAACATTCGAACAATATATCCAAGGGTTTTGATTAAAATAACAAAAAACGAGGTGATTTTTTTCCACTATATCCCAAAAATTTGTTCAAATAATATTCTTTTTTTGTAAATGCTACTTTGTTGAATATTTTGTAACAAATTCAAAGAGAAATGCTATTCCAACATTCGAGCACTATTTCCCAGGGTTTTAATTAAAAAACCAAAAAATCGAGCTGATATTACCCGGATTTGGGCCTTGTTATAATGGAGTGGGCAAGATTATTTCTTTTCGAAAAAATTTTTCAAATGATATTTTTTTTCTGTACATTCTGTACTGTTTGTTGGACATTTTGTAACGAATTCAACGAGGTATGCCATTCGAACATTCGACCAATATATCCAGGGGTTTTGATTAAAATACCGAATATCGACCTGATTTTCTTTAGATTTTGGCGCTGTCCAAAAATGTATTCAAATTATATTTTTTTTCTGTAAATGACACTTGGTTTGAAATTTTGGTAACAAACTACCACGACCACTATTTGAAATTTTGGTAACGAATTAAACGAGGTATGCCATTCAAACATTCGACCACTATATCCAAGAGTTTGATTAAAATACCAAAAATCGAGGTCTTTTTTCCACTATATCCCAAAAATTGGTTCGAATATTTTTTTTCTGTAAAGCCACTTTGTTGGAAATTTTGTTATGAATTCAACGAGGTATACCATTCGAACATTCGACCAATATATCCAAGGGTTTTGATTAAAATAACAAAAATCGAGGTGATTTTTTCCCACTAAATCCCAAAAATTTGTTCAAATGATATTTGTTTTCTGTAAATACCACTTTGTTGGAAATTTTGTAACGAAATCAACGAGGTATGCCATTCGAACATTCGACCAATATATCCGAGGGTTTTGATTAAAATACCGAATATCGACCTGATTTTCTTTGGATTTTGACGATGTCCAAAAATTTATTCAAATTATATTTTTTTTCTGTAAATGACACTTGGTTTGAAATTTTGGTAACGAATTCAACAAGGTCTGCCATTTCAACACTCGACCACATTTGTGTTTTGATAAAAAACCTGAAAAATCAAGCTGATATTATCCGGATTTGGGCCTTGTTATAATGGAATGGGCGAGATTATTTCTTTTCCAAAAAATTTTTCAAATGATATTTTTTTTGTAAATGCCACTTTGTATGAAATTTTGAAACGAATTCAACAAGGTATGCCATTCGAACATTCGACCAATATATCAAGGGGTTTTTATTAAAATACCGAATATCGAGTTGATTTTTTTTCGGATTTTGGCGTTGTCCTAATGGGAGCCATCACCTGTTTCCAAAAATTTGTGCAAATGATATTTTTTGCTGTAATGACACTTGGTTTGAAATTTTGCCATTCGAACATTCGACCAATATATCCAGGGGTTTTGATTAAAATACCGAATATCGAGTTGATTTTCTTCGGATTTTGTCGTTGTCCTAATGGGAGCCATCATTTGTTTCCAAAAATTTGTGCAAATGATATTTTTTGCTGTAAATGCCACTTTGTTGGAAATTTTGGTAACGAATTCAACAAGGTATGCCAGTCGAACATTCGACCAATATATCTAAGGCTTTTGATTAAAATAACAAAAATCGAGGTGTTTTTTTTTCACTATATCCCAAAAATTTGTTCAAATGATATTTTTTCTTTTGTAAATGCCACTTTGTTGGAAATTTTGTAACGAATTCAACAATGTATGCCAGTCGAACATTCGACCAATATATCCAAGGGTTTTGATTAAAATAACAAAAATCGAGGTGATTTTTTTCCACTATATCCCAAAAATTTGTTCAAATAATATTCTTTTTTTGTAAATACTACTTTGTTGAATATTTTGTAACAAATTCAAAGAGAAA
This sequence comes from Drosophila rhopaloa, assembly GCF_018152115.1. NCBI lineage: Eukaryota > Metazoa > Arthropoda > Insecta > Diptera > Drosophilidae > Drosophila > Drosophila rhopaloa. The sequence continues at coordinate 1,588,594 of NW_025335179.1, read as the reverse complement.
TGCTATTCCAACATTCGAGCACTATTTCCCAGGGTTTTGATTAAAAAACCAAAAAATCGAGCTGATATTATCCGGATTTGGGCCTTGTTATAATGGAGTGGGCAAGATTATTTCTTTTCGAAAAAATTTTCAAATGATATTTTTTTCTGTACATTTCACTTTGTTGGACATTTTGTAACGAATTCAACGAGGTATGCCATTCGAACATTCGACCAATATATCCAGGGGTTTTGATTAAAATACCGAATATCGACCTGATTTTCTTTGGATTTTGGCGCTGTCCAAAAATTTATTCAAATTATATTTTTTTTCTGTAAATGACACTTGGTTTGAAATTTTGTTAACGAACTACCACGACCACTATTTGAAATTTTGGTAACGAATTAAACGAGGTATGCCATTCGAACATTCGACCACTATATCCAAGAGTTTGATTAAAATACCGAAAATCGAGGTCTTTTTTCCACTATATCCCAAAAATTCAACGAGGTATGCCATTCGAACATTCGACCAATATATCCAGGGGTTTTGATTAAAATACCGAATATCGACCTGATTTTCTTTGGATTTTGGCGCTGTCCAAAAATTTATTCAAATTATTTTTTTTTCTGTAAATGACACTTGGTTTGAAATTTTGGTAACGAATTCAACAAGGTATGCCATTCCAACACTCGACCACTATTTCCCCGGGTTTTGATAAAAAAACCCAAAAAATCAAGCTGATATTATCCGGATTTGGGCCTTGTTATAATGGGGTGGGCGAGATAATTTATTTTCCAAAAAATTTTTCAAATGATATTTTTTTTTGTAAATGCTACTTTGTATGAAATTTTGTAACGAATTCAACAAGGTATGCCATTCGAACATTCGACCACTATATACAAGGGTTTTGATTAAAATACCGAAAATCGAGGTGATTTTTCCACTATATCCCAAAAATTGGTTCGAATGATATTTTTTTTCTGTAAATGCCACTTTGTTGGAAATTTTGTTATGAATTCAACGACATATACCATTCGAACATTCGACCAATATATCCAAGGGTTTTGATTAAAATAACAAAAATCGAAGTGATTTTTTTCCACTAAATCCCAAAAATTTGTTCAAATGATATTTGTTTTCTGTAAATACCACTTTGTTGGAAATTTTGTAACGAATTCAACGAGGTATGCCATTCGAACATTTGACCAATATATCCAATGGTTTTGATTAAAATACCGAATATCGACCTGATTTTCTTTGGATTTTGGCGCTGTCCAAAAATTTATTCAAATGATATTTTTTTCTGTAAATGACACTTGGTTTGAAATTTTGGTAACGAATTCAACGAGGTATGCCAGTCGAACATTCGACCAATATATCTAAGGGTTTTGATTAAAATAACAAAAATCGAGGTGTTTTTTTCCCCCCAATTTATCCCAAAAATTGGTTCGAATGATATTTTTTTTCTGTAAATGCTTCTTTGTTGGAAATTTTGGTAACGAATTCAACGAGGTATGCCATTCCAACACTCGGCCACTATTTCCCCGGGTTTTAATTAAAAAACCGAAAAATCAAGCTGATATTATCCGGATTTGGGCCTTGTTATAATGGGGTGGGCGAGATTATTTATTTTCCAAAAAATTTTTCAAATGATATTTTTTTCTGTAAATGCACACTTTGTTGGAAATTTTGTAACGAATTCAACGAGGTATGCCATTCGAACATTCGACCAATATATCCAGGGGTTTTGATTAAAATACCGAATATCGAGTTGATTTTCTTTAGATTTTGTCGTTGTCCCAAAATGTGGGTCAATCACATTTTTTTCTAAATAACTTGTGCAAATGAAATTTTTGCTGTAAAAGCCACATGGATTTGAAATTTTGGTAACGAATTAAACGAGGTATGCCATTCCAACATTCGACCACTATTTCCCCGGAGTTTGATTAAAAAACCGAAAAATCAAGGTGATATTATCCGGATTTGGGACTTGTTATCCCAAAAATTGGTTTTCGAAAAATTTTTCATTTTTTTTTTTCTGTAAATGCCACTTTGTTGGAAATTTTGTTACGAATTCAACGAGGTATACCATTCGAACATTCGACCAATATATCCAAGGGTTTTGATTAAAATAAATACCAAAAATCGTTAGGTGATTTTTTTTTTGTAAATCCCAAAAATTTGTTGAAATTTGATATGATTTTTGTTTTCTGTAAATACCACTTTGTTGAAAATTTTGTAACGAATTCAACGAGGTATGCCATTCCAACATTCGACCAATATATCCGAGGGTTTTTATTAAAATACCGAATATCGACCTGATTTTCTTTGGATTTTGACGCTGTCCAAAAATTTATTCAAATGATTTTTTTTTCTGTAAATGACACTTGGTTTGAAATTTTGGTAACGAATTCAACAAGGTATGCCATTCCAACACTCGACCACTATTTCCCCGGGTTTTGATTAAAAAACCGAAAAATCGAGCTGATATTATCCGGATTTGGGCCTTGTTATAATGGGGTGGGCGAGATTATTTATTTTCCAAAAAATTTTTCAAATGATATTTTTTTTGTAAATGCTACTTTGTATGAAATTTTGTAACGAATTCAACAAGGTATGCCATTCGAACATTCGACCAATATATCAAGGGGTTTTTATTAAAATACCGAATATCGAGTTGATTTTTTTCGGATTTTGGCGTTGTCCTGAGGGAGCCATCACCTGTTTCCAAAAATTTGTAAATGATATTTTTGCTGTAATGACACTTGGTTTGAAATTTTGCACATTCAACACATTCGACAAATATCAATTTTTGATTAAAATACCGAATATCGAGTTGATTTTCTTCGGATTTTGTCGTTGTCTAATGGGGCATCATTTGTTTCCAAAAATTTGTTCAAATGATATTTTTTTTCTGTAAATGCCACTTTGTTGGAAATTTTGTAATGAATTCAACGAGGTATGCCATTCGAACATTCGACCAACATATCCAAGGGTTTTGATTAAAATAACGAAAATCGAGTTGATTTTTTAACACTATATCCCAAAAATTTGTTCAAATGATATTTTTTTTTCTGTAAATGCCACTTTGTTGGAAATTTTGTAACGAATTCAACGAGGTATGCCAGTCGAACATTCAACCAATATATCCAAGGGTTTTGATTAAAATAACAAAAATCGAGGTGATTTTTTTACACTATATCCCAAAAATTTGTTCAAATGATATTTTTTTTTGTAAATGCCACTTTGTTGGAAACTTTGTAACGAATTCAACGAGGTATGCCATTCCAACATTCGAGCACTATTTCCCAGGGTTTTGATTAAAAAACCAAAAAATCGAGCTGATATTATCCGGATTTGGACCTTGTTATAATGGGGTGAGCGAGATTATTTCTTTTCGAACAAATTTTTTCAAATGATATTTTTTTCTGTAAATTCACTTTGTTGGAAATTTTGTAACGAATTCAACGAGGTATGCCATTCGAACATTCGACCGATATATCCAAGGGTTTTGATTAAAATACCGAATATCGAGCTGATTTTCTTTGGATTTTGGCGCTGTCAAAATTTATTCAAATTATATTTTTTTCTGTAAATGACACTTGGTTTGAAATTTTGTTAACGAACTACACGACCACTATTTGAAATTTTGGTAACGAATTAAACGAGGTATGCCATTCGAACATTCGACCACTATATCCAAGAGTTTGATTAAAATACCGAAAATCGAGGTCTTTTTTTCCACTATATCCCAAAAATTCAACGGTATGCCATTCGAACATTCGACCAATATATAGGGTTTTGATAAAATACGAATATGATGATTTTCTTTGATTTTGGCGCTGTCCAAAAATTTTTCAAATGATATTTTTTTCTGTAAATGCCACTTTGTTTGAAATTTTGGTAACGAATTCAACGAGGTATGCCATTCGAACATTCGACCGATATATCCAAGGGTTTTGATTAAAATAACAAAAATCGAGGTGATTTTTTCCACTATTTATCCCAAAAATTTGTTCGAAATGATATTTTTTTCTGTAAATGCTTCTTTGTTGGAAATTTTGGTAACGAATTAAACGAGGTATGCCATTCCAACATTCGACCACTATTTCCAAAAGTTTTGAATTAAAATACCGAAAAATCAAGCTGATATTATCCGGATTTGGCCTTGTTATAATGGGGTGGGCGAGATTATTTATTTTCCAAAAAATTGGTTCAAATGATATTTTTTTTCTGTAAATGCCACTAAATTGTTGGAAATTTTAAAAGGTATGATCGAATTCAACGAGGTATACCATTCGAACATTCGACCAATATATACCAAGGGTTTTGATTAAAATAACAAAAATCGAATTGATTTTTTTCCCACTAAATCCCAAAAATTTGTTCAAATGATATTTGTTTTCTGTAAATACCACTTTGTTGGAAATTTTGTAACGAATTCAACGAGGTATGCCATTCGAACATTCGACCAATATATCCGAGGGTTTTGATTAAAATACCTAATATAGACCTGATTTTCTTTCGATTTTGGCGCTGTCCAAAAATTTATTCAAATGTTATTTTTTTCTGTAAATGACACTTGGTTTGAAATTTTGGTAACGAATTCAACGAGGTATGCCATTCCAACACTCGACCACTATTTCCCCGGGTTTTGATTAAAAAACCGAAAAATCAAGCTGATATTATCCGGATTTGGGCCTTGTTATAATGGGGTGGGCGAGATTATTTATTTTCCAAAAAATTTTTCAAATGATATTTTTTTTTGTAAATGCCACTTTGTATGAAATTTTGTAACGAATTCAACAAGGTATGCCATTCCAACATTCGACCAATATATCCAGGGGTTTTGATTAAAATACCGAATATCGAGTTGATTTTCTTCGGATTTTGTCGTTGTTCTAATGGGGGTCATCAATTGTTTCCAAAAATTTGTGCAAATGATATTTTTTGCTGTAAATGCCACTTTGTTGGAAATTTTGGTAACGAATTCAACGAGGTATGCCATTCGAACATTTGACCACTATATCCAAGGGTTTTGATTAAAATACCGAAAATCGAGGTGATTTTTCCACTATATCCCAAAAATTGGTTCGAATGATATTTTTTCTGTAAATGCCACTTTGTTGGAAATTTTGTAACGAATTCAACGAGGTATGCCATTCGAACATTCGACCAATATATCTAAGGGTTTTGATTAAAATAACGAAAATCGAGGTGATTTTTTTCCACTATATCCCAAAAATTTGTTCAAATGATATTTTTTTTTTGTAAATGCCACTTTGTTGGAAATTTTGTAACGAATTCAACGAGGTATGCCATTCGAACATTCGACCAATATATCCAAGGGTTTTGATTAAAATAACGAAAATCGAGGTGATTTTTTTCCACTATATCCCAAAAATTTGTTCAAATGATATTTTTTTTTTGTAAATGCCACTTTGTTGGAAATTTTGTAACGAATTCAACGAGGTATGCCATTCGAACATTCGACCAATATATCCAAGGGTTTTGATTAAAATACCAAAAATCGAGCTGATATTATCCGGATTTGGGCCTTGTTATAATGGGGTGGGCGAGATTATTTCTTTTCGAAAAAATTTTTCAAATGATATTTTTTTTCTGTAAATGCCACTTTGTTGGAAATTTTGTAACGAATTCAACGAGGTATGCCATTCGAACATTCGACCAATATATCCAAGGGTTTTGATTAAAATACCGAAAATCGACCTGATTTTCTTTGGATTTTGGCGCTGTCCAAAAATTTATTCAAATGATATTTTTTTCTGTAAATGACACTTGGTTTGAAATTTTGTTAACGAACTACCAACCACATTTGAAATTTGTAACAATTAAACGAGGTATGCCATTCGAACATTCGACCACTATTCCAAGGGTTTGATTAAAATACCGAAAATCGAGTTTTTTTTAAACTATATCCCAAAAATTCAACGAGGTATGCCATTCGAACATTCGACCAATATATCCAGGGGTTTTGATTAAAATACCGGAATATCGACCTGATTTTCTTTGGATTTTGGCGCTGTCCAAAAATTTGTTCAAATGATATTTTTTTCTGTAAATGCCACTTTGTTAGAAATTTTGTAACGAATTCAACGAGGTATGCCAGTCGAACATTCGACCAATATATCTAAGGGTTTTGATTAAAATAACAAAAATCGAGGTGATTTTTTTCCACTATATCCCAAAAATTTGTTCAAATGATATTTTTTCTGTAAATGCCACTTTGTTGGAAATTTTGTAACGAATTCAACGAGGTATGCCATTCGAACATTCGACCACTATATCCAAGGGTTTTGATTAAAATACCGAAAATCGAGGTATTATTGGATTTGGGCCTTAATACTTATATCCCAAAAAATTGTTTCAAATGATATTTTTTTCTGTAAATGCCACTTTGTTGGAAATTTTGTAACGAATTCAACAAGGTATGCCATTCGAATTCAACGAGGTATACCATTCAAACATTCGACCAATATATCCAAGGGTTTTGATTAAAATAACAAAAATCGAGGTGATTTTTTTCCACTAAATCCCAAAAATTTGTTCAAATGATATTTGTTTTCTGTAAATACCACTTTGTTGGAAATTTTGTAACGAATTCAACGAGGTATGCCATTCGAACATTCGACCAATATATCCAAGGGTTTTGATTAAAATACCGAATATCGACCTGATTTTCTTTGGATTTTGGCGCTGTCCAAAAATTTATTCAAATGTTATTTTTTTCTGTAAATGACACTTGGTTTGAAATTTTGGTAACGAATTCAACGAGGTATGCCATTCCAACACTCGACCACTATTTCCCCGGGTTTTGATTAAAAAACCGGATTTGGGCCTTGTTATAATGGGGTGGGCGAGATTATTTATTTTCCAAAAAATTTTTCAAATGATATTTTTTTTCTGTAAATGCCACTTTGTAGGAAATTTTGAACGAATTCAACAAGGTATGCCATTCGAACATTCGACCAATATACAAGGGTTTATTAAAATACCGAATATCGAGTTGATTTTTTCGGATTTGGCTTGTCCTAATGGGGGATCACCTGTTTCCAAAAATTTTCAAATGATATTTTTTCTGTAATGCCACTTGTTTGAAATTTTGCCATTCGAACATTCGACCAATATATCCAGGGGTTTTGATTAAAATACCGAATATCGAGTTGATTTTCTTCGGATTTTGTCATTGTCCTAATGGGGGCCATCATTTGTTTCCAAAAATTTGTGCAAATGATATTTTTTGCTGTAAATGCCACTTTGTTGGAAATTTTGTAACGAATTCAACAATGTATGCCAGTCGAACATTCGACCAATATATCCAAGGGTTTTGATTAAAATAACAAAAATCGAGTGTTTTTTTCTATATCCCAAAAATTTGTTCAAATGATATTTTTTTCTGTAAATGCCACTTTGTTGGAAATTTTGTAACGAATTCAACAATGTATGCCAGTCGAACATTCGACCAATATATCCAAGGGTTTTGATTAAAATAACAAAAATCGAGGTGATTTTTTTCTATTATATCCCAACAATTTGTTCAAATAATATTCTTTTTTTGTAAATGCTACTTTGTTGAATATTTTGTAACAAATTCAAAGAGAAATGCTATTCCAACATTCGAGCATTATTTCCCAGGGTTTTGATTAAAAAACCAAAAAATCGAGCTGATATTATCCGGATTTGGGCCTTGTTATAATGGGGTGGGCAAAATTATTTCTTTTCGAAAAAAATTTTCAAATGATTTTTTTTTTCTGTACATTCCACTTTGTTGGACATTTTGTAACGAATTCAACGAGGTATGCCATTCGAACATTCGACCAATATATCCAGGAGTTTTGATTAAAATACCGAATATCGACCTGATTTTCTTTGGATTTTGGCGCTGTCCAAAAATTTATTCAAATTATATTTTTTTTCTGTAAATGACACTTGGTTTGAAATTTTGGTAACGAATTCAACAAGGTATGCCATTCCAACACTCGACCACTATTTCCCCGGGTTTTGATAACAAACCTGAAAAATCAAGCTGATATTATCCGGATTTGGGCCTTGTTATAATGGAATGGGCGAGATTATTTCTTTTCCAAAAAATTTTTCAAATGATATTTTTTTTTGTAAATGCCACTTTGTATGAAATTTTGTAACGAGGTATGCCATTCGAACATTCGACCAATATATCCAGGGGTTTTGATTAAAATACCGAATATCGACCTGATTTTCTTTGGATTTTGGCGCTGTCCAAAATTTTATTCAAATTATTTTTTTTTTTGTAAATGACACTTGGTTTGAAATTTTGGTAACGAATTCAACTAGGTATGCCATTCCAACACTCGACCACTATTTCCCCGGGTTTTGATTAAAAAACCGAAAAATCAAGCTGATATTATCCGGATTTGGGCCTTGTTATAATGGGGTGGGCGAGATTATTTATTTTCCAAAAAATTTTTCAAATGATATTTTTTTTCTGTAAATGCCACTTTGTATAAAATTTTGTAACAATTCAACAAGGTATGCATTAATCCGGCCATTTAAGGGCCTTGATTAAAATGGGGTCGAGGTGATTATTTATTTTCCCAAAGAATTTTTCAAATGATATTTTTTTTCTGTAAATGCCACTTTGTTGGCCAATATATCCGGGTTTTGAATTAAAAATAAACCATTCGAACATTCGACCAATATATCCAGGGGTTTTGTCATTAAAATAACAAAATGGTGGCCATTTTTTTGTTAAATCCCAAAAATTTGTGCAAATGATATTTTTTTCTGTAAATGCCACTTTGTTGGAAATTTTGGTAACGAATTCAACGAGGTATGCCAGTCGAACATTCGACCAATATATCTAAGGGTTTTGATTAAATTAACAAAAATCGAGGTAATTTTTTTCCACTATATCCCAAAAATTTGTTCAAATGATATTTTTTCTTTTGTAAATGCCACTTTGTTGGAAATTTTGTAACGAATTCAACAATGTATGCCAGTCAAACATTCGACCAATATATCCAAGGGTTTTGATTAAAATAACAAAAATCGAGGTGATTTTTTTTCAATTATATCCCAACAATTTGTTCAAATAATATTTTTTTTTTGTAAATGATACTTTGTTTGAATATTTTGGTAACAAATTCAAAGAGAAATGCCATTCCAACATTCGAGCATTATTTCCCAGGGTTTTGATTAAAAAACCAAAAAATCGAGCTGATATTATCCGGATTTGGGCCTTGTTATAATGGGGTGGGCAAGATTATTTCTTTTCGAAAAAAAATTTCAAATGATTTTTTTTTCTGTACATTCCACTTTGTTGGACATTTTGTAACGAATTCAACGAGGTATGCCATTCGAACATTCGACCAATATATCCAGGAGTTTTGATTAAAATACCGAATATCGACCTGATTTTCTTTGGATTTTGGCGCTGTCCAAAAATGTATTCAAATTATATTTTTTTTCTGTAAATGACACTTGGTTTGAAATTTTGGTAACGAATTCAACAAGGTATGCCATTCCAACACTCGACCACTATGTCCCCGGGCTTTGATAAAAAACCCGAAAAATCAAGATGATATTATCCGGATTTGGGCCTTGTTATAATGGGGTTGGCGAGATTATTTCTTTTCCAAAAAATTTTTCAAATGATATTTTTTTTTGTATTGCCACTTTGTATGAAATTTTGTAACGAATTCAACAAGGTATGCCATTCGAACATTCGACCAATATATCAAGGGGTTTTTATTAAAATACCGAATATCGAGTTGATTTTCTTCGGTTTTTGGCGTTGTCCTAATGGGGGTCATAATCTGTTTATAAAAATTTGTGCAAATGATATTTTTTGCTGTAAATGACACTTGGTTTGAAATTTTGGTAACGAATTCAACTAGGTATGCCATTCGAACATTCGACCACTATATCCAAGGGTTTTGATTAAAATACCGAAAATCGAGGTGATTTTTCTACTATATCCCAAATATTGGTTCGAATGATATTTTTTTTCTGTAAATGCCACTTTGTTGGAAATTTTGTAATGAATTCAATGGCATACTCGAACATTCGACCAATATATCCAAGGGTTTTGATTAAAATAACGAAAATCGAGTTGATTTTCTTTGGATTTTGGCGTTGTCCTAATGGGGGTCATCATTTGTTTCCAAAAAAATGTGGAAATGATATTTTTTGCTGTAAATGCCACTTTGTTGGAAATTTTGGTAACGAATTCAACGAGGTATGCCAGTCGAACATTCGACTAATATATCTAAGGGTTTTGATTAAAATAACAAAAATCGAGGTGATTTTTTTACACTATATCCCAAAAATTTGTTCAAATGATTTGAAATTTTGGAATTTGGAACGAATTAAACGAGGTATGCCATTCGAACATAAGACCACTATATCCAAGGGTTTGATTAAAATACCGAATCGACGTCTTTTTTCCACTATATCCCAAAAATTGGTTCGAATGATATTTTTTTTCTGTAAAGCCACTTTGTTGAAAATTTTGTTATGAATTCAACGAGGTATACCATTCGAACATTCGACCATAATATCCAAGGGTTTTGATTAAAATAACAAAAATCGAATTGATTTTTTTCCACTAAATCCCAAAAATTTGTTCAAATGATATTTGTTTTCTGTAAATACCACTTTGTTGGAAATTTTGTAACGAATTCAACGAGGTATGCCATTCGAACATTCGACCAATATATCCGAGGGTTTTGATTAAAATACCGAATATCGACCTGATTTTCTTTGGATTTTGGCGCTGTCCAAAAATTTATTCAAATGTTATTTTTTTCTGTAAATGACACTTGGTTTGAAATTTTGGTAACGAATTCAACGAGGTATGCCATTCCAACACTCGACCACTATTTCCCCGGGTTTTGATTAAAAAACCGAAAAATCAAGCTGATATTATCCGGATTTGGGCCTTGTTATAATGGGGTGGGCGAGATTATTTATTTTCCAAAAAATTTTTCAAATGATATTTTTTTTCTGTAAATGCCACTTTGTATGAAATTTTGTAACGAATTCAACAAGGTATGCTATTCGAACATTAGACCAATATATCCAGGGGTTTTGATTAAAATACCGAATATCGAGTTGATTTTCTTCGGATTTTGGCGTTGTCCTAATGGGGGTCATCATTTGTTTCCAAAAAATTGTGGAAATGATATTTTTTGCTGTAAATGCCACTTTGTTGGAAATTTTGGTAACGAATTCAACGAGGTATGCCAGTCGAACATTCGACTAATATATCTAAGGGTTTTGATTAAAATAACAAAAATCGAGGTGATTTTTTCCACTATATCCCAAAAATTTGTTCAAATGATTTGAAATTTTGGTAACGAATTAAACGAGGTATGCCATTCGAACATAAGACCACTATATCCAAGAGTTTGATTAAAATACCGAAAATCGACGTCTTTTTTCCACTATATCCCAAAAATTGGTTCGAATGATATTTTTTTTCTGTAAAGCCACTTTGTTGAAAATTTTGTTATGAATTCAACGAGGTATACCATTCGAACAATTGACCAATATACCCAAGGGTTTTGATTAAAATAACAAAAATCGAAGTGATTTTTTTCCACTAAATCCCAAAAATGTGTTCAAATGATATTTGTTTTCTGTAAATACCACTTTGTTGGAAATTTTGTAACGAATTCAACGAGGTATGCCATTCGAACATTCGACCAATATATCCGAGGGTTTTGATTAAAATACCGAATATCGACCTGATTTTCTTTGGATTTTGGCGCTGTCCAAAAATTTATTCAAATGTTATTTTTTTCTGTAAATGACACTTGGTTTGAAATTTTGGTAACGAATTCAACGAGGTATGCCATTCCAACACTCGACCACTATTTCCCCGGGTTTTGATTAAAAAACCGAAAAATCAAGCTTATATTATCCGGATTTGGGCCTTGTTATAATGGGGTGGGCGAGATTATTTCTTTTCCAAAAAAGTTTTCAAATGATATTTTTTTCTGTAAATGCCACTTTGTTGGAAATTTTGTAACGAATTCAACAAGGTATGCCATTCGAACATTCGACCAATATATCCAGGGGTTTTGATTAAAATACCGAATATCGAGTTGATTTTCTTCGGATTTTGTCGTTGCCCTAATGGGGGTCATCAATTGTTTCCAAACATTTGTGCAAATGATATTTTTTGCTGTAAATGCCACTTTGTTGGAAATTTTGGTAACGAATTCACCGAGGTATGCCAGTCGAACATTCGACCACTATATCCAAGGGTTTTGATTAAAATACCAAAAATCGAGGTGATTTTCCCACTATATCCCAAAAATTGGTTCAAATGATATATTTTTCTGTAAATGCCTATTTGTTGGAAATTTTGTAATGAATTCAACGAGGTATGTCATTCAAACATTCGACCAATATATCCAAGGGTTTTGATTAAAATAACGAAAATCGAGTTGATTTTCTTCGGATTTTGGCGTTGTCCTAATTGGGGTCATCATTTGTTTCCAAAAAATTGTGGAAATTATATTTTTTGCTGTAAATGCCACTTTGTTGGAAATTTTGGTAACGAATTCAACGAGGTATGCCAGTCGAACATTCAACTAATATATCTAAGGGTTTTGATTAAAATAACAAAAATCGAGGTGATTTTTTTCCACTATATCCCAAAAATTTGTTAAAATGATTTAAAATTTTGGTAACGAATTCAACGAGGTATTCCATTCGAACATTCGACCACTATATCCAAGGGTTTTGATTAAAATAACAAAAATCGAGGTGATTTTTTTTCCACTATATCCCAAAAATTTGTTCAAATGATTTGAAATTTTGGTAACGAATTAAACGAGGTATGCCATTCGAACATTCGACCCTATATCCAAGGGTTTTGATTAAAATACCGAAAATCGAGGTGATTTTTCCACTATATTCCAAAAATTGGTTCGAATGATATTTTTTTTCTGTAAATGCCACTTTGTTGGAATTTTTGTAACGAATTCAACGAGGTATGCCATTCGAACATTCGACCAATATATCCGAGGGTTTTGATTAAAATACCGAATATCGACCTGATTTTCTTTGGATTTTGGAGCTGTCCACAAATTTATTCAAATTATATTTTTTTTCTGTAAATGACACTTGGTTTGACATTTTGGTAACGAATTCAACGAGGTATGCCATTCCAACACTCGACCACTATTTCCCCTGGTTTTGATTAAAAACCGAAAAATCAAGCTGATATTATCCGGATTTGGGCCTTGTTATAATGGGGTGGGCAAGATGATTTCTTTTCGAAAAAAAATTTTCAAATTATATCTTTTTTCTGTAAATTCCACTTTGTTGGAAATTTTGTAACGAATTCAACGAGGTATGCCATTTGAACATTCGACCAATATATCCAGGGGTTTTGATTAAAATACCGAATATCGAGGTGATTTTATTCGGATTTTGGCGTTGTCCTAATGGGGGTCATAATTTGTTTCCAAAAATTTGTTCAAATAATATTTTTTTTCTGTTCATGCTACTTTGTTGGAAATTTTGTAACGAATTCAACGAGGTATGCCATTCCAACATTCGACCACTATTTCCCAGGGTTTTGATTAAAATACCGAATATCAAGCTGCTTCTCTTCGGATTTTGTCGTTGTCCTAAGTGGGTCATCGTTTTTTTCCAAAAATTTATTCAACTGATATTTTTTTTTCTGTAAATGACACTTGGTTTGAAATTTTGGTAACGAATTCAACGAGGTATGCTATTCCAACATTCGAGCACTATTTCCCAGGGTTTTGATTAAAAACCAGAAAAATCGAGCTGATATTATCTGGATTTGGGCCTTGTTCTAATGAGGTGGCCAAAATGATTTATTTTCGAAAAAAATTTTAAACGAATTCAACGAGGTATGCCATTCGAACATTCGACCACTATCTCCAAGGGTTTTGATTAAAATAACAAAAATCGAGGTGATTTTTTTCCACTATATCCCAAAAATTTGTTCAAATGATTTGAAATTTTGGTAAACGAATTCAACGAGGTATGCCATTCGAACATTCGACCACTATCTCCAAGGGTTTTGATTAAAATAAGAATATCGACCTGATTTTCTTTGGATTTTGGCGCTGTCCAAAAATGTATTCAAATGATATTTTTTTTCTGTAAATGACACTTGGTTTGAAATTTTGGTAACGAATTCAACGAGGTATGCCATTCCAAAAATCAACCACTATTTCCCCGGGTTTTGATTAAAAAACCGAAAATTCAAGCTGATATTATCCGGATTTGGGCCTTGTTATAATAGGGTGGGCAAGATGATTTATTTTCGAAAAAAATTTTCAAATGATATTTTTTTTCTGTAAATGACCCTTTGTTGAGAATTTTGAAACGAATTCAACGAGGTATGCCATTCGAACATTCGACCAATATATGCAGGGGTTTTGATTAAAATACCGAAAATCGAGGTGATTTTTTGCCACTATATCCCAAAAATTTGTTCAAATGATTTTAAATTTTTGTAACGAATTCAACGAGGTATGCCATTCGAACATTCGACCACTATATCCAAGGGTTTTGAATAAAATAACAAAAATCGAGGTGATTTTTTTCCACTATATCCCAAAAATTTGTTCAAATGATTTGAAATTTTGGTAACGAATTCAACGAGGTATGCCATTCGAACATTCGACCACTATATCCAAGGGTTTTGATTAAAATATCGAAAATGGAGGTGATTTTTTTACACTATATCCCAAAAATTAGTTCAAATGATATTTTTTTCTGGAAATGCCACTTTGTATGAAATTGTGTAACGAATTCAACAAGGTATGCCATTCGAACATTCGACCAATATATCCAGGGGTTTTGATTAAAATACCGAATATCGAGTTGATTTTCTTCGGATTTTGTCGTTGTCCTAATGGGGGTCATAATTTGTTTCCAAAAATTTGTGCAAATAATATTTTTTGCTGTAAATGCCACTTTGTTGGACATTTTGGTAACGAATTCAACGAGGTATGCCATTCCAACACTCGACCACCATTTCCCCGGGTTTTGATAAAAAAAAAACCGAAAAATCAAGCTGATATTATCCGGATTTGGGCCTTGTTATAATGGGGTGGGCGAGATTATTTATTTTCCAAAAAAGTTTTCAAATGATATTTTTTTTCTGTAAATGCCACTTTGTATGAAATTTTTTTAACGAATTCAACAAGGTATGCCATTCCAACATTCGACCAATATATCCAGGAGTTTTGATTAAAATGACGAATATCGAGTTGATTTTCTTCGGATTTTGGCGTTATCCTAATGGGGGTCATCATTTGTTTCCAAAAATTTATGCAAATGATATGTTTTGCTGTAAATGACACTTGGTTTGAAATGTTGGTAACGAATTCAACGAGGTATGCCATTCCAACACTCGACCACAATTTCCCCGGGTTTTGATTAAAAAACCGAAAAATCAAGCTGATATTATCCGGATTTGGGCCTTGTTATAATGGGGTGGGCAAGATGATTTCTTTTCGAAAAAAAATTTTCAAATTATATCTTTTTTCTGTAAATTCCACTTTGTTGGAAATTTTGTAACGAATTCAACGAGGTATGCCATTTGAACATTCGACCAATATATCCAGGGGTTTTGATTAAAATACCGAATATCGAGGTGATTTTATTCGGATTTTGGCGTTGTCCTAAGTGGGTCATCGTTTTTTTCCAAAAATTTATTCAACTGATATTTTTTTTCTCTTCATGCTACTTTGTTGGAAATTTGTAACGAATTCAACGAGGTATGCCATTCCAACATTCGACCACTATTTCCCAGGGTTTTGATTAAAATACCGAATATCAAGCTGCTTTTCTTCGGATTTTGTCGTTGTCCTAAGTGGGTCATCGTTTTTTTCCAAAAATTTATTCAACTGATATTTTTTTTCTGTAAATGACACTTGGTTTGAAATTTTGGTAACGAATTCAACGAGGTATGCTATTCCAACATTCGAGCACTATTTCCCAGGGTTTTGATTAAAAACCAGAAAAATCGAGCTGATATTATCTGGATTTGGGCCTTGTTCTAATGGGGTGGCCAAGATGATTTCTTTTCGAAAAAAATTTTCAAATTATATTTTTTTTTACTTTTTTCACTTTGTTGAAAATTTTAAAACGAATTCAACGAGGTATGCTATTCGAACATTCGACCACTATATCCAAGGGTTTTGATTAAAATAACAAAAATCGAGGTGATTTTTTCCACTATATCCCAAAAATTTGTTCAAATGATTTGAAATTTTGGTATCGAATTCAACGAGGTATGCCATTCGAACATTGGACCATTATCTCCAAGGGTTTTGATTAAAATAAGAATATCGACCTGATTTTCTTTGGATTTTGGCGCTGTCCAAAAATGTATTCAAATGATATTTTTTTTCTGTAAATGACACTTGGTTTGAAATTTTGGTAACGAATTCAACGAGGTATGCCATTCCAAAAATCAACCACTATTTCCCCGGGTTTTGATTAAAAAACCGAAAATTCAAGCTGATATTATCCGGACTTGGGCCTTGTTATAATAGGGTGGGCAAGATGATTTATTTTCGAAAAAAATTTTCAAATGATATTTTTTTTCTGTAAATGACCCTTTGTTGAGAATTTTGAAACGAATTCAACGAGGTATGCCATTCGAACATTCGACCAATATATCCAGGGGTTTTGATTAAAATACCGAAAATCGAGGTGATTTTTTGCCACTATATCCCAAAAATTTGTTCAAATGATTTTAAATTTTTGTAACGAATTCAACGAGGTATGCCATTCGAACATTCGACCACTATATCCAAGGGTTTTGAATAAAATAAGAAAAATCGAGGTGATTTTTTTACACTATATCCCAAAAATTTGTTCAAATGATATTTTTTTCTGGAAATGCCACTTTGTATGAAATTTTGTAACGAATTCAACAAGGTATGCCATTCGAACATTCGACCAATATATCCAGGGGTTTTGATTAAAATACCGAATATCGAGTTGATTTTCTTCGGATTTTGTCGTTGTCCTAATGGGGGTCATAATTTGTTTCCAAAAATTTGTGCAAATGATATTTTTTGCTGTAAATGCCACTTTGTTGGACATTTTGGTAACGAATTCAACGAGGTATGCCATTCCAACACTCGACCACCATTTCCCCGGGTTTTGATAAAAAAACCGAAAAATCAAGCTGATATTATCCGGATTTGGGCCTTGTTATAATGGGGTGGGCGAGATTATTTATTTTCCAAAAAAGTTTTCAAATGATATTTTTTTTCTGTAAATGCCACTTTGTATGAAATTTTTTTAACGAATTCAACAAGGTATGCCATTCCAACATTCGACCAATATATCCAGGAGTTTTGATTAAAATGACGAATATCGAGTTGATTTTCTTCGGATTTTGGCGTTATCCTAATGGGGGTCATCATTTGTTTCCAAAAATTTATGCAAATGATATGTTTTGCTGTAAATGACACTTGGTTTGAAATGTTGGTAACGAATTCAACGAGGTATGCCATTCCAACACTCGACCATTATTTCCCCGGGTTTTGATTAAAAAACCGAAAAATCAAGCTGATATTATCCGGATTTGGGCCTTGTTATAATGGGGTGGGCAAGATGATTTATTTTCGAAAAAATTTTCAAATGATATTTTTTTTCTGTAAATGAACCTTTGTTGACAATTTTGAAATGAATTCAACGAGGTATGCCCTTCGAACATTCGACCAATAAATCCAGGGTTTTTGATTATAATACCGAAAATCGAAATGATTTTTTTCCACTTTGTTGAAAATTTCGAGCTGATATTATCCGGATTTTGGCTTTGTTATTGTGAAGTGGGGAACATGATTTATTTGCGAAACAAATTTTCACTTGATATTTTTTCTTTTAATGCCACTTTTTATATACCCTTGCAGAGGGTATTCTAAGTTTGGTCAAAAGTGTGCAACGCAGTGAAGGAGACATCTCCGACCATATAAAGTATATATATTCTTGATCAGGATCACCTCCTGAGTTGATATAGCCATGTCCGTCTGTCCGTCTGTCTGTCCGTCTGTCTGTCCGTCTGTCTGCCCGTCTGTCTGTTTCTACGCAAACTAGTCTCTCAGTTTTAAAGCTATCGAATTGAAACTTTGCACACACCCTTCTTTCCTTTGCACGCAGTATATAAGTCGGAACGGCCGGGATCGGCCGACTATATCCTATAGCTGCCATATAACTGATTGATCGGAAATGCCATAACTCTGATGTTTGTTAAGTTAGGAAGTTGGGACTCTCTATGGGTATTAGATTTGGCCAATCAATCCAACATACCAAATTTCATAAGGATCGGCCGACTATATCCTATAGCTGCTATATACTGATTGATCGGAAATGCCATAACTTTGGTGTTTGTAAAGTTGGGAAGTTGGGATTTTCTATGGGTTTATATTTGGCCAATTAATCCGACCTACCAAATTTCATAAGGATCGGCCGGCTATATCTTATAGCTGCCATATAACTGATTGATCGGAAATACCATAACTTTAATGTTTGTTAAGTTAGGAAGTTGGGATTTTCTATGGGTTTTATTTTTGCCCAATCAATCCGACATATCAAATTTCATAAGGATCGGCCGACTATATTCTATAGCTGCCATATACATAACTGAACGATTGGAAATGCCATAACTTTGGTGTTTTTAAAGATAGGAAGTTGGGATTTTTTGTGAGTATTAAGAATGCATCATATGAATAATTTTGGAGAATATAATTTGCAGAATATTCTGCAAGGGTATTTCAACTTCGGCTCCGCCCGAAGTTAGCTTTCTTGTTTTTTGGAAATTTTGTAACAAATTCAACGAGATATGCCATTCGACCCTTATATCCAAGGGTTTTGATTAAACTACCGAAAATCGAGCAGATTTTCTTCGGATTTTGGCATTGTCCTAAGTGGGTCATCATTTCTTTCCAAAAATTTGTTCAAATGATATGTTTTCTGTAAATGACATTTGGTTTGAAATTTTGTAACGAATTCAACGAGGTAAAAAAAATCGAGCTGATATTATGCGGATTTGGGCATTGTTATAATATGGTGGGCAAGATTATTTCTCTTCGAAAAAAAATTTTCAAATGATATTTTTTTCTGTAAATTCCACTTTGTTGGAAATTTTGTAACGAATTCAACGAGGTATGCCATTCGAACATTCGACCAATATATCCAGGGGTTTTGATTAAAATAACGAATATCGAGGTGATTTTCTTCGGATTTTGGCGTTGTCCTAAGGAAGTCATCATTTTTTTCCAAAAATTTGTTTAAATGATATTTTTTTCTGTAAATGACACTTGGTTTGAAATTTTGGTAACGAATTCAACGAGGTATGCCATTCCAACACTCGACCACTATTTCCCAGGGTTTTGATAAAAAAAACCAAAAAATCGAACTGATATTATCCGGATTTGGGCCTTGTTATAATGGGGTGGGCAAGATGATTTCTTTTCGAAAACATTTTTCAAATGATATTTTTTTCTGTAAATGACACTTTGCTAAACATTTTGAAACGAATTCAACGGGGTATGCCATTCAAACATTCGACAAATATATCCAGGGGTTTTGATTAAATACCGAATATCGAGGTGATTTTCGTCGGATTTTGGCGTTGTCCTAAGGGGGTCATCATATTTTTCCAAAAACTTATTAAAATGATTTTTTTTTTTCTGTAAATGACACTTGGTTTGACATTTTGGTAACGAATTCAACGAGGTATGCTATTCCAACATTCGAGCACTATTTCCCAGGGTTTGATTAAAAACCAGAATAATCGGCCTTGTTATAATGGGGTGGGCGAGATTATTTCTCTTCGAAAAAAAATTTTCAAATGATATTTTTTTCTGTAAATTCCACTTTGTTGAAAATTTTAAAACGAATTCAACGAGGTATGCCATTCGAACATTCGACCAATATATCCAGGGGTTTTGATTAAAATAACGAATATCGAGGTGATTTTCTTCGGATTTTGGCGTTGTCCTAAGGAAGTCATCATTTTTTTCCAAAAATTTGTTTAAATGATATTTTTTTCTGTAAATGACACTTGGTTTGAAATTTTGGTAACGAATTCAACGAGGTATGCCATTCCAACACTCGACCACTATTTCCCAGGGTTTTGATAAAAAAAACCAAAAAATCGAACTGATATTATCCGGATTTGGGCCTTGTTATAATGGGGTGGGCAAGATGATTTCTTTTCGAAAACATTTTTCAAATGATATTTTTTTCTGTAAATGACACCTTGTTGGAAATGTTGTAACGAATTCAACGAGGTATGCCATTCGAACATTCGACCAATATATCCAATGTTTTTGATTCAAATATTTGGATTTTGGCGCTGTCCAAAAATTTATTCAAATGATTTTTTTTTCTGTAAATGACACTTGGTTTGAAATTTTGGTAACGAATTCAACGAGGTATGCTATTCCAACATTCGAGCACTATTTCCCAGGGTTTGATTAAAAACCAGAAAAATCGAGCTGATATTATCCGTACTTGGGCCTTGTTATAATGGGGTGGGCGAGATTATTTCTCTTCGAAAAAAAATTTTCAAATGATATTTTTTTTCTGTAAATTCCACTTTGTTGAAAATTCTGAAACGAATTCAACGAGGTATGCCATTCGAACATTCGACCAATATATCCAGGGGTTTTGATTAAAATACCGAATATCGAGGTGATTTTCTTCGGATTTTGGCGTTGTCCTAAGGGGGTCATCATTTTTTTTCCAAAAACTTATTCAAATGATATTTTTTTCTGTAAATGACACTTGGTTTGAAATTTTGGTTACGAATTCAACGAGGTATGCTATTCCAACATTCGAGCACTATTTCCCAGGGTTTTGATTAAAAACCAGAAAAATCAAGCTGATATTATCCGGTCTTGGGCCTTGTTATAATGGGGTGGGCAAGATTATTTCTTTTCGAAAAAAATTTTCAAATGATATTTTTTTCTGTAAATGACACTTTGTTGAAAATTTTGAAACGAATTCAACGAGGTATGCCATTCGAACATTCGACCACTATATCCAATGGTTTTGATTAAAATACCGAAAATCTAGGTGATTTTTTTACACTATATCCCAAAAATTTGTTCAAATGATATTTTTTTTCTGTAAATGACACTTTGTTGGAAATGTTGTAACGAATTCAACGAGGTATGCCATTCGAACATTCACTTAATAATGAAGGGTTTTGATTAAAAAAACCAAAATCGAGGTGATTTTTTCCACTATATCCCAAAAATTTGTGCAAATGATATTTTTTTTTCTGTAAATGCCACTTTGTTGGAAATTTTGTAACGAATTCAACGAGGTATGCCATTCGAACATTCGACCAATATATCCAGGGGTTTTGATTAAAATACCGAATATCGAAGTTATTTTCTTCTGATTTTGGCGTTGTCCTAATGTGGTCATCATTTTTTTCCAAAAATTTATGCAAATGATATTTTTTTTTCTATAAATGACACTTGGTTTGAAATTTTGGTAACGAACTCAATGAGGTATGCCATTCCAACACTCGACCACTATTTCAAAGGGTTTTGATAAAAAAACCGAAAAATCGAACTGATATTATCCGGATTTGGGCCTTATTATAATGAGGTGGGCAAGATGATTTTCAAAACATTTTTCAAATGATATTTTTTTCTGTAAATGACACTTTGCTAAACATTTTGAAACGAATTCAACGAGGTATGCCATTCAAACATTCGACCAATATATCCAGGGGTTTTGATTAAATACCGAATATCGAGGTGATTTTCGTCGGATTTTGGCGTTGTCCTAAGGGGGTCATCATATTTTTCCAAAAACTTATTCAAATGATTTTTTTTCTGTAAATGACACTTGGTTTGACATTTTGGTAACGAATTCAACGAGGTATGCTATTCCAACATTCGAGCACTATTTCCCAGGGTTTGATTAAAAACCAGAATAATCGGCCTTGTTATAATGGGGTGGGCGAGATTATTTCTCTTCGAAAAAAAATGTTCAAATGATATTTTTTTTCTGTAAATTCCACTTTGTTGAAAATTTTAAAACGAATTCAACGAGGTATGCCATTCGAACATTCGACCAATATATCCGGGGGTTTTGATTAAAATACCGAATATCGAGGTGATTTTCTTTGGATTTTGGCGTTGTCCTAAGGGGGTCATCATTTTTTTCCAAAAACTTATTCAAATGATATTTTTTTCTGTAAATGACACTTGGTTTGAAATTTTGGTAACGAAATCAACGAGGTATGCTATTCCAACATTCGAGCACTATTTCCCAGGGTTTTGATTAAAAACCAGAAAAATCGAGCTGATATTATCCGGTCTTGGGCCTTGTTATAATGGGGTGGGCGAGATTATTTATTTTCCAAAAAAGTTTTCAAATGATATTTTTTTTCTGTAAATGCCACTTTGTATGAAATTTTTTTAACGAATTCAACAAGGTATGCCATTCCAACATTCGACCAATATATCCAGGAGTTTTGATTAAAATACCGAATATCGAGTTGATTTTCTTCGGATTTTGTCGTTGTCCTAATGGGGGTCATAATTTGTTTCCAAAAATTTGTGCAAATAATATTTTTTGCTGTAAATGCCACTTTGTTGGACATTTTGGTAACGAATTCAACGAGGTATGCCATTCCAACACTCGACCACCATTTCCCCGGGTTTTGATAAAAAAACCGAAAAATCAAGCTGATATTATCCGGATTTGGGCCTTGTTATAATGGGGTGGGCGAGATTATTTATTTTCCAAAAAAGTTTTCAAATGATATTTTTTTTCTGTAAATGCCACTTTGTATGAAATTTTGTAACGAATTCAACAAGGTATGCCATTCCAACATTCGACCAATATATCCAGGAGTTTTGATTAAAATGACGAATATCGAGTTGATTTTCTTCGGATTTTGGCGTTATCCTAATGGGGGTCATCATTTGTTTCCAAAAATTTATGCAAATGATATGTTTTGCTGTAAATGACACTTGGTTTGAAATGTTGGTAACGAATTCAACGAGGTATGCCATTCCAACACTCGACCATTATTTCCCCGGGTTTTGATTAAAAAACCGAAAAATCAAGCTGATATTATCCGGATTTGGGCCTTGTTATAATGGGGTGGGCAAGATGATTTATTTTCGAAAAAATTTTCAAATGATATTTTTTTTCTGTAAATGAACCTTTGTTGACAATTTTGAAATGAATTCAACGAGGTATGCCCTTCGAACATTCGACCAATAAATCCAGGGTTTTTGATTATAATACCGAAAATCGAAATGATTTTTTTCCACTTTGTTGAAAATTTCGAGCTGATATTATCCGGATTTTGGCTTTGTTATTGTGAAGTGGGGAACATGATTTATTTGCGAAACAAATTTTCAATTGATATTTTTTCTTTTAATGCCACTTTTTTATACCCTTGCAGAGGGTATTCTAAGTTTGGTCAAAAGTGTGCAACGCAGTGAAGGAGACATCTCCGACCATATAAAGTATATATATTCTTGATCAGGATCACCTCCTGAGTTGATATAGCCATGTCCGTCTGTCCGTCTGTCTGTCCGTCTGTCTGTCCGTCTGTCTGCCCGTCTGTCTGTTTCTACGCAAACTAGTCTCTCAGTTTTAAAGCTATCGAATTGAAACTTTGCACACACCCTTCTTTCCTTTGCACGCAGTATATAAGTCGGAACGGCCGGGATCGGCCGACTATATCCTATAGCTGCCATATAACTGATTGATCGGAAATGCCATAACTCTGATGTTTGTTAAGTTAGGAAGTTGGGACTCTCTATGGGTATTAGATTTGGCCAATCAATCCAACATACCAAATTTCATAAGGATCGGCCGACTATATCCTATAGCTGCTATATACTGATTGATCGGAAATGCCATAACTTTGGTGTTTGTAAAGTTGGGAAGTTGGGATTTTCTATGGGTTTATATTTGGCCAATTAATCCGACCTACCAAATTTCATAAGGATCGGCCGGCTATATCTTATAGCTGCCATATAACTGATTGATCGGAAATACCATAACTTTAATGTTTGTTAAGTTAGGAAGTTGGGATTTTCTATGGGTTTTATTTTTGCCCAATCAATCCGACATATCAAATTTCATAAGGATCGGCCGACTATATTCTATAGCTGCCATATACATAACTGAACGATTGGAAATGCCATAACTTTGGTGTTTTTAAAGATAGGAAGTTGGGATTTTTTGTGAGTATTAAGAATGCATCATATGAATAATTTTGGAGAATATAATTTGCAGAATATTCTGCAAGGGTATTTCAACTTCGGCTCCGCCCGAAGTTAGCTTTCTTGTTTTTTGGAAATTTTGTAACAAATTCAACGAGATATGCCATTCGACCCTTATATCCAAGGGTTTTGATTAAACTACCGAAAATCGAGCAGATTTTCTTCGGATTTTGGCATTGTCCTAAGTGGGTCATCATTTCTTTCCAAAAATTTGTTCAAATGATATTTTTTCTGTAAATGACATTTGGTTTGAAATTTTGTAACGAATTCAACGAGGTAAAAAAAATCGAGCTGATATTATGCGGATTTGGGCCTTGTTATAATATGGTGGGCGAGATTATTTCTCTTCGAAAAAAAATTTTCAAATGATATTTTTTTTCTGTAAATTCCACTTTGTTGGAAATTTTGTAACGAATTCAACGAGGTATGCCATTCGAACATTCGACCAATATATCCAGGCGTTTTGATTAAAATAACGAATATCGAGGTGATTTTCTTCGGATTTTGGCGTTGTCCTTTTTTTCCAAAAATTTGTTTAAATGATATTTTTTTCTGTAAATGACACTTGGTTTGAAATTTTGGTAACGAATTCAACGAGGTATGCCATTCCAACACTCGACCACTATTTCCCAGGGTTTTGATAAAAAAAAACCGAAAAATCGAACTGATATTATCCGGATTTGGGCCTCGTTATAATGGGGTGGGCAAGATGATTTATTTTCAAAAACATTTTTCAAATGATATTTTTTTCTGTAAATGACACTTTGTTGAAAATTTTGAAACGAATTCAACGAGGTATGCCATTCGAACATTCGACCACTATATCCAAGGGTGTTGATTAAAATACCGAAAATCTAGGTGATTTTTTTTACACTATATCCCAAAAATGTGTTCAAATGATATTTTTTTCCAATATATCCAAGGGTTTTGATTAAAATACCGAATAGCGACCTGATGTTCTTTGGATTTTGGAGCTGTCCAAAAATTTATTTAAATGATATTTTTTTTCTGTAAATGACACTTGGTTTAAAATTTTGGTATCGAATTCAACGAGGTATGCCATTCCAACACTCGACCACTATTTCCCCGGGTTTTGATTAAAAAACCAAAAAATCAAGATGATATTATCCGGATTTGGGCCTTGTTATAATGGGGTGGGCAAGATGAATTATTTTCGAAAAAAATTTTGAAACGAATTCAACGAGGTATGCCCTTCGAACATTCGACCAATAAATCCAGGGTTTTTGATTATAATACCGAAAATCGAAATGATTTTTTTCCACTTTGTTCAAATGAATGTAAATGCCACTTTGTTGGAAATTTCGAGCTGATATTATCCGGATTTGGGCTTTGTTATTGTGAAGTGGGGAACATGATTTCTTTGCGAAACAAATTTTCAATTGATATTTTTTCTTTTAATGCCACTTTTTATACCCTTGCAGAGGGTATTATAATTTTGGTCAAAAGTGTGCAACGCAGTGAAGGAGACATCTCCGACCATATAAAGTATATATATTCTTGATCAGAATCACCTCCTGAGTTGATATAGCCATGTCCGTCTGTCTGTCTGTTTCTACGCAAACTAGTCTCTCAGTTTTAAAGCTATCGAATTGAAACTTTGCACACACCCTTCTTTCCTTTGCACGCAGTATATAAGTCGGAACGGCCGGGATCGGTCGACTATATCCTATAGCTGCCATATAACTGATTAATCCGAAATGCCATAACTTTGGTGTTTGTAAAGTTAGGAAGTTCGGATTTTCTATGGGTTGTATTTTTGGCCAATCAATCCGACGTTTGCAATTTCATATGGATCGGTCGACTATATCCTATAGCTGCGATATAACTGAACGATTAGAAATGCCATAACTTTGGTGTTTTTAAAGTTAGGAAGTTGGGATTTTTTATGAGTATTAAGAATGCATCATATGAATAATTTTGGAGAATATAATTTGCAGAATATTCTGCAAGGGTATTTCAACTTCGGCTCCGCCCGAAGTAACAAATTCAACGAGATATGCCATTCGACCCTTATATCCAAGGGTTTTGATTAAAATACCGAAAATCGAGTAGATTTTCTTCGGATTTTGGCATTGTCCTAAGTGGGTCATCATTTCTTTCCAAAAATTTGTTCAAATGATATGTTTTCTGTAAATGACATTTGGTTTGAAATTTTGTAACGAATTCAACGAGGTAAAAAAAATCGAGCTGATATTATGCGGATTTGGGCCTTGTTATAATATGGTGGGCAAGATTATTTCTCTTCGAAAAAAAATTTTCAAATGATATTTTTTTTCTGTAAATTCCACTTTGTTGGAAATTTTGTAACGAATTCAACGAGGTATGCCATTCGAACATTCGACCAATATATCCAGGGGTTTTGATTAAAATAACGAATATCGAGGTGATTTTCTTCGGATTTTGGCGTTGTCCTAAGGAAGTCATCATTTTTTTCCAAAAATTTGTTTAAATGATATTTTTTTCTGTAAATGACACTTGGTTTGAAATTTTGGTAACGAATTCAACGAGGTATGCCATTCCAACACTCGACCACTATTTCCCAGGGTTTTGATAAAAAAAACCAAAAAATCGAACTGATATTATCCGGATTTGGGCCTTGTTATAATGGGGTGGGCAAGATGATTTCTTTTCGAAAACATTTTTCAAATGATATTTTTTTCTGTAAATGACACCTTGTTGGAAATGTTGTAACGAATTCAACGAGGTATGCCATTCGAACATTCGACCAATATATCCAATGTTTTTGATTCAAATATTTGGATTTTGGCGCTGTCCAAAAATTTATTCAAATGATTTTTTTTTCTGTAAATGACACTTGGTTTGAAATTTTGGTAACGAATTCAACGAGGTATGCTATTCCAACATTCGAGCACTATTTCCCAGGGTTTGATTAAAAACCAGAAAAATCGAACTGATATTATCCGTACTTGGGCCTTGTTATAATGGGGTGGGCGAGATTATTTCTCTTCGAAAAAAATTTTCAAATGATATTTTTTTCTGTAAATTCCACTTTGTTGAAAATTTTCAAACGAATTCAACGAGGTATGCCATTCGAACATTCGACCAATATATCCAGGGGTTTTGATTAAAATACCGAATATCGAGGTGATTTTCTTCGGATTTTGGCGTTGTCCTAAGGGGGTCATCATTTTTTTCCAAAAACTTATTCAAATGATATTTTTTTCTGTAAATGACACTTGGTTTGAAATTTTGGTTACGAATTCAACGAGGTATGCTATTCCAACATTCGAGCACTATTTCCCAGGGTTTTGATTAAAAACCAGAAAAATCAAGCTGATATTATCCGGTCTTGGGCCTTGTTATAATGGGGTGGGCAAGATTATTT
The DNA here is from genome assembly GCF_018152115.1 of Drosophila rhopaloa. Classification (NCBI taxonomy): domain Eukaryota; kingdom Metazoa; phylum Arthropoda; class Insecta; order Diptera; family Drosophilidae; genus Drosophila; species Drosophila rhopaloa. The sequence continues at coordinate 1,560,964 of NW_025335179.1, read as the reverse complement.
CTTTTCGAAAAAAATTTTCAAATGATATTTTTTTCTGTAAATGACACTTTGTTGAAAATTTTGAAACGAATTCAACGAGGTATGCCATTCGAACATTCGACCACTATATCCAATGGTTTTGATTAAAATACCGAAAATCTAGGTGATTTTTTTACACTATATCCCAAAAATTTGTTCAAATGATATTTTTTTCTGTAAATGACACTTTGTTGGAAATGTTGTAACGAATTCAACGAGGTATGCCATTCGAACATTCACTTAATAATGAAGGGTTTTGATTAAAAAAACCAAAATCGAGGTGATTTTTTCCACTATATCCCAAAAATTTGTGCAAATGATATTTTTTTTCTGTAAATGCCACTTTGTTGGAAATTTTGTAACGAATTCAACGAGGTATGCCATTCGAACATTCGACCAATATATCCAGGGGTTTTGATTAAAATACCGAATATCGAAGTTATTTTCTTCGGATTTTGGCGTTGTCCTAATGTGGTCATCATTTTTTCCAAAAATTTATGCAAATGATATTTTTTTTCTATAAATGACACTTGGTTTGAAATTTTGGTAACGAACTCAATGAGGTATGCCATTCCAACACTCGACCACTATTTCAAAGGGTTTTGATAAAAAAAACCGAAAAATCGAACTGATATTATCCGGATTTGGGCCTTATTATAATGGGGTGGGCAAGATGATTTATTTTCAAAACATTTTTCAAATGATATTTTTTTCTGTAAATGACACTTTGCTAAACATTTTGAAACGAATTCAACGGGGTATGCCATTCAAACATTCGACCAATATATCCAGGGGTTTTGATTAAATACCGAATATCGAGGTGATTTTCGTCGGATTTTGGCGTTGTCCTAAGGGGGTCATCATATTTTTCCAAAAACTTATTAAAATGATTTTTTTTTTTCTGTAAATGACACTTGGTTTGACATTTTGGTAACGAATTCAACGAGGTATGCTATTCCAACATTCGAGCACTATTTCTTAGGGTTTGATTAAAAACCAGAATAATCGGCCTTGTTATAATGGGGTGGGCGAGATTATTTCTCTTCGAAAAAAATTTTCAAATGATATTTTTTTCTGTAAATTCCACTTTGTTGAAAATTTTAAAACGAATTCAACGAGGTATGCCATTCGAACATTCGACCAATATATCCAGGGGTTTTGATTAAAATAACGAATATCGAGGTGATTTTCTTCGGATTTTGGCGTTGTCCTAAGGAAGTCATAATTTTTTCCAAAAATTTGTTTAAATGATATTTTTTTCTGTAAATGACACTTGGTTTGAAATTTTGGTAACGAATTCAACGAGGTATGCCATTCCAACACTCGACCACTATTTCCCAGGGTTTTGATAAAAAAAACCAAAAAATCGAACTGATATTATCCGGATTTGGGCCTTGTTATAATGGGGTGGGCAAGATGATTTCTTTTCGAAAACATTTTTCAAATGATATTTTTTCTCTGTAAATGACACCTTGTTGGAAATGTTGTAACGAATTCAACGAGGTATGCCATTCGAACATTCGACCAATATATCCAATGTTTTTGATTCAAATATTTGGATTTTGGCGCTGTCCAAAAATTTATTCAAATGATTTTTTTTTCTGTAAATGACACTTGGTTTGAAATTTTGGTAACGAATTCAACGAGGTATGCTATTCCAACATTCGAGCACTATTTCCCAGGGTTTGATTAAAAACCAGAAAAATCGAACTGATATTATCCGTACTTGGGCCTTGTTATAATGGGGTGGGCGAGATTATTTCTCTTCGAAAAAAAATTTTCAAATGATATTTTTTTCTGTAAATTCCACTTTGTTGAAAATTTTGAAACGAATTCAACGAGGTATGCCATTCGAACATTCGACCAATATATCCAGGGGTTTTGATTAAAATACCGAATATCGAGGTGATTTTCTTCGGATTTTGGCGTTGTCCTAAGGGGGTCATCATTTTTTTTCCAAAAACTTATTCAAATGATATTTTTTTCTGTAAATGACACTTGGTTTGAAATTTTGGTTACGAATTCAACGAGGTATGCTATTCCAACATTCGAGCACTATTTCCCAGGGTTTTGATTAAAAACCAGAAAAATCAAGCTGATATTATCCGGTCTTGGGCCTTGTTATAATGGGGTGGGCAAGATTATTTCTTTTCGAAAAAAATTTTCAAATGATATTTTTTTCTGTAAATGACACTTTGTTGAAAATTTTGAAACGAATTCAACGAGGTATGCCATTCGAACATTCGACCACTATATCCAATGGTTTTGATTAAAATACCGAAAATCTAGGTGATTTTTTTACACTATATCCCAAAAATTTGTTCAAATGATATTTTTTTCTGTAAATGACACTTTGTTGGAAATGTTGTAACGAATTCAACGAGGTATGCCATTCGAACATTCACTTAATAATGAAGGGTTTTGATTAAAAAACCAAAATCGAGGTGATTTTTTCCACTATATCCCAAAAATTTGTGCAAATGATATTTTTTTCTGTAAATGCCACTTTGTTGGAAATTTTGTAACGAATTCAACGAGGTATGCCATTCGAACATTCGACCAATATATCCAGGGGTTTTGATTAAAATACCGAATATCGAAGTTATTTTCTTCTGATTTTGGCGTTGTCCTAATGTGGTCATCATTTTTTCCAAAAATTTATGCAAATGATATTTTTTTTCTATAAATGACACTTGGTTTGAAATTTTGGTAACGAACTCAATGAGGTATGCCATTCCAACACTCGACCACTATTTCAAAGGGTTTTGATAAAAAAACCGAAAAATCGAACTGATATTATCCGGATTTGGGCCTTATTATAATGGGGTGGGCAAGATGATTTATTTTCAAAACATTTTTCAAATGATATTTTTTTCTGTAAATGACACTTTGCTAAACATTTTGAAACGAATTCAACGGGGTATGCCATTCAAACATTCGACCAATATATCCAGGGGTTTTGATTAAATACCGAATATCGAGGTGATTTTCGTCGGATTTTGGCGTTGTCCCAAGGGGGTCATCATATTTTTCCAAAAACTTATTAAAATGATTTTTTTTTTTCTGTAAATGACACTTGGTTTGACATTTTGGTAACGAATTCAACGAGGTATGCTATTCCAACATTCGAGCACTATTTCTTAGGGTTTGATTAAAAACCAGAATAATCGGCCTTGTTATAATGGGGTGGGCGAGATTATTTCTCTTCGAAAAAAAATTTTCAAATGATATTTTTTTTCTGTAAATTCCACTTTGTTGAAAATTTTAAAACGAATTCAACGAGGTATGCCATTCGAACATTCGACCAATATATCCAGGGGTTTTGATTAAAATAACGAATATCGAGGTGATTTTCTTCGGATTTTGGCGTTGTCCTAAGGAAGTCATCATTTTTTTTCCAAAAATTTGTTTAAATGATATTTTTTTCTGTAAATGACACTTGGTTTGAAATTTTGGTAACGAATTCAACGAGGTATGCCATTCCAACACTCGACCACTATTTCCCAGGGTTTTGATAAAAAAAACCAAAAAATCGAACTGATATTATCCGGATTTGGGCCTTGTTATAATGGGGTGGGCAAGATGATTTCTTTTCGAAAACATTTTTCAAATGATATTTTTTTCTGTAAATGACACCTTGTTGGAAATGTTGTAACGAATTCAACGAGGTATGCCATTCGAACATTCGACCAATATATCCAATGTTTTTGATTCAAATATTTGGATTTTGGCGCTGTCCAAAAATTTATTCAAATGATTTTTTTTTTCTGTAAATGACACTTGGTTTGAAATTTTGGTAACGAATTCAACGAGGTATGCTATTCCAACATTCGAGCACTATTTCCCAGGGTTTGATTAAAAACCAGAAAAATCGAGCTGATATTATCCGTACTTGGGCCTTGTTATAATGGGGTGGGCGAGATTATTTCTTTTCGAAAAAAATTTTCAAATGATATTTTTTTCTGTAAATGCCACTTTGTTGAAAATTTTGAAACGAATTCAACGAGGTATGCCATTCGAACATTCGACCAATATATCCAGGGGTTTTGATTAAAATACCGAATATCGAGGTGATTTTCTTCGGATTTTGGCGTTGTCCTAAGGGGGTCATCATTTTTTTTTTAAAAACTTATTCAAATGATATTTTTTTCTGTAAATGACACTTGGTTTGAAATTTTGGTTACGAATTCAACGAGGTATGCTATTCCAACATTCGAGCACTATTTCCCAGGGTTTTGATTAAAAACCAGAAAAATCAAGCTGATATTATCCGGTCTTGGGCCTTGTTATAATGGGGTGGGCAAGATTATTTCTTTTCGAAAAAAATTTTCAAATGATATTTTTTTCTGTAAATGACACTTTGTTGAAAATTTTGAAACGAATTCAACGAGGTATGCCATTCGAACATTCGACCACTATATCCAATGGTTTTGATTAAAAAAACCAAAATCGAGGTGATTTTTTCCACTATATCCCAAAAATTTGTGCAAATGATATTTTTTTTCTGTAAATGCCACTTTGTTGGAAATTTTGTAACGAATTCAACGAGGTATGCCATTCGAACATTCGACCAATATATCCAGGGGTTTTGATTAAAATACCGAATATCGAAGTTATTTTCTTCTGATTTTGGCGTTGTCCTAATGTGGTCATCATTTTTTTCCAAAAATTTATGCAAATGATATTTTTTTTCTATAAATGACACTTGGTTTGAAATTTTGGTAACGAACTCAACGAGGTATGCCATTCAACACTCGACCACTATTTCAAAGGGTTTTGATAAAAAAACCGAAAAATCGAACTGATATTATCCGGATTTGGGCCTTATTATAATGGGGTGGGCAAGATGATTTATTTTCAAAACATTTTTCAAATGATATTTTTTTCTGTAAATGACACTTTGCTAAACATTTTGAAACGAATTCAACGAGGTATGCCATTCAAACATTCGACCAATATATCCAGGGGTTTTGATTAAATACCGAATATCGAGGTGATTTTCGTCGGATTTTGGCGTTGTCCTAAGAAGGTCATCATATTTTTCCAAAAACTTATTCAAATGATTTTTTTTTCTGTAAATAACACTTGGTTTGACATTTTGGTAACGAATTCAACGAGGTATGCTATTCCAACATTCGAGCACTATTTCCCAGGGTTTGATTAAAAACCAGAATAATCGGCCTTGTTATAATGGGGTGGGCGAGATTATTTCTCTTCGAAAAAAATGTTCAAATGATATTTTTTTCTGTAAATTCCACTTTGTTGAAAATTTTAAAACGAATTCAACGAGGTATGCCATTTGAACATTCGACCAATATATCCGGGGGTTTTGATTAAAATACCGAATATCGAGGTGATTTTCTTCGGATTTTGGCGTTGTCCTAAGGGGGTCATCATTTTTTTCCAAAAACTTATTCAAATGATATTTTTTTCTGTAAATGACACTTGGTTTGAAATTTTGGTGACGAAATCAACGAGGTATGCTATTCCAACATTCGAGCACTATTTCCCAGGGTTTTGATTAAAAACCAGAAAAATCGAGCTGATATTATCCGGTCTTGGGCCTTGTTATAATGGGGTGGGCAAGATGATTTCTTTTCGAAAAAAATTTTCAAATGATATTTTTTTCTGTAAATGACACTTTGTTGAAAATTTTGAAACGAATTCAACGAGGTATGCCATTCGAACATTCGACCACTATATCCAAGGGTTTTGATTAAAATACCGAAAATCTAGGTGATTTTTTTACACTATATCCCAAAAATTTGTTCAAATGATATTTTTTTTCTGTAAATGCCACTTTGTTGGAAATTTTGTAACGAATTCAACGAGGTATGCCATTCGAACATTCGACTAATATATCCAGGGGTTTTGATTAAAATACCGAATATCGAAGTTATTTTCTTCGGATTTTGGCGTTGTCCTAATGTGGTCATCATTTTTTTCCAAAAATTTATGCAAATGATATTTTTTTTCTATAAATGACACTTGGTTTGAAATTTTGGTAACGAATTCAATGAGGTATGCCATTCCAACACTCGACCACTATTTCAAAGGGTTTTGATAAAAAAACCGAAAAATCGAACTGATATTATCCGGATTTGGGCCTTATTATAATGGGGTGGGCAAGATGATTTATTTTCAAAACATTTTTCAAATGATATTTTTTTCTGTAAATGACACTTTGCTAAACATTTTGAAACGAATTCAACGAGGTATGCCATTCAAACATTCGACCAATATATCCAGGGGTTTTGATTAAAATACCGAATATCGAGGTGATTTTCGTCGGATTTTGGCGTTGTCCTAAGGGGGTCATCATATTTTTCCAAAAACTTATTCAAATGATTTTTTTTTCTGTAAATGACACTTGGTTTGAAATTTTGGTAACGAATTCAACGAGGTATGCTATTCCAACATTCGAGCACTATTTCCCAGGGTTTGATTAAAAACCAGAAAAATATTATCCGGGCCTTGTTATAATGGGGTGGGCGAGATTATTTCTCTTCGAAAAAAATTTTCAAATGATATTTTTTTCTGTAAATTCCACTTTGTTGAAAATTTTAAAACGAATTCAACGAGGTATGCCATTCGAACATTCGACCAATATATCCAGGGGTTTTGATTAAAATACCGAATATCGAGGTGATTTTCTTCGGATTTTGGCGTTGTCCTAAGGGGGTCATCATTTTTTTCCAAAAACTTATTCAAATGATATTTTTTTCTGTAAATGACACTTGGTTTGAAATTTTGGTAACGAAATCAACGAGGTATGCTATTCCAACATTCGAGCACTATTTCCCAGGGTTTTGATTAAAAACCAGAAAAATCGAGCTGATAATTATGATCTTGGGCCTTGTTATAATGGGGTGGGCAAGATGATTTATTTTCGAAAAAAATTTTCAAATGATATTTTTTTCTGTAAATGACACTTTGTTGAAAATTTTGAAACGAATTCAACGAGGTATGCCATTCGAACATTCGACCACTATATCCAAAGGGTTTTGATTAAAATACCGAAAATCTAGGTGATTTTTTTACACTATATCCCAAAAATTTGTTCAAATGATATTTTTTTTCTGTAAATGCCACTTTGTTGGAAATTTTGTAACGAATTCAACGAGGTATGCCATTCGAACATTCGACTAATATATCCAGGGGTTTTGATTAAAATACCGAATATCGAAGTTATTTTCTTCGGATTTTGGCGTTGTCCTAATGTGGTCATCATTTTTTCCAAAAATTTATTCAAATGATATTTTTTTCTATAAATGACACTTGGTTTGAAATTTTGGTAACGAATTCAATGAGGTATGCCATTCCAACACTCGACCACTATTTCCCAGGGTTTTGATAAAAAAAACGAAAAATCGAACTGATATTATCCGGATTTGGGCCTTGTTATAATGGGGTGGGCAAGATGATTTATTTTCAAAACATTTTTCAAATGATATTTTTTTCTGTAAATGACACTTTGCTAAACATTTTGAAACGAATTCAACGATGTATGCCATTCGAACATTTGACCACTATATCCAAGGGTTTTGCTTAAAATACCGAAAATCGAGGTAATTTGTTTCCAATTTATCCCAAAAATTTGTTCAAATGAATGTAAATGTGTTAAAATGTCTTCGTTCGAGCTGATATTATCCGGATTTGGGCTTTGTTATAGTGAACATTCGAGCACTATTTCCCAGGGTTTGATTAAAAACCAGAAAAATCGAGCTGATATTATCCGGACTTGGGCCTTGTTATAATAAGGTGGGCGAGATTATTTCTCTTCGAAAAAAAATTTTCAAATGATATTTTTTTTCTGTAAATTCCACTTAGTTGAAAATTTTAAAACGAATTCAACGAGGTATGCCATTCGAACATTCGACCAATATATCCAGGGGTTTTGATTAAAATACCGAATATCGAGGTGATTTTCTTCGGATTTTGGCGTTGTCCTAAGGGGGTCATCATTTTTTTCCAAAAACTTATTCAAATGATATTTTTTTCTGTAAATGACACTTGGTTTGAAATTTTGGTAACGAAATCAACGAGGTATGCTATTCCAACATTCGAGCACTATTTCCCAGGGTTTTGATTAAAAACCAGAAAAATCGAGCTGATAATAATATCTTGGGCCTTGTTATAATGGGGTGGGCAAGATGATTTCTTTTCGAAAAAAATTTTCAAATGATATTTTTTTCTGTAAATGACACTTTGTTGAAAATTTTGAAACGAATTCAACGAGGTATGCCATTCGAACATTCGACCACTATATCCAAAGGGTTTTGATTAAAATACCGAAAATCTAGGTGATTTTTTTACACTATATCCCAAAAATTTGTTCAAATGATATTTTTTTTCTGTAAATGCCACTTTGTTGGAAATTTTGTAACGAATTCAACGAGGTATGCCATTCGAACATTCGACTAATATATCCAGGGGTTTTGATTAAAATACCGAATATCGAAGTTATTTTCTTCGGATTTTGGCGTTGTCCTAATGTGGTCATCATTTTTTTCCAAAAATTTATTCAAATGATATTTTTTTCTATAAATGACACTTGGTTTGAAATTTTGGTAACGAATTCAATGAGGTATGCCATTCCAACACTCGACCACTATTTCCCAGGGTTTTGATAAAAAAAAACCGAAAAATCGAACTGATATTATCCGGATTTGGGCCTTGTTATAATGGGGTGGGCAAGATGATTTATTTTCAAAACATTTTTCAAATGATATTTTTTTCTGTAAATGACACTTTGCTAAACATTTTGAAACGAATTCAACGATGTATGCCATTCGAACATTTGACCACTATATCCAAGGGTTTTGCTTAAAATACCGAAAATCGAGGTAATTTGTTTCCAATTTATCCCAAAAATTTGTTCAAATGAATGTAAATGTGTTATAAATGTCATTCGTTCGAGCTGATATTATCCGGATTTGGGCTTTGTTATAGTGAACATTCGAGCACTATTTCCCAGGGTTTTGATTAAAAACCAGAAAAATCGAGCTGATATTATCCGGACTTGGGCCTTGTTATAATAAGGTGGGCGAGATTATTTCTCTTCGAAAAAAATTTTCAAATGATATTTTTTTCTGTAAAATCTGTAAATCCACTTAGTTGAAAATTTTAAAACGAATTCAACGAGGTATGCCATTCGAACATTCGACCAATATATCCAGGGGTTTTGATTAAAATACCGAATATCGAGGTGATTTTCTTCGGATTTTGGCGTTGTCCTAAGGGGGTCATCATTTTTTTCAAAAACTTATTCAAATGATATTTTTTTCTGTAAATGACACTTGGTTTGAAATTTTGGTAACGAATTCAACGAGGTATGCTATTCCAACATTCGAGCACTATTTCCCAGGGTTTTGATTAAAAACCAGAAAAATCGAGCTGATATTATCCGGTCTTGGGCCTTGTTATAATGGGGTGGGCAAGATGATTTCTTTTCGAAAAAAATTTTCAAATGATATTTTTTTCTGTAAATGACACTTTGTTGAAAATGTTGAAACGAATTCAAAGAGGTATTCCATTCGAACATTCGACCACTATATCCAATGGTTTTGATTAAAATACCGAAAATCTAGGTGATTTTTTTACACTATATCCCAAAAATTTGTTCAAATGATATTTTTTTTCTGTAAATGACACTTTGTTGGAAATGTTGTAACGAATTCAACGAGGTATGCCATTCGAACATCCACTTAATAATGAAGGGTTTTGATTAAAAAAAACAAAATCGAGGTGATTTTTTCCACTATATCCAAAAAAATTGTTCAAATGATATTTTTTTTCTGTAAATGCCAATTTGTTGGAAATTTTGTAACGAATTCAACGAGGTATGCCATTCGAACATTCGACCAATATATCCAGGGGTTTTGATTAAAATACCGAATATCGAGGTGATTTTCTTCGGATTTTGGCGTTGTCCTAATGTGGTCATCATTTTTTCCAAAAATTTATGCAAATGATATTTTTTTCTATAAATGACACTTGGTTTGAAATTTTGGTAACGAATTCAATGAGGTATGCCATTCCAACACTCGACCACTATTTCAAAGGGTTTTGATAAAAAAACCGAAAAATCGAACTGATATTATCCGGATTTGGGCCTTGTTATAATGGGGTGGGCAAGATGATTTATTTTCAAAACATTTTTCAAATGATATTTTTTTCTGTAAATGACACTTTGCTAAACATTTTGAAACGAATTCAACGAGGTATGCCATTCGAACATTCGAACAATACATCCAGGGGTTTTGATTAAATACCGAATATCGAGGTGATTTTCGTCGGATTTTGGCGTTGTCCTAAGGGGGTCATCATATTTTTCCAAAAACTTATTCAAATGATTTTTTTTTTCTGTAAATGACACTTGGTTTGAAATTTTGGTAACGAATTCAACGAGGTATGCTATTCCAACATTCGAGCACTATTTCCCAGGGTTTGATTAAAAACCAGAAAAATCGAGCTGATATTATCCGGACTTGGGCCTTGTTATAATGGGGTGGGCGAGATTATTTCTCTTCGAAAAAAAATGTTCAAATGATATTTTTTTTCTGTAAATTCCACTTTGTTGAAAATTTTAAAACGAATTCAACGAGGTATGCCATTCGAACATTCGACCAATATATCCAGGGGTTTTGATTAAAATACCGAATATCGAAGTTATTTTCTTCGGATTTTGGCGTTGTCCTAATGTGGTCATCATTTTTTTCCAAAAATTTATGCAAATGATATTTTTTTTCTATAAATGACACTTGGTTTGAAATTTTGGTAACGAATTCAATGAGGTATGCCATTCCAACACTCGACCACTATTTCAAAGGGTTTTGATAAAAAAACCGAAAAATCGAACTGATATTATCCGGATTTGGGCCTTGTTATAATGGGGTGGGCAAGATGATTTATTTTCAAAACATTTTTCAAATGATATTTTTTTCTGTAAATGACACTTTGCTAAACATTTTGAAACGAATTCAACGAGGTATGCCATTCGAACATTCGACCAATATATCCAGGGGTTTTGATTAAAATACCGAATATCGAGGTGATTTTCGTCGGATTTTGGCGTTGTCCTAAGGGGGTCATCATATTTTTCCAAAAACTTATTCAAATGATTTTTTTTTCTGTAAATGACACTTGGTGTGAAATTTTGGTAACGAATTCAACGAGGTATGCTATTCCAACATTCGAGCACTATTTCCCACGGTTTTGATTAAAAACCAGAAAAATCGAGCTGATATTATCCAGACTTGGGCCTTGTTATAATGGGGTGGGGAGATTATTTCTCTTCGAAAAAAATGTTCAAATGATATTTTTTTCTGTAAATGCCACTTTGTTGAAAATTTTGTAAACGAATTCAACGAGGTATGCCATTCGAACATTCGACCAATATATCCAGGGGTTTTGATTAAAATACCGAATATCGAGGTGATTTTCTTCGGATTTTGGCGTTGTCCTAATGGGGTCATCATTTTTTCCAAAAATTTATTCAAATGATATTTTTTTTCTATAAATGACACTTGGTTTGAAATTTTGGTAACGAATTCAATGAGGTATGCCATTCCAACACTCGACCACTATTTCCCAGGGTTTTGATAAAAAAAACCGAAAAATCGAACTGATATTATCCGGATTTGGGCCTTGTTATAATGGGGTGGGCAAGATGATTTATTTTCAAAACATTTTTCAAATGATATTTTTTTCTGTAAATGACACTTTGCTAAACATTTTGAAATGAATTCAACGATGTATGCCATTCGAACATTTGACCACTATATCCAAGGGTTTTGCTTAAAATACCGAAAATCGAGGTAATTTGTTTCCAATTTATCCCAAAAATGTGTTCAAATGAATGTAAATGTGTTGAAATGTCTTCGTTCGAGCTGATATTATCCGGATTTGGGCCTTGTTATAATGGGGTGGGCAAGATGATTTCTTTTCGAAAAAAATTTTCAAATGATATTTTTTTCTGTAAATGACACTTTGTTGAAAATTTTGAAACGAATTCAACGAGGTATGCCATTCGAACATTCGACCACTATATCCAATGGTTTTGATTAAAATACCGAAAATCTAGGTGATTTTTTTACACTATATCCCAAAAATTTGTTCAAATGATATTTTTTTCTGTAAATGACACTTTGTTGGAAATGTTGTAACGAATTCAACGAGGTATGCCATTCGAACATTCACTTAATAATGAAGGGTTTTGATTAAAAAAACCAAAATCGAGGTGATTTTTTCCACTATATACCAAAAATTTGTTCAAATGATATTTTTCGAACATTCGACCAATACATCCAGGGGTTTTGATTAAATACCGAATATCGAGGTGATTTTCGTCGGATTTTGGCGTTGTCCTAAGGGGGTTATCATATTTTTCCAAAAACTTATTCAAATGATTTTTTTTTTCTGTAAATGACACTTGGTTTGAAATTTTGGTAACGAATTCAACGAGGTATGCTATTCCAACATTCGAGCACTATTTCCCAGGGTTTGATTAAAAACCAGAAAAATCGAGCTGATATTATCCGGACTTGGGCCTTGTTATAATGGGGTGGGCGAGATTATTTCTCTTCGAAAAAAAATGTTCAAATGATATTTTTTTTCTGTAAATTCCACTTTGTTGAAAATTTTAAAACGAATTCAACGAGGTATGCCATTCGAACATTCGACCAATATATCCAGGGGTTTTGATTAAAATACCGAATATCGAGGTGATTTTCTTCGGATTTTGGCGTTGTCCTAAGGGGGTCATCATTTTTTCCAAAAACTTATTCAAATGATATTTTTTTCTGTAAATGACACTTGGTTTGAAATTTTGGTAACGAATTCAACGAGGTATGCTATTCCAACATTCGAGCACTATTTCCCAGGGTTTTGATTAAAAACCAGAAAAATCGAGCTGATATTATCCGGTCTTGGGCCTTGTTATAATGGGGTGGGCAAGATGATTTCTTTTCGAAAAAAATTTTCAAATGATATTTTTTTTCTGTAAATGACACTTTGTTGAAAATTTTGAAACGAATTCAACGAGGTATGCCATTCGAACATTCGACCACTATATCCAAGGGTTTTGATTAAAATACCGAAAATCTAGGTGATTTTTTTACACTATATCCCAAAAATTTGTTCAAATGATATTTTTTTCTGTAAATGCCACTTTGTTGGAAATTTTGTAACGAATTCAACGAGGTATGCCATTCGAACATTCGACTTATATATCCAGGGGTTTTGATTAAAATACCGAATATCGAAGTTATTTTCTTCGGATTTTGGCGTTGTCCTAATGTGGTCATCATTTTTTTCAAAAATTTATTCAAATGATATTTTTTTCTATAAATGACACTTGGTTTGAAATTTTGGTAACGAATTCAATGAGGTATGCCATTCCAACACTCGACCACTATTTCCCAGGGTTTTGATAAAAAAAACCGAAAAATCGAACTGATATTATCCGGATTTGGGCCTTGTTATAATGGGGTGGGCAAGATAATTTATTTTCAAAACATTTTTCAAATGATATTTTTTTCTGTAAATGACACTTTGCTAAACATTTTGAAACGAATTCAACGATGTATGCCATTCGAACATTTGACCACTATATCCAAGGGTTTTGCTTAAAATACCGAAAATCGAGGTAATTTGTTTCCAATTTATCCCAAAAATGTGTTCAAATGAATGTAAATGTGTTAAAATGTCTTCGTTCGAGCTGATATTATCCGGATTTGGGCCTTGTTATAATGGGGTGGGCAAAATGATTTATTTTCGAAAAAAATTTTCAAATGATATTTTTTTCTGTAAATGACACTTTGTTGAAAATTTTGAAACGAATTCAACGAGGTATGCCATTCGAACATTCGACCACTATATCCAATGGTTTTGATTAAAATACCGAAAATCTAGGTGATTTTTTTACACTATATCCCAAAAATTTGTTCAAATGATATTTTTTTTCTGTAAATGACACTTTGTTGGAAATGTTGTAACGAATTCAACGAGGTATGCCATTCGAACATTCACTTAATAATGAAGGGTTTTGATTAAAAAAACCAAAATCGAGGTGATTTTTTCCACTATATACCAAAAATTTGTTCAAATGATATTTTTCGAACATTCGACCAATACATCCAGGGGTTTTGATTAAATACCGAATATCGAGGTGATTTTCGTCGGATTTTGGCGTTGTCCTAAGGGGGTCATCATATTTTTCCAAAAACTTATTCAAATGATTTTTTTTTCTGTAAATGACACTTGGTTTGAAATTTTGGTAACGAATTCAACGAGGTATGCTATTCCAACATTCGAGCACTATTTCCCAGGGTTTGATTAAAAACCAGAAAAATCGAGCTGATATTATCCGGTCTTGGGCCTTGTTATAATGGGGTGTTCAAATGATATTTTTTTTCTGTAAATGCCAATTTGTTGGAAATTTTGTAACGAATTCAACGAGGTATGCCATTCGAACATTCGACCAATATATCCAGGGGTTTTGATTAAAATACCGAATATCGAAGTTATTTTCTTCGGATTTTGGCGTTGTCCTAATGTGGTCATCATTTTTTTCCAAAAATTTATGCAAATGATATTTTTTTCTATAAATGACACTTGGTTTGAAATTTTGGTAACGAATTCAATGAGGTATGCCATTCCAACACTCGACCACTATTTCAAAGGGTTTTGATAAAAAAACCGAAAAATCGAACTGATATTATCCGGATTTGGGCCTTGTTATAATGGGGTGGGCAAGATGATTTATTTTCAAAACATTTTTCAAATGATATTTTTTTCTGTAAATGACACTTTGCTAAACATTTTGAAACGAATTCAACGAGGTATGCCATTCGAACATTCGACCACTATATCCAAGGGTTTTGATTAAAATACCGAAAATCGAGGTGATTTTCGTCGGATTTTGGCGTTGTCCTAAGGGGGTCATCATATTTTTCCAAAAACTTATTCAAATGATTTTTTTTTCTGTAAATGACACTTTGTTTGAAATTTTGGTAACGAATTCAACGAGGTATGCTATTCCAACATTCGAGCACTATTTCCCAGGGTTTTGATTAAAAACCAGAAAATCGAGCTGATATTATCCGGACTTGGGCCTTGTTATAATGGGGTGGGCGAGATTATTTCTCTTCGAAAAAAAATGTTCAAATGATATTTTTTTCTGTAAATGCCACTTTGTTGAAAATTTTGAAACGAATTCAACGAGGTATGCCATTCGAACATTCGACCAATATATCCAGGGGGTTTGATTAAAATACCGAATATCGAGGTGATTTTCTTCGGAGTTGTCCTAAGGGGTCATCATTTTTTCCAAAAACTTATTCAAATGATATTTTTTTTGTGTAAATGACACTTGGTTTGAAATTTTGGTAACGAATTCAACGAGGTATGCTATTCCAACATTCGAGCACTATTTCCCAGGGTTTTGATTAAAAACCTGAAAAATCGAGCTGATATTATCCGGATTTGGGCCTTGTTATAATGGGGTGGGCAAGATGATTTCTTTTCGAAAAAAATTTTCAAATGATATTTTTTTCTGTAAATGACACTTTGTTGAAAATTTTGAAACGAATTCAACGAGGTATGCCATTCGAACATTCGACCACTATCAGGGTTTTGATTAAAATACCGAAAATCTAGGTGATTTTTTTACACTATATCCCAAAAATTTGTTCAAATGATATTTTTTTTCTGTAAATGCCACTTTGTTGGAAATTTTGTAACGAATTCAACGAGGTATGCCATTCAAACATTCGACTAATATATCCAGGGGTTTTGATTAAAATACCGAATATCGAAGTTATTTTCTTCGGATTTTGGCGTTGTCCTAATGTGGTCATCATTTTTTTCCAAAAATTTATTCAAATGATATTTTTTTTCTATAAATGACACTTGGTTTGAAATTTTGGTAACGAATTCAATGAGGTATGCCATTCCAACACTCGACCACTATTTCCCAGGGTTTTGATAAAAAAACCGAAAAATCGAACTGATATTATCCGGATTTGGGCCTTGTTATAATGGGGTGGACAAGATGATTTATTTTCAAAACATTTTTCAAATGATATTTTTTTCTGTAAATAACACTTTGCTAAACATTTTGAAACGAATTCAACGATGTATGCCATTCGAACATTTGACCACTATACCCAAGGGTTTTGCTTAAAATACCGAAAATCGAGGTAATTTGTTTCCAATTTATCCCAAAAATTTGTTCAAATGAATGTAAATGTGTTAAAATGTCCTCGTTCGAGCTGATATTATCCGGATTTGGGCTTTGTTATAGTGAAGTGGGGAACATGATTTCTTTGCGAAAAAATTTTTCAAATTGATATTTTTTTCTTTTAATGCCACGATAAAAAACCGAAAAATCGAACTGATATCATCCGGATTTGTGCCTTGTTATAATGGGGTGGGCAAGATGCTTTCTTTTCGAAAACATTTTTCAAATGATTTTTTTTTCTGTAAATGCCACTTTGTTGAAAATTTTGTAACGAATTCAACGAGGTTTGCCATTCCAACATTCGAGTACTATTCCCAGTGTTTTGATTAAAAAACCGAAAAATCGAGCTGATACTATTCGGATTTGGGCTTTGTTATAGTAAAATGGGGAATATAATTTCTTTGCGAAAACATTTTTCAATTGATATTTTTTTCTTTTAATGCCACTTTTTTGGAAATTTTGTAAGAAATTCAACGAAGTATTCGAACATGATATTTTTTTTCTGTAAATGCCACTTTGTTTCGTTGTAACGAATTCAACGAGGTATGCCATTCCAACATTCGACCACTATTTCTTAGGGTTTTGATTAAAATACCGAATATCAAGCTGATTTTCTTAGGATTTTGACGTGTCCTAAAATGGTCATCGTTTTTTTTATTATATTTATTCAAATGATATTTTTTTCCTGTAAATGACACTTGGTTTGAAATTTTGGTAACGAATTCAACGAGGTATGCCATTCCAACAATCGAGCACTATTTGCCAGG
Organism: Drosophila rhopaloa; assembly: GCF_018152115.1. Lineage (NCBI taxonomy): Eukaryota > Metazoa > Arthropoda > Insecta > Diptera > Drosophilidae > Drosophila > Drosophila rhopaloa. The sequence continues at coordinate 1,543,936 of NW_025335179.1, read as the reverse complement.
GTTTTGATTAAAAAACCGAAAAATTGAGCTGATATTATCCGGATTTGGGCCTTGTTATAATGACCCTTTGTTGAGAATTTTGAAACGAATTCAACAAGGTATGCCCTTCGAACATTCGACCAATAAATCCAGGGTTTTTGATTATAATACCGAAAATCGAAATGATTTTTTTCCACTTTGTTCAAATGAATGTAAATGCCACTTTGTTGGAAATTTCTAGCTGATATTATCCGGATTTGGGCTTTGTTATTGTGAAGTGGGGAACATGATTTCTTTGCGAAACAAATTTTCAATTGATATTTTTTATCACTTTTTTTTTTGGAAATTTTGTAACAAATTCAACGAGATATGCCATTAGACCCTTATATCCAAGGGTTTTGATTAAAATACCGAAAATCGAGCAGATTTTCTTCGGATTTTGGCATTGTCCTAAGTGGGTCATCATTTCTTTCCAAAAATTTGTTCAAATGATATTTTTTCTGTAAATGACATTTGGTTTGAAATTTTGTAACAAATTCAACGAGGTAAAAAAATCGAGCTGATATTATCCGGATTTGAGCCTTGTTATAATATGGTGTACGAGATGATTTCTTTTCGAAAAAATTTTGCAAATGATATTTTTTTCTGTAAATTCCACTTTGTTGGAAATTTTGTAACGAATTTAACGAGGTATGCCATTCGAACATACGACCAATATATCCAGGGTTTTTGATTAATATACCGAATATCGAGGTGATTTTCTTCGGATTTTGGCGTTGTCCTAAGGGGGTCATCATATTTTTCCAAAAACTTATTCAAATGATTTTGTTTTCTGTAAATGACACTTGGTGTGAAATTTTGGTAACGAATTCAACGAGGTATGCCATTCCAACACTCGACCACTATTTCCCAGAATTTTGATAAAAAAACCGAAAAATCGAACTGATATTATCCGGATTTGGGCCTTGTTATAATGGGGTGGGCAAGATGATATCTTTTCGAAAACATTTTTCAAATGATATTTTTTTCTGTAAATGACACTTTGCTGAAAATTTTCAAACGAATTCAACGAGGTATGCCATTCGAACATTCGACCACTACATCCCAGGGTTTTGATTAAAATACCGAATATCAAGCTGATTTTCTTCGGATTTTGGCGTTGTCCTCAACATTTTTTCAAATGATATGTTTTTTTCTGTAAATGACACTTGTTTTGAAATTTTGGTAACGAATTCAACGAGGTATGCCATTCCAACATTTGATCACTATTTCCCAGGGTTTTGATTAAAAACCCGAAAAATCGAGCTGATATTATCCGGACTTGGGCCTTGTTATAATGGGGTGGGCGAGATTATTTCTCTTCGAAAAAAATTTTCAAATGATATTTTTTTTCTGTAAATTCCACTTTGTTGGAAATTTTGTAACGAATTCAACGAGGTATGCCATTCGAACATTCGACCAATATATCCAGGGGTTTTGATTAAAATACCGAATATCGAGGTGATTTTCTTCGGATTTTGGCGTTGTCCTAAGGGGGTCATAATATTTTTCCAAAAACTTATGCAAATGATTTTTTTTCTGTAAATGACACTTGGTTTGAAATTTTGGTAACGAATTCAACGAGGTATGCTATTCCAACATTCGAGCACTATTTCCCAGGGTTTTGATTAAAAACCCGAAAAATCGAGCTGATATTATCCGGACTTGGGCCTTGTTATAATGGGGTGGTCGAGATTATTTCTCTTCGAAAAAAAATTTTCAAATGATATTTTTTTTCTGTAAATTCCACTTTGTTAAAAATTTTGAAACGAATTCAACGAGGTATGCCATTCGAACATTCGACCAATATATCCAGGGGTTTTGATAAAAATACCGAATATCGAGGTGATTTTCTTCGGATTTTGGCGTTGTCCTAAGGGGGTCATCATTTTTTCCAAAAACTTATTCAAATGATATTTTTTTCTGTAAATGACACTTGGTTTGAAATTTTGGTAACGAATTCAACGAGGTATGCTATTCCAACATTCGAGCACTATTTCCCAGGGTTTTGATTAAAAACCAGAAAAATCGAGCTGATATTATCCAGACTTGGGCCTTGTTATAATGGGGTGGGCAAGATTTTCAAATGATATTTTTTTTCTGTAAATGACACTTTGTTGAAAATTTTAAAACGAATTCAACGAGGTATGCCATTCGAACATTCGACCACTATATCCAAGGGTTTTGATTAAAATACCGAAAATCTAGGTGATTTTTTTACACTATATCCCAAAAATTTGTTCAAATGATATTTTTTTCTGTAAATGACACTTTGTTGGAAATGTTGTAACGAATTCAACGAGGTATGCCATTCGAACATTCACCCAATAATGAAGGGTTTTGATTAAAAAAACCAAAATCGAAGTTGTTTTTTCCACTATATCCCAAAAATTTGTTCAAATGATATTGATTTTCTTAGGATTTTGACGTGTCCTAAAATGGTCATCGTTTTTTTTATTATATTTATTCAAATGATATTTTTTTCCTGTAAATGACACTTGGTTTGAAATTTTGGTAACGAATTCAACGAGGTATGCCATTCCAACAATCGAGCACTATTTGCCAGGGTTTTGATTAAAAAACCGAAAAATTGAGCTGATATTATCCGGATTTGGGCCTTGTTATAATGGGGTGGGCAAGATGATTTATTTTCGAAAAAAATTTTCAAATGATATTTTTTTTTCTGTAAATGACCCTTTGTTGAGAATTTTGAAACGAATTCAACAAGGTATGCCCTTCGAACATTCGACCAATAAATCCAGGGTTTTTGATTATAATACCGAAAATCGAAATGATTTTTTTCCACTTTGTTCAAATGAATGTAAATGCCACTTTGTTGGAAATTTCTAGCTGATATTATCCGGATTTGGGCTTTGTTATTGTGAAGTGGGGAACATGATTTCTTTGCGAAACAAATTTTCAATTGATATTTTTTATCACTTTTTTTTTTGGAAATTTTGTAACAAATTCAACGAGATATGCCATTCGACCCTTATATCCAAGGGTTTTGATTAAAATACCGAAAATCGAGCAGATTTTCTTTGGATTTTGGCATTGTCCTAAGTGGGTCATCATTTCTTTCCAAAAATTTGTTCAAATGATATTTTTTCTGTAAATGACATTTGGTTTGAAATTTTGTAACAAATTCAACGAGGTAAAAAAAATCGAGCTGATATTATCCGGACTTGGGCCTTGTTATAATGGGGTGGTCGAGATTATTTCTCTTCGAAAAAAAATTTTCAAATGATATTTTTTTTCTGTAAATTCCACTTTGTTAAAAATTTTGAAACGAATTCAACGAGGTATGCCATTCGAACATTCGACCAATATATCCAGGGGTTTTGATAAAAATACCGAATATCGAGGTGATTTTCTTCGGATTTTGGCGTTGTCCTAAGGGGGTCATCATTTTTTTCCAAAAACTTATTCAAATGATATTTTTTTCAGTAAATGACACTTGGTTTGAAATTTTGGTAACGAATTCAACGAGGTATGCTATTCCAACATTCGAGCACTATTTCCCAGGGTTTTGATTAAAAACCAGAAAAATCGAGCTAATATTATCCGGTCTTGGGCCTTGTTATAATGGGGTGGGCAAGATTTTCAAATGATATTTTTTTTCTGTAAATGACACTTTGTTGAAAATTTTAAAACGAATTCAACGAGGTATGCCATTCGAACATTCGACCACTATATCCAAGGGTTTTGATTAAAATACCGAAAATCTAGGTGATTTTTTTAACTATATCCCAAAAATTTGTTCAAATGATATTTTTTTTCTGTAAATGACACTTTGTTGGAAATGTTGTAACGAATTCAACGAGGTATGCCATTCGAACATTCACCCAATAATGAAGGGTTTTGATTAAAAAAACCAAAATCGAAGTTGTTTTTTTCCACTATATCCCAAAAATTTGTTCAAATGATATTGATTTTCTTAGGATTTTGACGTGTCCTAAAATGGTCATCGTTTTTTTTATTATATTTATTCAAATGATATTTTTTTCCTGTAAATGACACTTGGTTTGAAATTTTGGTAACGAATTCAACGAGGTATGCCATTCCAACAATCGAGCACTATTTGCCAGGGTTTTGATTAAAAAACCGAAAAATTGAGCTGATATTATCCGGATTTGGGCCTTGTTATAATGGGGTGGGCAAGATGATTTATTTTCGAAAAAATTTTCAAATGATATTTTTTTTCTGTAAATGACCCTTTGTTGAGAATTTTGAAACGAATTCAACGAGGTATGCCCTTCGAACATTCGACCAATAAATCCAGGGTTTTTGATTATAATACCGAAAATCGAAATGATTTTTTTCCACTTTGTTCAAATGAATGTAAATGCCACTTTGTTGGAAATTTCTAGCTGATATTATCCGGATTTGGGCTTTGTTATTGTGAAGTGGGGAACATGATTTCTTTGCGAAACAAATTTTCAATTGATATTTTTTATCACTTTTTTTTTGGAAATTTTGTAACAAATTCAACGAGATATGCCATTCGACCCTTATATCCAAGGGTTTTGATTAAAATACCGAAAATCGAGCAGATTTTCTTTGGATTTTGGCATTGTCCTAAGTGGGTCATCATTTCTTTCCAAAAATTTGTTCAAATGATATTTTTTCTGTAAATGACATTTGGTTTGAAATTTTGTAACAAATTCAACGAGGTAAAAAAAATCGAGCTGATATTATCCGGATTGGAGCCTTGTTATAATATGGTGGGCGAGATGATTTCTTTTCGAAAAAATTTTGCAAATGATATTTTTTTCTGTAAATTCCACTTTGTTGGAAATTTTGTAACGAATTTAACGAGGTATGCCATTCGAACATACGACCAATATATCCAGGGTTTTTGATTAATATACCGAATATCGAGGTGATTTTCTTTGGATTTTGGCGTTGTCCTAAGGGGGTCATCATATTTTTCCAAAAACTTATTCAAATGATTTTTTTTTCTGTAAATGACACTTGGTGTGAAATTTTGGTAACGAATTCAACGAGGTATGCCATTCCAACACTCGACCACTATTTCCCAGAATTTTGATAAAAAAACCGAAAAATCGAACTGATATTATCCGGATTTGGGCCTTGTTATAATGGGGTGGGCAAGATGATATCTTTTCGAAAACATTTTTCAAATGATATTTTTTTCTGTAAATGACACTTTGCTGAAAATTTTCAAACGAATTCAACGAGGTATGCCATTCGAACATTCGACCACTACATCCCAGGGTTTTGATTAAAATACCGAATATCAAGCTGATTTTCTTCGGATTTTGGCGTTGTCCTCAACATTTTTTCAAATGATATGTTTTTTTCTGTAAATGACACTTGTTTTGAAATTTTGGTAACGAATTCAACGAGGTATGCCATTCCAACATTTGATCACTATTTCCCAGTGTTTTGATTAAAAACCCGAAAAATCGAGCTGATATTATCCGGACTTGGGCCTTGTTATAATGGGGTGGGCAAGATTTTCAAATGATATTTTTTTTCTGTAAATGACACTTTGTTGAAAATTTTAAAACGAATTCAACGAGGTATGCCATTCGAACATTCGACCACTATATCCAAGGGTTTTGATTAAAATACCGAAAATCTAGGTGATTTTTTTACACTATATCCCAAAAATTTGTTCAAATGATATTTTTTTTCTGTAAATGACACTTTGTTGGAAATGTTGTAACGAATTCAACGAGGTATGCCATTCGAACATTCACCCAATAATGAAGGGTTTTGATTAAAAAAACCAAAATCGAAGTTGTTTTTTTCCACTATATCCCAAAAATTTGTTCAAATGATATTTTTTTTCTGTAAATGCCACTTTGTTGGAAATTTTGTAACGAATTCAACGAGGTATGCCATTCGAACATTCGACCAATATATCCAGGGGTTTTGATTAAAATACCGAATATCGAAGTTATTTTCTTCGGATTTTGGCGTTGTCCTAATGTGGTCATTTTTTTCCAAAAATTTATTCAAATGATATTTTTTTTTCTATAAATGACACTTGGTTTGAAATTTTGGTAACGAATTCAATGAGGTATGCCATTCCAACATTCGAGTACTATTCCCAGTGTTTTGATTAAAAAACCGAAAATTCGAGCTGTTACTATCCGGATTTGGGCTTTGTTATAGTGAAGTGGGGAATATAATTTCTTTGCGAAAACATTTTTCAATTGATATTTTTTCTTTTAATGCCACTTTTTTGGAAATTTTGTAACAAATTCAACGAAGTATTCGAAAATGATTTTTTTTTTTCTGTAAATGCCACTTTGTTGGAAATTTTGTAACGAATTCAACGAGGTATGCCATTCCAACATTCGACCACTATTTCTTAGGGTTTTGATTAAAATACCGAATATCAAGCTGATTTTCTTCGGATTTTGACGTTGACCTAATGGTCATCGTTTTTTTTATTAAATTTATTCAAATGATATTTTTTTCCTGTAAATGACACTTGGTTTGAAATTTTGGTAACGAATTCAACGAGGTATGCCATTCCAACAATCGAGCACTATTTGCCAGGGTTTTGATGAAAAAACCGAAAAATTGAGCTGATATTATCCGGATTTGGGGCTTGTTATAATGGGGGGCGAAATTATTTCTTATCAAAAAAATTTTTCAAATGATATTTCTTTTCTGTAACTGCCAATTTGTTGAAAATTTTGAAACGAATTCAATGAGGTATGCCATCGAACATTCGACCACTATATCCAAGGGTTTTGATTAAAATACAAAAAATCTATGTGATTTTTTTACACTATATCCCAAAAATTTGTTCAAATGATATTTTTTTCTGTAAATGACACTTTGTTGGAAATGTTGTAACGAATTCAACGAGGTATCCCATTCGAACATTCACCCAATAATGAAAGGTTTTGATTAAAAAAAACAAAATCGAGGTGATTTTTTCCACTATATCCCAAAAATTTGTTCAAATGATATTTTTTTTCTGTAACTGCCAATTTGTTGTAAATTTTATAATGAATTCAACGAGATATGCCATTCGAACATTCGACCAATATATACAATGGTTTTGATTCAAATAATGAACATCGAGGTGATTTTTTTACACTATATCCCACAAATTTGTTCAAATAATATTTTTTTTCTGTAAATGCCGCTTTGTTGGAAATTTTGTAACGAACTCAACGAGGTAGGCCATTCGAACATTCAACCAATATATCCAGGGGTTTTGATTAAAATGCCGAATATCGAGGTGATTTTCTTCGGATTTTGGCGTTGTCCTAATGGGGTCATCATTTTTTTCCAAAAATTTATTCAAATGATATTTTTTTTTCTGTAAATAAACTTGGTTTGAAATGTTGGTAACGAATTCAACGAGGTATGCCATTCGAACATTGCACCATAATATCCAATGGTTTTGATTAAAATAACGAAAATCAAGGTGATTTTTTTCCACTATATCCCAAAAATTTGTTCAAATTATATTTGTTTTCTGTAAATACCACTTTGTTGGAAATTTTGTAACGAATTCAACAAGGTATGCCATTCGAACATTCGACCAATATATCCAAGGGTTTTTTATTAAAATACCGAATATCGACCTGATGTTCTTTGGATTTTGGCGCTGTCCCAAAATTTATTCAAATGATATTTTTTTTCTGTAAATGACACTTGGTTTGAAATTTTGGTAACGAATTCAGCGAGGTATGCCATTCCAACACTCGACCACTATTTCCCCGGGTTTTGATTAAAAAACCGAAAAATCAAGCTGATATTATCCGGATTTGGGCCTTGTTATAATGGGGTGGGCAAGATGATTTATTTTCCAAAAAATTTTCAAATGATATTTTTTTTTGTAAATGACCCTTTGTTGAGAATTTTGAAACGAATTCAACGAGGTATGCCCTTCGAACATTCGACCAATAAATCCAGGGTTTTTGATTATAATACCGAAAATCGAAATGATTTTTTTCCACTTTGTTCAAATGAATGTAAATGCCACTTTGTTGGAAATTTCGAGCTGATATTATCCGGATTTGCGCTTTGTTATTGTGAAGTGGGGAACATGATTTCTTTGCGAAACAAATTTTCAATTGATATTTTGTCTTTTAATGCCACTTTTTTTTTGGAAATTTTGTAACAAATTCAACGAGATATGCCATTCGACCCTTATGTCCAAGGGTTTTGATTAAAATACCGAAAATTGAGCAGATTTTCTTCGGATTTTGGCATTGTCCTAAGTGGGTCATCATTTCTTTCTAAAAATTTGTTCAAATGATATTTTTTCTGTAAATTACATTTGGTTTAAAATTTTGTAACGAATTCAACGAGGTAAAAAAAATTGAGCTGATATTATCCGGATTTGGGCCTTGTTATAATATGGTGGGCGAGATGATTTCTTTTCGAAAAAATTTTGCAAATGATATTTTTTTTCTGTAAATTCCACTTTGTTGGAAATTTTGTAACGAATTTAACGAGGTATGCCATTCGAACATACGACCAATATATCCAGGGGTTTTGATTAATATACCGAATATCGAGGTGATTTTCTTCGGATTTTGGCGATGTCCTAATGGGGGTCATCATTTGTTTCCAAAAATTTGTTTAAATGATTTTTTTTTCTGTAAATGACACTTGGTTTGAAATTTTGGTAACGAATTCAACGAGGTATGCCATTCCAAAACTCGACCACTATTTCCCAGGGTTTTGATAAAAAAACCGAAAAATCGAACTGATATTATCCGGATTTGGGCCTTGTTATAATGGGGTGGGCAAGATGATTTCTTTTCGAAAACATTTTTCAAATGATATTTTTTTCTGTAAATGACACTTTGCTGAAAATTTTCAAACGAATTCAACGAGGTATGCCATTCGAACATTCGACCACTATATCCCAGGGTTTTGATTAAAATACCGAATATCAAGCTGATTTTCTTCGGATTTTGGCGTTGTCCTAAGGGGGTCATCGTTTTTTTCTCAAAATGTTTTCAAATGATATGTTTTTTTCTGTAAATGACACTTGGTTTGAAATTTTGGTAACGAATTCAACGAGGTATGCCATTCCAACATTTGATCACTATTTCCCAGGGTTTTGATTAAAAAACCGAAAAATCGAGCTTATATTATCAGGACTTGGGCCTTGTTATAATGGGGTGGGCGAGATTATTTCTCTTCGAAAAAAAATTTTCAAATGATATTTTTTTTCTGTAAATTCCACTTTGTTGGAAATTTTGTAACGAATTCAACGAGGTATGCCATTCGAACATTCGACCAATATATCCAGGGGTTTTGATTAAAATACCGAATATCGAGGTGATTTTCTTCGGATTTTGGCGTTGTCCTAAGGGGGTCATCATTTTTTTCCAAAAACTTATTCAAATGATATTTTTTTTCTGTAAATGACACTTGGTTTGAAATTTTGGTAACGAATTCAACGAGGTATGCTATTCCAACATTCGAGCACTATTTCCCAGGGTTTTGATTAAAAACCATAAAAATCGAGCTGATATTATCCGGTCTTGGGCCTTGTTATAATGGGGTGGGCAAGATGATTTCTTTTCGAAAAAAATTTTCAAATGATATTTTTTTTTCTGTAAATGACACTTTGTTGAAAATTTTGAAACGAATTCAACGAGGTATGCCATTCGAACATTCACCCAATAATGAAGGGTTTTGATTAAAAAAAACAAAATCGAGGTGATTTTTTCCACTATATCCCAAAAATTTGTTCAAATGATATTTTTTTCTGTAACTGCCAATATGTTGGAAATTTTGTAATGAATTCAACGAGGTATGCCATTCGAACATTCGACCAATATATCCAATGGTTTTGATTCAAATAACGAACATCGAGGTGATTTTTTTACACTATATCCCACAAATTTGTTCAAATGATATTTTTTTTCTGTAAATGCCACTTTGTTGGAAATTTTGTAACGAATTCAACGAGGTATGCCATTCGAACATTCGACCAATATATCCAGGGGTTTTGATTAAAATACCGAATATCGAGGTTATTTTCTTCGGATTTTGGCGTTGTCCTAATGGGGTCATCATTTTTTTCCAAAAATTTATTCAAATGATATTTTTTTCTGTAAATGACACTTGGTTTGAAATTTTGGTAACGAATTCAATGAGGTATGCCATTCCAACACTCGACCACTATTTCAAATGATATTTTTTTCTGTAAATGACACTTTGCTAAACATTTTGAAACGAATTCAACGATGTATGCCATTCGAACATTTGACCACTATATCCAAGTGTTTTGCTTAAAATACCGAAAATCGAAGTAATTTTTTTCCACTTTATCCCCAAAATTTTTTCAAATGAATGTAAATGTGTTAAAATGTCTTCGTTCGAGCTGATATTATCCGGATTTGGGCTTTGTTATAGTGAAGTGGGGAACAGATTTCTTTGCGGAAAAATTTTTCAAATTAATATTTTTTTCTTTTAATGCCACGATAAAAAACCGAAAAATCGAACTGATATCATCCGGATTTGTGCCTTGTTATAATGGGGTGGGCAAGATGCTTTCTTTTCGAAAACATTTTTCAAATGATATTTCTTTTCTGTAAATGAAACTTTGCTGAAAATTTTGAAACGAATTCAACGAGGTATGCCATTCTAACATTCGAGTACTATTCCCAGTGTTTTGATTAAAAAACCGAAAAATCGAGCTGATACTATCCGGATTTGGGCTTTGTTATAGTGAAGTGGGGAATATAATTTCTTTGCGAAAAAAAATTTAAATTTTTTTCTTTTAATGCCATTTTTTGGAAATTGTGTAACAAATTCAACGAAGTATTCGAACATGATATTTTTTTTCTGTAAATGCCACTTTGTTGGAAATTTTGTAACGAATTCAACGAGGTATGCCATTCGAACATTCGACCACTATATCCAAGGGTTTTGATTAAAATACCGAAAATCTAGGTGATTTTTTTACACTATATCCCAAAAATTTGTTCAAATGATATTTTTTTCTGTAAATGACACTTTGTTGGAAATGTTGTAACGAATTCAACGAGGTATCCCATTCGAACATTTACCCAATAATGAAGGGTTTTGATTAAAAAAACCAAAATCGAGGTGATTTTTTCCACTATATCCCAAAAATTTGTTCAAATGATGATTTTTTTCTGTAACTGCCAATTTGTTGGAAATTTTGTAATGAATTCAACGAGGTATGCCATTCGAACATTCGACCAATATATCCAATGGTTTTGATTCAAATAACGAACATCAAGGTGATTTTTTTACACTATATCCCACAAATTTGTTCAAATAATATTTTTTTTCTGTAAATGCCACTTTGTTGGAAATTTTGTAACGAATTCAACGAGGTATGCCATTCGAACATTCGACCAATATATCCAGGGGTTTTGATTATAATACCGAAAATCGAAATGATGTTCTTTGGATTTTGGCGCTGTCCCAAAATTTATTCAAATGATATTTTTTTTCTGTAAATGACACTTGGTTTGAAATTTTGGTAACGAATTCAACGAGGTATGCCATTCGAACATTTGACCAATATATCCAATGGTTTTGATTAAAATAACGAAAATCAAGGTGATTTTTTTCCACTATATCCCAAAAATTTGTTCAAATGATATTTGTTTTCTGTAAATACCACTTTGTTGGAAATTTTGTAACGAATTCAACAAGGTATGCCATTCGAACATTCGACCAATATATCCAAGGGTTTTGATTAAAATACCGAATATCGACCTGATGATCTTTGGATTTTGGCGCTGTCCCAAAATTTATTCAAATGATATTTTTTTTCTGTAAATGACACTTGGTTTGAAATTTTGGTAACGAATTCAACGAGGTATGCCATTCCAACACTCGACCACTATTTCCCCGGGTTTTGATTAAAAAACGGAAAAATCGAGCTGATATTATCCGGACTTGGGCCTTGTTATAATGGGGTGGGCGAGATTATTTCTCTTCGAAAAAAAATTTTCAAATGATATTTTTTTTCTGTAAATTCCACTTTGTTGGAAATTTTGTAACGAATTCAACGAGGTATGCCATTCGAACATTCGACCAATATATGCAGGGGTTTTGATTAAAATACCGAATATCGAGGTTATTTTCTTCGGATTTTGGCGTTGTCCTAATGGGGTCATAATTTTTTTCCAAAAATTTATTCAAATGATATTTTTTTTCTGTAAATGACACTTGGTTTAAAATTTTGGTAACGAATTCAATGAGGTATGCCATTCCAACATTCGAGCACTATTTCAAATGATATTTTTTTCTGTAAATGACACTTTGCTAAACATTTTGAAACGAATTCAACGATGTATGCCATTCGAACATTTGACCACTATATCCAAGGGTTTTGTTTAAAATACCGAAAATCGAGGTAATTTTTTTCCACTTTATCCCAAAAATTTGTTCAAATGAATGTAAATGTGTTAAAATGTCTTCGTTCGAGCTGATATTATCCGGATTTGGGCTTTGTTATAGTGAAGTGGGGAACATGATTTCTTTGCGAAAAAATGTTTCAAATTGATATTTTTTTCTTTTAATGCCACGATAAAAAACCGAAAAATCGAACTGATATCATCCGGATTTGTGCCTTGTTATAATGGGGTGGGCAAGATGCTTTCTTTTCGAAAACATTTTTCAAATGATATTTCTTTTCTGTAAATGAAACTTTGCTGAAAATTTTGAAACGAATTCAACGAGCTATGCCATTCGAACATTCGACCACTATATCCAAGGGTTTTTTATTAAAATACCGAAAATCGAGGTGATTTTCTTTGGATTTTGGCGTTGTCTGAGGGGGTTATCATTTTTTCCAAAAATTTTTTCAAATGATTTTTTTTTCTGTAAATGCCACTTTGTTGAAAATTTTGTAACGAATTCAACGAGGTATGCCATTCCAACATTCGACCACTATTTCTTAGGGTTTTGATTAAAATACCGAATATCAAGCTGATTTTCTTCGGATTTTGACGTTGTCCTAAAATGGTCATCGTTTTTTTATTAAATTTATTCAAATGATATTTTTTCCTGTAAATGACACTTGGTTTGAAATTTTGGTAACGAATTCAACGAGGTATGCCATTCCAACAATCGAGCACTATTTGCCAGGGTTTTGATTAAAAAACCGAAAATTGAGCTGATATTATCCGGATTTGGGCCTTGTTATAATGGGGGGCGAAATTATTTCTTATCGAAAAAATTTTTCAAATGATATTTCTTTTCTGTAACTGCCAATTTGTTGAAAATTTTGAAACGAATTCAACGAGGTATGCCATTCGAACATTCGACCACTATATCCAAGGGTTTTGATTAAAATACCGAAAATCTAGGTGATTTCCCAAAAATTTGTTCAAATGATATTTTTTTTCTGTAAATGACACTTTGTTGGAAATGTTGTAACGAATTCAACGAGGTATCCCATTCGAACATTCACCCAATAATGAAGGGTTTTGATTAAAAAAACCAAAATCGAGGTGATTTTTTCCACTATATCCCAAAAATTTGTTCAAATGATATTTTTATACCCTTGCAGAGGGTATTATAATTTAGGTCAAAAGTGTGCAACGCAGTGAAGGAGACATCTCCGACCCTATAAAGTATATATATTCTTGATCAGGATCACCTCCTGAGTTGATATAGCCATGTCCGTCTGTCCGTCTGTCCGTCTGTCCGTCTGTCTGTCCGTCTGTCTGTCCGTCTGTCTGTTTCTACGCGAACTAGTCTCTCAGTTTTAAAGATATCGAATTGAAACTTTGCACACACCCTTCTTTCCTTTGCACGCAGTATATAAGTTGGAACGGTCGGGATCGGCCGACTATATCCTATAGCTGCCATATAACTGATTGATCGGAAATGCACTAACTTTGGTGTTTGTAAAGTTAGAAAGTTGGGATTTTCTATGGGTTTTATATTTGGCCAATCAATCCGACCTACCAAATTTCATAAGGATCGGCCGACTATATCCTATAGCTGCCATATAACTGAACGATTGGAAATGCCATAACTTTGGTGTTTTTAAAGTTAGAAAGTTGGGATTTTTTATGAGTATTAAGAATGCATCATATGAATAATTTTGGAGAATATCATTTACAAAATATTCTGCAAGGGTATATCAACTTCGGCTCCGCCCGAAGTTAGCTTTCCTTTCTTGTTTTTTCTGTAACTGCCAATTTGTTGGAAATTTTGTAACGAATTCAACGAGGTATGCCATTCAAACATTCGACCAATATATCCAGGGGTTTTGATTAAAATACCGAATATCGAGGTGATTTTCTTCGGATTTTGGTGTTGTCTGAGGGGGTCATCATTTTTTCCAAAAATTTGTTCAAATGATTTTTTTTCTGTAAATGCCACTTTGTTGAAAATGTTGAATTCAACGAGGTATGCCATTCCAACATTCGAGCACTATTTCCTAGTGTTTTGATTTAAAAACCGAAAAATCGAGCTGATACTATCCGGATTTGGGCTTTGTTATAGTTTTTTTTTTTTTTTTGGAAATATATGCTTTATTTATTGAATCTTCTCTATATGAGACTAACAATAAGTATATCAAATCTTAAGAATATAACTTAACTTACAGTCATGTAGACTGAATTTAGACTAACGGACCCTAATATTTATTGCTGGGCTGGTAGATCGTTACGATGCAGACGAGTTCTGTTCGAAACCCGTCTTAGGTTCTTTGCGAGATTATTTGGGTGCAGTGTAAGCTTGTTATGGTAGTCCGCTTTCTGCTTTGCTATTTCATCTTTGACCGGTGGTATTCCCAGATCCCTGTGGATGTTTTCGTTCCGAACATACCATGGTGCCCCAGTGATTGTTCGCAGGATTTTTGATTGTGAGCGCTGTATGATGTCAACGTTGCTGTTGCTCGCGTTCCCCCAAATCTGGGAGCCGTAGGTCCAAATGGGCTTGAGGGTGGAGTTGTAGAGAAGAACTTTAAAGTCCAGACACATGGGTGATCGAGAATTTATAATCCAGTGTAGGCTGCTAGCTTTAAGTCTGAGATGTACTTTCTTGCATTCAATGTGCCTCCGCCAGGTTAGGCGTCTGTCGAGGTGGACGCCGAGATATGTTACATCGCTGGGTTGGGGAATCTGCGTACCATTCAAAGTTAGCGGCGGGCACGATTGTCTGTTAAGGGTAAACGTTATATGTTTACACTTTTGTTCATTAATTTTGATTCGCCAGTCTGATAGCCACTTTTCAACTACCACCAAATGATCAGCCAGTTGAGCTGTTGCTCTAGTTGGGCATCTCGAGCGGCTCAGGATTGCGGTGTCGTCAGCAAATGTGGACGTAGTCAGCCTCTCGTTCGTAGGGATGTTTGCTGTGTATAGAATAAACAGGGTAGGGCCCAGGGCGCTACCTTGTGGGACTCCGGCTTCAATGTTATACTCGTTGGATGTCGTTGTATTGCATCTAACCTCAAAGACTCTGTGGTAGACTTATGAGTGTTTTCTGGCAGTAATGTTATGATTTTATGCATAAGGCTTTCAAGCCATACTGGGTCGAATGCCTGAGAGACGTCGAGGAATATCGCACTACAATATTCCCGATGTATGAATTTCTGAAGTTATCCGGTTGACTTGCTCTATGGTTCCGTGGCTTTCACGAAACCCGAATTGATGTGCCGGTATTAAGTTTTGTTCTCTTAAATATGGTGTAATGCGCGTGAGCAGGCATTTTTCCATTAATTTGGACAGGCACGATAGTAAGCTTATTGGCCTGTACGATGAGGGAATTGTGTGGTCTTTGCCAGGCTTCGGTATCATTATAACCACGGACTTTTTCCATTTTTTGGGGTAGTAGCCAAGTTTTGCGATCCCGTTAAATAGCTTGCATATAACATCCACTGCGCAGTTTGGAAGTTCAATTATCATTTTTGGGGTTATTAGGTCGGCCCCTGGAGCCTTTTTCGCTTTTATTTGCTTCCTAATGACGTTAGCAATTTCAGGTGTTTGAAACAAAATCGGGTTAATTGCAATTTCAGAGCTAAACGGCGGTAGTTGAAGAGAGTTTGTGGCGGCGTTCGGCTGAAATACATTTGGTAGGTGTAAAGCAAATGTTTCGGCTCTGTCTTCGTCACTGCGGGCCCAAGTACCCGAGGAGTTTCTAATCGGAGTGAGTGATTCTATCGGTGAGCTTAAATTTGGGTGAGCTCTCCACAAAGGATGCTTTGTACTGGTCGGCGACAGTTTCTCGATGTACCGGCGCTGCGCAAGCTCCTCTTCTTGCTTGAGGGTTTTGGTGAGTCTGCGGGTGGCATCATTATAGAGTTGCTTCGAATGGGGCGATCTGCAGGATTGCCAAACGCGTCGTAGACGTCGTTTTTCCCGAACCAGTTGTTCGATTTGCAGATTAGTTTTGTATTAATTGCTACGCACGATTGTCTCTTCTGGTGTTGAGATTTTGGATGCTGCCACGAGTACTGACTCCAGGGCATCAGCACAGAAGTCGATGTCGTTCTCTATGTTTAACTGTGGTGTTAGTTCAATGTGGGAACTTACGTACTTTTTGTACTTTAGCCAGTTAGTTCTAGTCGAGGTCAGCCTGAAGGGGTGCTCGATTACTTTCGGGCTTTGAAGGAGAGTTCTTAAAACAGGCGAGTGGTCCGATGATAAGTCCGATAGCGATTTGGCGCTGACTAAATTTCTTGGGATGTTCTTGGTCACAGCGAAGTCAATTAAGTCCGGGAGTTTTCTGGGGTCAGCTGGCCAATATGTGGGGCTGCCAGGGGAGACATAGTCGAGTTTGTTGCTCAAATGTATGATTGCTTTATACAGTTGTCTTCCTTTGGGCGTCACTAGTCTTGATCCCCAGTGCGTGTGCTTGGCGTTGTAATCTCCTCCTGCTATAAAGCGATCTCCGAGTGAAGTCCAAGAATTGCTCTTCAGTTATTGTAAAACGCGTTGGGCAATAGACAGCGGCTATAGTGATACTGCCGTTGCCTGCTTGTAGTTTTATAGATGTAGCCTGCAAATAATTTGTCGCAAACCTCTGGTGAAAGTGGTGCTTAATGCGTTCCCTGATTAGGATTCCAGTTCCTCCGTGAGCCTTACCGTCCGAATGATCTGTGCAGTATGAAGTATAACCTCTTATTTGGAAGTTGTATTTACTTGTGAGATGCGTTTCTGCCAGCAGCATTACATCTATTTGGTTTTCATTGAGGAATTGAGATATTTCAAGTTTGTGCCGTGAAACGCCATTGGCATTCCACATGGATATTCGAAGACAAGACATCGATTATTTAGATTGTTGGGATGTGAGCAAATTTATCAAAATGTTTTGATTTTGCATAAGGTTTGTCATTGTTGTTTTCATGAAGGACATAAATTCCATCATACCCTGTGTAAAGTCAGCATCATGGTTTCCATGCTGTTTGGTATTTGTCCTATTGCTTGCTGAGGTGTTATTATATTTTGCTCAGAGCATTGACCTTGTGGGAACCCCGTCTGATTGGCAAGTCCTGATTTTAGGGCACTGACATATGAAACTCCCCCATTTGTGTTGAGGGGCCCAAATGAAGATCTGGCTGCTTTCGCAAAGAAAACATTAGGTGTGGTTTGGGATTGCACGTACGCATTTCGTGCATTCTGGGAGCGTGCTTGTTTTGCTTGTTGAAACTGACTCTTTAGCTCTTTATAGACCGGGCAGCCTCTGTAGTTTGCGGTATGGTTACCTCCACAGTTAGCGCATTTCTTTGTCTTTGGGTCTTCTTTGCTTGCAGGGCAAGGTTCGGATTTGTGGAAGCCACCACAAGCTACGCAGACTGAACGAAGCCCGCAGTTGTTTCTGGTGTGTCCATACTCTTGGCAGTTTGTGCATTGTAGCGGGCCATTCCGCTTATGCGGTTCTTCAACAGTAATCCTTCTGTGCAACATGTATTGCAGTTTATAGATCGGGTGCACTTCATTTTTCTTCAAGGCTCTGCTTTCAGGCTCCAGTTCGACCTTAAAGAGTGGTTGCGGCTTTTTATTTTTGTTGATAATATTAATAATATTTTTGAGAAGAATCCTTTTTCTTTCAGTGCCTCTTTTACCTCATTGGTGGATACGTCGGGCTCTATGCCCTGTAGCACTAGTTGCAAGCCCTTGCTACTCTTGAGCTGGTACGTGTAGTAGGGTTTCCTAGCCTCGTCTAGGTAATTTGTTACAGCTCTGAATTGATCTTCTGTTTTAGCTTGAAGCTTTGTTTCATGAATATTCCCTTTAACAAGGGGAGTAACATAAAAGTTGTCATTCCCGACCAGCGCAACAATTTTCTTTACTAGGGTATTTGAGTTCTGTTCCCTTATTTAAATTGGTGGGGGCTTTGGTTTCTTTTGAACAGCCTGTCCAGATTCGGATTGATTATTATCAATTTCCGACAATAGGGCGAATCTGTTGTTACTATATGCCCCTGGTTGTTCGCTGCCTTTATTAGGGCAATTTTGTTTTGGTTTATTTCCAACCATTTTATTTTGCGGGCTTAGCTTCCGTTTGATTTGGATGTAACGGTCCATGCCAGTCTGTATAGCCGGACCCACTTGTTGTTGTTTGATATTGCCGATATTGGCACTCGTACTTACACTTGGCTTTGTAGTTTTATTCGGCGCTGCAGAAGTTGCAAACGCATTCGAAATCGCGTTGTTGTTAACGGCGACCGTTGATGTTGTTGTTGCAGTGGCTGCGGTTGCAGTAATTAACGAGGTCGCAGTGCTCGTGGCTGGTGAGCTGTTAGTCGAAGCTGGGGGTGGGGTTCTACACTGCAAGCTCCATGAAGTGGGAGTTGGTGTGAGTAGGGCTGAGTTGCTCTTTGAAGAAGTTCTTTCTACTTCTGTATCGCGGGTTGAAAGAAAGAAAGAAGAAATATATCGCTGTTTCTCTTGCCTACGGAGCTTCTACGCTCTTTTTTTGAATCGCCGCTCATTGAGCTATCACTCGTGGCACTTCTTAGTTTTTATAATAACTTTGCACTAGTTTTTTACATAGCACTAATTATTATTTATTGTTTTTAGCAATAAGATTGCCTTTATTACACTGTAGTATTTTTAGTTATTGTTTTTTACTTTTGAGCGGTTTTTTTTCCGGAGCTCGCGCAAAACACGTCTGCACTCTTCGGCTGTTGTTTGTTTTTTTTTTGTTATAGTGAAGTGGGGAATATAATTTCTTTGCGAACAATTTTTCAATTGAAAAATATCAATGCTTTTAATTGCCACTTTTTTTGGAAATTTTGTAACAAATTCAACGAAGTATTCGAACATGATATTTTTTTTTCTGTAAATGCCACTTTGTTGGAAATTTTGTAATGAATTCAACGAGGTAGCCATTCGAACAATCGACCAATATATCCAAGGGTTTTGATTAAAATATCGAGCTGATTTTCTTCGGATTTTGGCGTTGTCCTAAGGGGTCATCATTTTTTTCCAAAAATTTATTCAAATGATATTTTTTTCTGTAAATGACACTTTGTTGGAAATGTTGTAACGAATTCAACGAGGTATGCAATTCCAACACTCGAGCACTATTTCCCAGGGTTTTAATTAAAAAACCAAAAAATCGAGCTGATACTATCCGGATTTGGGCTTTGTTATAGTGAAGTGGGGAACATGATTTCTTTGCGAAAAAATTTTTCAATTAATATTTTTTGATTAAAATAAATACCGAAAATAGAGATGTTTTTCTTCGGATTTTGGCGTTGTCTGAGGGGGTCATAATTTTTTTCCAAAAATTTGTACAAATGATATTTTTTTTTCTGTAAATGCCACTTTGTTGGAAATTTTGTAACGAATTCAACGAGGTATGCCATTCCAACACTCGACCACTATTTCCCAGGGTTTTGATTAAAATACCGAATATCAAGCTTATTTTCTTCGGATTTTAGCGTTGTCCTAAGGGGGTCATCGTTTTTTTCCAAAAATTTATTTAAATGATTTTTTTTTTTCTGTAAATGACACTTGGTTTGAAATTTTGGTAACGAATTCATCGAGGTATGCCATTCCAACATTCGAGCACTATTTCTTAGGGTTTTGATAAAAAAACCGAAAAATCGAACTGATATCATCCGGATTTGTGCCTTGTTATAATGGGGTGGGCAAGATGCTTTTTTTTCGAAAACATTTTTTCAAATTATATTTCTTTTCTGTAAATGACACTTTGCTGAAAATTTTGAAACGAATTCAACGAGGTATGCCATTCGAACATTCGACCACTATATCCAAGGGTTTTGATTAAAATACCGAAAATAGAGATGTTTTTCTTCGGATTTTGGCGTTGTCTGAGGGGGTCATCATTTTTTTCCAAAAATTTGTTCAAATGATATTTTTTTTTCTGTAAATGCCACTTTGTTGGAAATTTTGTAACGAATTCAACGAGGTATGCCATTCGAACATTCGACCACTATATCCAAGGGTTTTGATTAAAATACCGAAAATAGAGATGTTTTTCTTCGGATTTTGGCGTTGTCTGAGGGGGTCATCATTTTTTTCCAAAAATTTATTCAAATGATATTTTTTTTTGTAAATAACACTTGGTTTGAAATTTTGGTAACGAATTCAACGAGGTATGCCATTCCAACACTCGACCACTATTTCCCAGGGTTTTGATAAAAAAAACCGAAAAATCGAACTGATATTATCCGGACTTGGGCCTTGTTATAATGGGGTGGGCAAGATGATTTCTTTGCGATAAAATTTTTCAATTGATATTTATACCCGTTACTCGTAGAGTAAAAGGGTATATTGTATTCGTGCAAAAGTATGTAACAGCTAGAAGGAAGCGTTTCCGACCCTATAAAGTATATATATTCTTGATGAGGGTCACTAGCCGAGTCGATATAGCCATGTCCGTCTGCCCGTCTGTCTGTCCGTCCGTATGAACGCTGAGATCTCGGAAACTATAAAAGCTAGAAGATTGGCATTTTGCATGCAGATTTTATGAGTTCCTACGCAGCACGTAAGTTTGTTTCAAAAAGGTGCCACGCCCCTTTTAACGCCCACAATCGCTTATATACGATTTTAAAAATTTAAATATTTCGGAAAAGTAAAAATGCAGCATTTTTATTGTGTTTATCAATACCTATGGAAATGTAGAAGAAATTTTTCAAATCGGAGCATTCGTTAAAAAGTTATGCGTGATCAAAGTTTCTATCTCCATCTCCCTCGCACTCCCTTTACCCTGAGTAACGGCGTATCTGATAGTAGAGGCACCCGACTATAGCGTTCCCTCTCTTCTTTTTTCTTTTAATGCCCTACTTTTTGAAAATTTTGTAACGAATTCAACAAGGTATGCCATTCGACAATTCAACCAATATATCCAGGGGTTTTGATTAAAATACCAAATATCGAGTTAATTTTCCTTCGATTTTTGGCGTTTTGTCTCTAATAGGGTCATCATTTTTTTCCAAAAATGTATTCAAATGATATGATGATTTCAAACCAAGTGTCATTTACAAAAAAATAATATCATTTGAACAAATTTTCTGAAACAAATGATGACCCCCATTTAGAACAACGCCAAAATCCTAAGAAAATCACCTGGATATTCGGTATTTTAATCAAAACCCTGGATATAATGGTCTGAATGGTTACGTTGAACTTTCCAACATAAATTTCAACAAAGTGGAATTTACAGAAAAAAATCTCATTTGACAAATTTTTTTCGATAAGAAATAATCTTGCCCACCCCATAATAACAAGGCCCAAATCCGGATAATATCAGCTAGATTTTTCGGTTTTTTAATCAAAACCCTAGGAAATAGGGCTCGAATGTTGGAAAGGCATACCTCGTTGAATTCGTGACAAAATTGCCAACAATGTGGCATTTACAGAAAAAAATCATCTTGAATAAATTTTTGGAAAAAATGATGGAAAATCACCTCGATTTTCGGTGGTCAAATGTTCGAATGGCATACCTCGTTGAATTCGTTTTCAAAAATGGCAAATGGACAAACATATCGATTGAAAAATTTTTCGAAAAAAAACTCATCTAGCCCACCATATTATAACAAGGCTTAAATCCGGATAATATCAACTCGATTTTTTCTATTCCTCGTCTAGCGTCTTAGTTACGTCATTTACCGAAAAATAAATATCATTTGAACAAATTTTTGGAAAGAAATGATGACCCCCTTAGGACATACCATACAAATCCGAAAGAAAATCTGCTTGATTTTTGGTATTTTAATCAAAACCCCCGATATATTGGTCGAATGTTCGAATGGCATACCTCGTTGAATTCGTTACAAAATTTCCAACAAAGTGGAATTTACAAAAAAATATCATTTGAACAATTTTTTTAACAGGAAATAATCTCGCCCACCCCATTATAACAAGGCCCAAGTCCGGATAATATCAGCTCGATTTTTCGGTTTTTTAATCAAAACCCGGGAAATAGTCGGGATTAAGTTTGTCTCAAATTGGTGTAATGCGCGTTGACAGCATTTTTCCGTAATTTGCAGGGATAATCGCTTATTCTTACTCAAAACCCTTGGATATAGTGGTCGCAGGTTCGAATGGCATACCTCGTTGAATTCGTTTCAAAATTTTCAACAAAGTGTCAATTTACAGAAAAAAGGCCCAAATCTGATAATATCAGCTCGAGTTTTCGGAATTTCAATTAAAACACTCTGAAATAGTGCTATTAGGTTGGATGGCATACCTTGTTGAATCCGTTAAAATTGCTTCCTAATTGACATTAAGCAATTGTCAGGTTTTGGAAAAAAAATCATAATTGCATAACTTTTAGAGCCTTAAACGCCAAAATCCGAAGAAAATCAGCTTGATATTCGGCTGAAATACATTTGGTAGGTGTAAAGCAAATGTTTCGGCTCTGTCTTCGTCACTGCGGGCCCAAGTACCCGAGGAGTTTCTAATCGGAGTGACTGATTCTATCGGAGAGCTTAAATTTGGGTGAGCTCTCCACAAAGGATGCTTTGTACTGGTCGGCGACAGTTTCTCGATGTACCGGCGCTGCGCAAGCTCCTCTTCTTGCTTGAGGGTTTTGGTGAGTCTGCGGGTTGCATCATTATAGAGTTGCTTCGAATGGGGCGATCTGCAGGATTGCCAAACGCGTCGTAGACGTCGTTTTTCCCGAACCAGTTGTTCGATTTGCAGATTAGTTTTGTATTAATTGCTACGCACGATTGTCTCTTCTGGTGTTGAGATTTTGGATGCTGCCACGAGTACTGACTCCAGGGCATCAGCACAGAAGTCGATGTCGTTCTCTATGTTTAACTGTGGTGTTAGTTCAATGTGGGAACTTACGTACTTTTTGTACTTTAGCCAGTTAGTTCTAGTCGAGGTCAGCCTGAAGGGGTGCTCGATTACTTTCGGGCTTCGAAGGAGAGTTATTAAAACAGGCGAGTGGTCCGATGATAAGTCCGATAGCGATTTGGCGCTGACTAAATTTCTTGGGATGTTCTTGGTCACAGCGAAGTCAATTAAGTCCGGGAGTTTTCTGGGGTCAGCTGGCCAATATGTGGGGCTGCCAGGGGAGACATAGTCGAGTTTGTTGCTCAAATGTATGATTGCTTTATACAGTTGTCTTCCTTTGGGCGTCACTAGTCTTGATCCCCAGTGCGTGTGCTTGGCGTTGTAATCTCCTCCTGCTATAAAGCGATCTCCGAGTGAAGTCCAAGAATTGCTCTTCAGTTATTGTAAAACGCGGTGGGCAATAGACAGCGGCTATAGTGATACTGCCGTTGCCTGCTTGTAGTTTTATAGATGTAGCCTGCAAATAATTTGTCGCAAACCTCTGGTGAAAGTGGTGATTAATGCGTTCCCTGATTAGGATTCCAGTTCCTCCGTGAGCCTTACCGTCCGAATGATCTGTGCAGTATGAAGTATAACCTCTTATTTGGAAGTTGTATTTACTTGTGAGATGCGTTTCTGCCAGCAGCATTACATCTATTTGGTTTTCATTGAGGAATTGAGTTATTTCAAGTTTGTGCCGTGAAACGCCATTGGCATTCCACATGGATATTCGAAGACAAGACATCGATTATTTAGATTGTTGGGATGTGAGCAAATTTATCAAAATGTTTTGATTTTGCATAAGGTTTGTCATTGTTGTTTTCATGAAGGACATAAATTCCATCATACCCTGTGTAAAGTCAGCATCATGGTTTCCATGCTGTTTGGTATTTGTCCTATTGCTTGCTGAGGTGTTATTATATTTTGCTCAGAGCATTGACCTTGTGGGAACCCCGTCTGATTGGCAAGTCCTGATTTTAGGGCACTGACATATGAAACTCCCCCATTTGTGTTGAGGGGCCCAAATGAAGATCTGGCTGCTTTCGCAAAGAAAACATTAGGTGTGGTTTGGGATTGCACGTACGCATTTCGTGCATTCTTGGAGCGTGCTTGTTTTGCTTGTTGAAACTGACTCTTTAGCTCTTTATAGACCGGGCAGCCTCTGTAGTTTGCGGTATGGTTACCTCCACAGTTAGCGCATTTCTTTGTCTTTGGGTCTTCTTTGCTTGCAGGGCAAGGTTCGGATTTGTGGAAGCCACCACAAGCTACGCAGACTGAACGAAGCCAGCAGTTGTTTCTGGTGTGTCCATACTCTTGGCAGTTTGTGCATTGTAGCGGGCCATTCCGCTTATGCGGTTCTTCAACAGTAATCCTTCTGTGCAACATGTATTGCAGTTTATAGATCGGGTGCACTTCATTTTTCTTCAAGGCTCTGCTTTCAGGCTCCAGTTCGACCTTAAAGAGTGGTTGCGGCTTTTTATTTTTGTTGATAATATTAATAATATTTTTTGAGAAGAATCCTTTTTCTTTCAGTGCCTCTTTTACCTCATTGGTGGATACGTCGGGCTCTATGCCCTGTAGCACTAGTTGCAAGCCCTTGCTACTCTTGAGCTGGTACGTGTAGTAGGGTTTCCTAGCCTCGTCTAGGTAATTTGTTACAGCTCTGAATTGATCTTCTGTTTTAGCTTGAAGCTTTGTTTCATGAATATTCCCTTTAACAAGGGGAGTAACATAAAAGTTGTCATTCCCGACCAGCGCAACAATTTTCTTTACTAGGGTATTTGAGTTCTGTTCCCTTATTTAAATTGGTGGGGGCTTTGGTTTCTTTTGAACAGCCTGTCCAGATTCGGATTGATTATTATCAATTTCCGACAATAGGGCGAATCTGTTGTTACTATATGCCCCTGGTTTTAGGGCAATTTTGTTTTGGTTTATTTCCAACCATTTTATTTTGCGGGCTTAGCTTCCGTTTGATTTGGATGTAACGGTCCATGCCAGTCTGTATAGCCGGACCCACTTGTTGTTGTTTGATATTGCCGATATTGGCACTCGTACTTACACTTGGCTTTGTAGTTTTATTCGGCGCTGCAGAAGTTGCAAACGCATTCGAAATCGCGTTGTTGTTAACGGCGACCGTTGATGTTGTTGTTGCAGTGGCTGCGGTTGCAGTAATTAACGAGGTCGCAGTGCTCGTGGCTGGTGAGCTGTTAGTCGAAGCTGGGGGTGGGGTTCTACACTGCAAGCTCCATGAAGTGGGAGTTGGTGTGAGTAGGGCTGATGCTCTTTGAAAGTTGCTCGAAGTTCTTTCTACTTCTGTATCGCGGGTTGAAAGAAAGAAAGAAGAAATATATCGCTGTTTCTCTTGCCTACGGAGCTTCTACGCTCATTTTTTGAATCGCCGCTCATTGAGCTATCACTCGTGGCACTTCTTAGTTTTTATAATAACTTTGCACTAGTTTTTTACATAGCACTAATTATTATTTATTGTTTTTAGCAATAAGATTGCCTTTATTACACTGTAGTATTTTTAGTTATTGTTTTTTACTTTTGAGCGGTTTTTTTTCCGGAGCTCGCGCAAAACACGTCTGCACTCTTCGGCTGTTGTTTGTTTTTTTTTGTTATAGTGAAGTGGGGAATATAATTTCTTTGCGAACAATTTTTCAATTGATATTTTTTTCTTTTAATGCCACTTTTTTTGGAAATTTTGTAAAAAAAACAAATAAAACAACATCAACGAAGTATTAACGAAATATTTTTTCTGTAAATGTCACTTTGTTGGAAATTTTGTAATGAATTCAACGAGGTAGCCATTCGAACAATCGACCAATATATCCAAGGGTTTTGATTAATATATCGAGCTGATTTTCTTCGGATTTTGGCGTTGTCCTAAGGGGGTCATCATTTTTTTCCAAAAATTTATTCAAATGATATTTTTTTCTGTAAATGACACTTTGCTGAAAATTTTGAAACGAATTCAACGAGGTATGCAATTCCAACATTCGAGCACTATTTCCCAGGGTTTTAATTAAAAAACCAAAAAATCGAGCTGATACTATCCGGATTTGGGCTTTGTTATAGTGAAGTGGGGAACATGATTTCTTTGCGAAAAAATGTTTCAATTGATATTTTTTGATTAAAATAAATACCGAAAATAGAGATGTTTTTCTTCGGATTTTGGCGTTGTCTGAGGGGGTCATCATTTTTTTCCAAAAATTTGTTCAAATGATATTTTTTTTTCTGTAAATGCCACTTTGTTGGAAATTTTGTAACGAATTCAACGAGGTATGCCATTCGAACATTCGACCACTATATCCAAGGGTTTTGATTAAAATATTGAATATCGAGCTGATTTTTTTCGGATTTTGGCGTTGTCCTAAGGGGGTCATCATTTTGTTCCAAAAATTTATTCAAATGATATTTTTTTTTGTAAATAACACTTGGTTTGAAATTTTGGTAACGAATTCAACGAGGTATGCCATTCCAACACTCGACCACTATTTCCCAGGGTTTTGATAAAAAAAACCGAAAAATCGAACTGATATTATCCGGACTTGGGCCTTGTTATAATGGGGTGGGCAAGATGATTTCTTTGCGATAAAATTTTTCAATTGATATTTATACCCGTTACTCGTAGAGTAAAAGGGTATATTGTATTCGTGCAAAAGTATGTAACAGCTAGAAGGAAGCGTTTCCGACCCTATAAAGTATATATATTCTTGATGAGGGTCACTAGCCGAGTCGATATAGCCATGTCCGTCTGTCTGTCCGTCTGTCTGTCCGTCCGTATGAACGCTGAGATCTCGGAAACTATAAAAGCTAGAAGATTGGCATTTTGCATGCAGATTTTATGAGTTCCTACGCAGCGCAAGTTTGTTTCAAAAAGGTGCCACGCCCCTTTTAACGCCCACAATCGCTTATATACGATTTTAAAAATTTAAATATTTCGGAAAAGTAAAAATGCAGTTTTATTGTGTTTATCAATACCTATGGAAATGTAGAAGAAATTTTTCAAATCGGAGCATTCGTTAAAAAGTTATGCGTGATCAAAGTTTCTATCTCCATCTCCCTCGCACTCCCTTTACCTGAGTAACGGGTATCTGATAGTAGGGGCACCCGACTATAGCGTTCTCTCTTGTTTTTTCTTTTAATGCCACTTTTTTGAAAATTTTGTAACGAATTCAACAAGGTATGCCATTCGACAATTCAACCAATATATCCAGGGGTTTTGATTAAAATACCAAATATCGAGTTAATTTTCTTCGGATTTTGGCGTTGTCCTAATGGGGGTCATCATTTTTTTTCCAAAAATGTATTCAAATGATATGATGATTTCAAACCAAGTGTCATTTACAAAAAAAAATATCATTTGAACAAATTTTCTGAAACAAATGATGACCCCCATTAGAACAACGCCAAAATCCTAAGAAAATCACCTGGATATTCGGTATTTTAATCAAAACCCCTGGATATATTGGTCGAATGTTCGTTGAATTCGTTACAAAATTTTCAACAAAGTGGAATTTACAGAAAAAAATATCATTTGACAAATTTTTTCGATAAGAAATAATCTTGCCCACCCCATTATAACAAGGCCCAAATCCGGATAATATCAGCTAGATTTTTCGGTTTTTTAATCAAAACCCTAGGAAATAGGGCTCGAATGTTGGAATGGCATACCTCGTTGAATTCGTTACAAAATTGCCAACAATGTGGCATTTACAGAAAAAAAAATCATTTGAATAAATTTTTGGAAAAAATGATGGAAAATCACCTCGATTTTCGGTGGTCAAATGTTCGAATGGCATACCTCGTTGAATTCGTTTTCAAAAAATGGCATTTACAGGACAAACATATCGATTGAAAAATTTTTTCGAAAAAAAATCATCTAGCCCACCATATTATAACAAGGCTTAAATCCGGATAATATCAACTCGATTTTTTTACCTCGTGTACCAAGTGTCATTTACCGAAAAATAAATATCATTTGAACAAATTTTTGGAAAGAAATGATGACCCCCTTAGGACAATGCCAAAATCCGAAGAAAATCTGCTTGATTTTTGGTATTTTAATCAAAACCCCTCGATATATTGGTCGAATGTTCGAATGGCATACCTCGTTGAATTCGTTACAAAATTTCCAACAAAGTGGAATTTACAGAAAAAATATCATTTGAACAATTTTTTCTAACAGGAAATAATCTCGCCCACCCCATTATAACAAGGCCCAAGTCCGGATAATATCAGCTCGATTTTTCGGTTTTTTAATCAAAACCCTGGGAAATAGTGCTCGAATGTTGGAATGGCATACCTCGTTGAATTCGTTTTTGATTTTCGGTATTTTACTCAAAACCCTTGGATATAGTGGTCGAATGTTCGAATGGCATACCTCGTTGAATTCGTTTCAAAATTTTCAACAAAGTGTCATTTACAGAAAAAAAGGCCCAAATCTGGATAATATCAGCTCGATTTTTCGGTTTTTAAATCAAAACACTCAGAAATAGTGCTCGAATGTTGGAATGGCATACCTCGTTGAATTCGTTTTTGATTTTCGGTATTTTACTCAAAACCCTTGGATATAGTGGTCGAATGTTCGAATGGCATACCTCGTTGAATTCGTTTCAAAATTTTCAACAAAGTGTCATTTACAAAAAAAAAATATCATTTGAAAATTTTTTCGAAAATAAATCATCTTGCCCACCCCATTATAACAAGGCCCAAATTCGGATAATATCAGTTCGATTTTTCGGTTTTTTTATCAAAACCCTAGGAAATAGTGCTCGAATGTTGGAATGGCATACCTTGTTTAATTCGTTACCAAAATTTCAAACCAAGTGTCATTTACAGAAAAAAAATATCATTTGAATAAATTTTTGGAAAAAAACGATGACAACGCCAAAATCCGAAAAAATCAGCTTTATATTCGGTATTTTAATCAAAACACTGGTTTTAATCAAAACACTAGTGGTCGAATGTTGGAATGGCATACATAGTTGAATTCGTTTCAAAATTTTCAACAAAGTGTCATTTACAGAAAAAAATATCATTTGAAAAATTTTTTCGATAAGAAATAATCTCGCCCACCCATTATAACAAGGCCCAAATCTGGATAATATCAGCTCGATTTTTCGGTTTTTGAATTAAAACACTCAGAAATGGTGCTCGAATGTTGGAATGGCATACATCGTTGAATTCGTTACCAAAATTTCACACCAATTGTCATTTACAGGAAAAAAATATCATTTGAACAAATTTTTGGAAAAAAATTATGACCCCCTCAGACAACGCCAAAATTCGAAGAAAAACACCTTGATTTTCGGTATTTTAATCAAAACCCTTGGATATAATGGTCGAATGTTCGAATAACTCGTTAAATTCGTTACAAAATTTCCAAAAAAAAAATTTCAACAAAGTGTCATTTACAGAAAAAAATATCAATTGAAAAATTTTTTCGCAAAGAAATTATGTTTCCCACTTCACTATAACAAAGCCAAAATCAGGATAATATCAGCTCGATTTTTCGGTTTTTCTTGAAAATAGTGCTCGAATGTTGGAATGGCATACCTCGTTGAATTCGTTACAAAATTGCCAACAATGTGGCATTTACAGAAAAAAAATTCATTTGAATACATTTTTGGAAAAAATGATGGAAAATCACCTCGATTTTCAGTGGTCAAATGTTTGAATGGCATACCTCGTTTAATTCGTTTTTCAAAAAATGGCATTTACAGGACAAACATATCGATTGAAAAATTTTTTCGAAAAAAAATCATCTAGCCCACCATATTATAACAAGGCCCAAATCCGGATAATATCAACTCGATTTTTTACCTCGTGTACCAAGTGTCATTTACCGAAAAATAAATATCATTTGAATAAATTTTTGGAAAAAAAAACGATGACCCCCTTAGGACAACGCCAAAATCCGAAAAAAATCAGCTTTATATTCGGTATTTTAATCAAAACACTGGGAAATAGTGGTCGAATGTTGGAATGGCATACCTCGTTGAATTCGTTTCAAAATTTTCAACAAAGTGTCATTTACAGAAAAATATATCATTTGAAAAAATTTTTCGAAAACAAATCATCTTGCCCACCACATTATAACAAGGCCCAAATCCGGATAATATCAGCTCGATTTTTCGGTTTTTTAATCAAAAGCCTGGAAAATTCTGCTCGAATGTTCGAATGGCATACCTCGTTGAATGCGTTACAAAATTTCCAACAAAGTGGCATTAAAAAAAAAATATTATTTGAACAAATTTTTGTAAAAAAATGATGACCCCCTCAGGACAACGCCAAAATCCGAATAAAATCACCTCGATTTCCGGTATTTTAATTAAATCCCTTGCATATAGTGGTCGAATGTTCGAATGGCATACCTCGTTGAATTCGTTACAAAATTTCCAACAAAGTGGAATTTACAGAAAAAAATATCATATGAAAAATATTTTCGAAAAGAAATCATCTTGCCCACCCCATTATAACAAGGCCCAAATCCGGATAATATCAGCTCGATTTTTCGGTTTTTAATCAAAATCCTGGGAAATAGTGGTCGAGTGTTGGAATGGGTTACCTCGTTGAATTCGTTACCAAAATTTCAAACCAATTGTCATTTACAGGAAAAAAATATCATTTAAATAACTTTTTGGAGTGTCATTTGCAAAAAAAAAACCGAAAAATCGAGCTCATATTATCATATTATTAGGACATATTATTAGGACAACGCCAAAATCCGAAGAAAATCACCTCGATATTCGGTATTTTAATCAAAACCCCTGGATATATTGGTCGAATGTTCGAATGGCATACCTCGTTGAATTCGTTACAAAATTTTCAACAAAGTGTCATTTACAGAAAAAAATATCATTTGGAAAATTTATTCGATAAGAAATAATCTCGCCCACCCATTATAACAAGGCCCAAATCTGGATAATATCAGCTTGATTTTTCGGTTTTTGAATCAAAACACTCAGAAATAGTGCTCGAATGTTGGAATGGCATACCTCGTTGAATTCGTTACCAAAATTTCAAACCAATTGTCATTTACAGGAAAAAAATATCATTTGAATAACTTTTTGGAAAAAAACGATGACCCCTTAGGACAACGCCAAAATCCGAAGAAAATCAGCTTAATATTTGGTATTTTAATCAAAACCCTAGGAAATAGTGGTCAAATGTTGTAATGGCATACATCGTTAAATTCGTTACAAAATTTCAAACAAAAAGGCATTTACAGAAAAAAAATATCATTTAAACAAATTTTTGGAAAAAAATGATGATCCCCTCAGACAACGCCAAAATTCGAAGAAAAACACCTCGATTTTCGGTATTTTAATCAAAACCCTTGGATATAGTGGTCGAATGTTCGAATACATCGTTGAATTCGTTACAAAATTTCCAAAAAAGTGCCATTAAAAGAAAAAAATATGAATTGAAAAATTTTTTCGCAAAGAAATTATGTTCCACACTTCACTATAACAAAGCCCAAATCCGGATACCTCGTTGAATTCGTTTTTGATTTTCGGTATTTTACTCAAAACCCTTGGATATAGTGGTCGAATGTTCGAATGGCATACCTCGTTGAATTCGTTTCAAAATTTTCAACAAAGTGTCATTTACAGAAAAAAATAGCATTTGAAAAAATTTTTCGAAAACAATCATCTTGCCCACCACATTATAACAAAGCCCAAATCCGGATAATATCAGTAAGATTTTTCGGTTTTTTAATCAAAACCCTGGGAAAAAGTGCTCGAATGTTGGAATGGCATACCTCGTTGAATTCGTTACCAAAATTCCAAACCAAGTGTCATTTACAGAAAAAAAAAATCATTTGAATACATTTTTGGAAAAAAATAATGACCCCTTAGTACAACGCCAAAATCCGAAGAAAATCAGCTCGATATTCGGTATTTTAATCAAAACCCTTGGATATATTGGTCGAATATTCGGTATTTTAATCAAAACCCCTGGATATATTGGTCGAATGTTCGAATGGCATACCTCGTTGAATTCGTTACCAAAATTCCAAAACAAGTGTCATTTACAAAAAAAAAATATCATTTGACAAATTTTTTCGATAAGAAATAATCTTGCCCACCCCATTATAACAAGGTCCAAATCCGGATAATATCAGCTCGATTTTTCGGTTTTTTAATCAAAACCCTGGGAAATAGTGCTCGAATGTTGGAATGACATACCTCGTTGAATTCGTTATTAAAAATTCAAACCAAGTGTCATTTACAGGAAAAAATATCATTTGAATAACTTTTTGGAAAAAAACGATGACCCCCTTAGGACAACGGCAAAATCCGAAGAAAATCAGCTTGATATTCGGTATTTTAATCAAAACCCTAAGAAATAGTGGTCGCATGTTGGAATGGCATACCTCGTTGAATTCGTTACAAAATTTCAAACAAAAAGGCATTTACAAAAAAAAATATCATTTGAACAAATTTTTGGAAAAAAAATGATGACCCCCTCAGACAACGCCAAAATTCGAAGAAAAACACCTCGATTTTCGGTATTTTAATCAAAACCCTTGGATATAGTGGTCGAATGTTCGAATACCTCGTTGAATTCGTTACAAAATTTCCAAAAAAGTGACATTAACAAAAAAAATATCAATTGAAAATCATGTGGGTAACCACTTCACTATAACAAAGCCCAAATCCGGATACTATAAGCTCGATTTTTCGGTTTTTTAATCAAAACCCTGGGAAATAGTGCTCGAATGTTGGAATGGCATACCTCGTTGAATTCGTTACAAAATTGCCAACAAAGGTGCATTTACAGAAAAAAAAATCATTTGAACACATTTTTGGTAAAATTGATGACCCCCTCAGACAACGCCAAAATCCTAAGAAAATCACCTCAATTTTCGGTATTTTCATCAAAACCCTTGGATATAGTGGTCAAATGTTCGTTACCAAAATTTCAAACCAAGTGTCATTTACAAAAAAAAAAATATCATTTGAACAAATTTTTGGAAACAAATGATGACCCCCATTAGGACAACGCCAAAATCCTAAGAAAATAACCTCGATATTCGGTATTTTAATCAAAACCCCTGGATATATTGGTCGAATGTTCGAATACCTCGTTGAATTGACAAAATTTCCAAAAAAGTGGCATTAAAAGAAAAAAATATCAATTGAAAATTTTTTTCGCAAAGAAATCATGTTCCCCACATCACTATAACAAAGCCCAAATCCGGATAATATCAGCTCGATTTTTCGGTTTTTTAATCAAAACCCTGGGAAATAGTGCTCGAATGTTGGAATGGCATATCTCGTTGAATTCGTTACAAAATTGCCAACAGCGTGGCATTTACAGAAAAAAAAATCATTTAAACACATTTTTGGAAAAAATGATGACCCCCTCAGACAACGCCAAAATCCGAAGAAAATCACCTCGATTTTCAGTATTTTAATTAAATCCCTTGCATATAGTGGTCGAATGTTCGAATGGCATACCTCGTTGAATTCGTTACAAAATTTCCAACAAAGTGGAATTTACAGAAAAAAATATCATATGAAAAATATTTTCGAAAAGAAACCACCCCATTATAACAAGGCCCAAATCCGGATAATATGAGCTCGATTTTTCGGTTTTTAATCAAAATCCTGGGAAATAGTGGTCGAGTGTTGGAATGGGTTACCTCGTTGAATTCGTTACCAAAATTTCAAACCAATTGTCATTTACAGGAAAAAAAATATCATTTAAATAACTTTTTGGAGTGTCATTTGCAAAATAAAAACCGAAAAATCGAGCTCATATTATCATATTATTAGGACATATTATTAGGACAACGCCAAAATCCGAAGAAAATCAGCCTAATATTTGGTATTTTAATCAAAACCCTAGGAAATAGTGGTCAAATGTTGTAATGGCATACATCGTTAAATTCGTTACAAAATTTCAAACAAAAAGGCATTTACAGAAAAAAAAATATCATTTAAACAAATTTTTGGGAAAAAATGATGATCCCCTCAGACAACGCCAAAATTCGAAGAAAAACACCTCGATTTTCGGTATTTTAATCAAAACCCTTGGATATAGTGGTCGAATGTTCGAATACATCGTTGAATTCGTTACAAAATGTCCAAAAAAGTGCCATTAAAAGAAAAAATATGAATTGAAAAATTTTTTCGCAAAGAAATTATGTTCCACACTTCACTATAACAAAGCCCAAATCCGGATACCTCGTTGAATTCGTTTTTGATTTTCGGTATTTTACTCAAAACCCTTGGATATAGTGGTCGAATGTTCGAATGGCATACCTCGTTGAATTCGTTTCAAAATTTTCAACAAAGTGTCATTTACAGAAAAAAAATATCATTTGAAAATTTTTTTCGAAAAGAAATCATCTTGCCCACCCCATTATAACAAGGCCCACATCCGGATAATATCAGCAAGATTTTTCGGTTTTTTAATCAAAACCCTGGGAAAAAGTGCTCGAATTTTGGAATGGCATACCTTGTTTAATTCGTTACCAAAATTTCAAACCAAGTGTCATTTACAGAAAAAAAAATATCATTTGAATACATTTTTGGAAAAAATAATGACCCCTTGGTACAATGCCAAAATCCGAAGAAAATCAGCTCGATATTCGGTATTTTAATCAAAACCCTTGGATATATTGGTCGAATATTCGGTATTTTAATCAAAACCCCTGGATATATTGGTCGAATGTTCGAATGGCATACCTCGTTGAATTCGTTACCAAAATTCCAAACCAAGTGTCATTTACAAAAAAAAATATCATTTGACAAATTTTTTCGATAACAAATAATCTTGCCCACCCCATTATAACAAGGTCCAAATCCGGATAATATCAGCTCGATTTTTCGGTTTTTCAATCAAAACCCTGGGAAATAGTGCTCGAATGTTGGAATGACATACCTCGTTGAATTCGTTATTAAAAATTCAAACCAAGTGTCATTTACAAAAAAAAATATCATTTGAACAAATTTTTGGAAAAAAAATGATGACCCCCTCAGACAACGCCAAAATTCGAAGAAAAGCACCTCGATTTTCGTTATTTTAATCAAAACCCTTGGATATAGTGGTCGAATGTTCGAATACCTCGTTGAATTCGTTACAAAATTTCCAAAAAAGTGACATTAATAAAAAAAAATATCAATTGAAAATCATGTGGGTAACCACTTCACTATAACAAAGCCCAAATCCGGATACTATAAGCTCGATTTTTCGGTTTTTTAATCAAAACCCTGGGAAATAGTGCTCGAATGTTGGAATGGCATACCTCGTTGAATTCGTTACAAAATTGCCAAGAAAGGTGCATTTACAGAAAAAAAATCATTTGAACACATTTTTGGTAAAATTGATGACCCCCTCAGACAACGCCAAAATCCTAAGAAAATCACCTCAATTTTCGGTATTTTCATCAAAACCCTTGGATATAGTGGTCAAATATTCGAATTGCATACCTCGGTGAGTTCGTTTCCAAAAAAAATGGCATTTTCGAAAAAAAATCTTCTAGCCCACCATATTATAACAAGGCCCAAATCCGGATAATATGAGCTCGATTTCTTTTACCTCGTTGAATTCGTTACAAAATTTCAAACCAAGTGTCATTTAAAGAAAAAAAATATCATTTGAACAAATTTTTGGAAATAAATAATGACCCCTTTAGGACAATGCCAAAATCCGAAGAAAATCTGCTCGATTTTCGGTATTTAAATCAAAACCCCTGGATATATTGGTCGAATGTTCGAATGGCATACCTCGTTGAATTCGTTACAAAATTTCCAACAGAGTGGAATTTACAGAAAAAAAATATAATTTGAAAAATGTTTTCGAAAGGAAATCATCTTGTCCACCCCATTATACCAACGCCCAAATCCGGATAATATGAGCTCGATTTTTCGGTTTTTTAATCAAAACCCAGGGAAATAGTGGTCGAGTGTTGGAATGGCATACCTCGTTGAATTCGTTACCAAAATTTCAAACCAAGTGTCATTTACAAAAAAAAAAATATCATTTGAACAAATTTTTGGAAACAAATGATGACCCCCATTAGGACAACGCCAAAATCCTAAGAAAATCACCTCGATATTCGGTATTTTAATCAAAACCCCTGGATATATTGGTCGAATGTTCGAATACCTCGTTGAATTGACAAAATTTCCAAAAAAGTGGCATTAAAAGAAAAAAATATCAATTGAAAATTTTTTTCGCAAAGAAATCATGTTCCCCACATCACTATAACAAAGCCCAAATCCGGATAATATCAGCTCGATTTTTCGGTTTTTTAATCAAAACCCTGGGAAATAGTGCTCGAATGTTGGAATGGCATATCTCGTTGAATTCGTTACAAAATTGCCAACAGCGTGGCATTTACAGAAAAAAAATCATTTAAACAAATTTTTGGAAAAAATGATGACTTCCTCAAACAACGCCAAAATCCGAAGAAAATCACCTCGATTTTCAGTATTTTAATCAAAACCCAGGATATATTGGTCAAATGTTCGAATGGCATACCTCGTTGAATTCGTTTCCAAAAAAAATGGTATTTTCGAAAACAAATCTTCTAGCCCACCATATTATAATATGATATGAGCTCGATTTCTTTTACCTTGTTGAATTCGTTACAAAATTTCAAACCAGGTGTCATTTAAAGAAAAAAAATATCATTTGAACAAATTTTTGGAAATAAATGATGACCCCTTTAGGACAATGCCAAAATCCGAAGAAAAT
Organism: Drosophila rhopaloa; assembly: GCF_018152115.1. Lineage (NCBI taxonomy): Eukaryota > Metazoa > Arthropoda > Insecta > Diptera > Drosophilidae > Drosophila > Drosophila rhopaloa. Next base: position 1,506,990 of record NW_025335179.1, on the reverse strand, counting down.
CTGCTCGATTTTCGGTATTTTAATCAAACCCTGGATATATTGGTCGATTGTTCGAATGGCATACCTCGTTGAATTCGTTACAAAATTTCCAACAAAGTGTGAATTATGTGAAAAATTTTTTCTAACAGGAAATAATTTCGCCCACCCCATTATAACAAGTCCCAAATCCGGATAATATCAGCTCGATTTTTCGGTTTTTTAATCAAAACCCTGGAAATAGTGCTTGAATGTTGGAATGGCATACCTCGTTGAATTCGTTACCAAAATTTTAAACCAAGGTCATTTACAGCAAACAAATATCATTTGAACAAATTTTTGGGATATAGTGTAAAAAATCACCTCGATTTTCGTTATTTTAATCAAAACCTTGGATATATTGGTCGAATGTTCGAATGGCATACCTCGTTGAATGCGTTACAAAATTTCCAACAAAGTGAAATTTACAGAAAAAAATATAATTTGAAAAATTTTTTTGAAAAGAAATAATCTCGCCCACCCCATTATAACAAGGCCCAGATCCGGATAATATGGGCTCGATTTTTCGGTTTTTTATTCAAAATCCTGGGAAATAGTGTGTGAGTGTTGGAATTTCAAACCAAGTGTCATTTAAAGAAAAAAAATATCATTTAAAAAAATTTTGGGAAATAAATGATGACCCCTTTAGGACAATGCCAAAATCCGAAGAAAATCTGTTCGATTTTAAGTATTTTAATCAAAACCCTCGATATATTGGTCGATTGTGCGAATGGCATACCTCGTTGAATTCGTTACAAAATTTCCAACAAAGTGGAATTTACAGAAAAAATATCTTGTGAAAAATTTTTTCTAACAGGAAATAATCTCGCTTACCCCATTATAACAAGGCCCAAATCCGGATAATATCAGCTCGATTTTTCGGTTTTTTAATCAAAACCCTGGGAAATAGTGCTCGAATGTTGGAATGGCATACCTCGTTGAATTCGTTACCAAAATTTCAAACCAAGTGTCATTTACAGGAAAAAAATATCAATAACTTTTTTGAAAAAAAACGATGGCCTCCTTAGGACAATGCCAAAATCCAAAGAAAATCAGCTTGATATTCGGTATTTTAATCAAAACCCTAAGAAATAGTGGTCGAATGTTGAAATAACATACCTCGTTGAGTTCGTTACAAAATTTCCAACAAAAGGCATTTACAGAAAAAAAAATATCATTTGAACAAATTTTTGAAAAAAAATGATGACCCCCTTAGTACAACGCGAAAATCCGAAGAAAATCAGCTTGATATTCGGTATTTTAATCAAAACCCTTGGATATATTGGTCGAACGTTCGAAGGGCATACCTCGTTGAATTCGTTACAAAATTTCCAACAAAGTGGCATATACAGAAAAAAATATCATTTGAACAAATTTTTGGGATATAGTGGAAAAATAACACCTCGATTTTCGTTATTTTAATCAAAACACTTGGATATATTGGTCGAATGTTCGAATGGCATACCTCGTTGAATTCATTACAAAATTTCCAACAACGTGGAATTTACAGAAAAAAATATCATTTAAAAAATGTTTTCGAAAAGAAATCATTTTTCCCACCCCATTATAACAAGGCCCAAATCCGGATAATATGAGCTCGATTTTTCGGTTTTTTAATCAAAATCCTGGGAAATAGTGTTCGAGTGTGGTTGTTACCAAAATTTCAAAATTTCATTTACAAAAAAAATATCATTTGAACAAATTTACAGAAAAAAATCATTTGACAAATTTTTTCGATAAGAAATAATCTCGCCCACCCCATTATAACAAGGCTCAAATCCGGATAATATCAGCTCGATTTTTCGGTTTTTTAATAAAAATCCTGGGAAATAGTGCTCGAATGTTGGAATGGCATACATCGTTGAATTCGTTACCAAAATTTCAAAACAAGTGTCATTTACAGGAAAAAAATATCATTTGAATAACTTTTTTGAAAAAAAACGATGACCTCCTTAGGACAACGCCAAAATCCAAAGAAAATCAGCTTGATATTCTGTATTTTAATCAAAACCCTAAGAAATAGTGGTCGAATGTTGGAATGGCATACCTCGTTGAGTTCGTTACAAAATTTCCAACAAAAGGCATTTACAGAAAAAAAATATCATTTGAACAAATTTTTGAAAAAAAATGATGACCCCTCAGACAACGCCAAAATTCGAAGAAAAACACCTCGATTTTCGGTATTTTAATCAAAACCCTTGGATATAGTGGTCGAATGTTTGAATACCTCGTTCAATTCGTTACAAAATTTCCAAAAAAGTGGCATTAAAAGAAAAAAATATCAATTGAAAAATTTTTTCGCAAAGAAATCATGTTCCCCACATCACTATAACAAAGCCCAAATCCGCATAATATTAGCTTGTTTTTTTGGTTTTTAATCAAAACCCTCAGAAATAGTGCTCGAATGTTGGAATGGCATACCTCGTTGAATTCGTTACAAAATTACCAACAAAGTGGCATTTACAGAAAAAATATCGTTTGAAAAATTTTTTCTAACAGGAAATAATCTCGCTTACCCCATTATAACAAGGCCCACATCCGGATAATATCAGCTCAATTTTTCGGTTTTTTAATCAAAACCCTGGGAAATAGTGTTTGAGTGTTGGAATGGCATACCTCGTTGAATTCGTTACCAAAATTTCAAACCAAGTGTCATTTACAAAAAAAAAATATCATGTGAACAAATTTTTGGAAACAAATGATGACCCCCATTAGGACAACGCCAAAATCCTATGAAAATCACCTCGATATTCGGTACTTTAATCAAAACCCCTAGATATATTGGTCAAATGTTCGAATGGCATACCTCGTTGAATTCGTTACAAAATTTTCAACAAAGTGTCATTTACAGAAAAAAAATATCATTTGAAACATTTTTTCGATAAGAAATAATCTCGCCCACCCCATTATAACAAGGCCCAAACCCGCATAATATCAGCTTGATTTTTTGGTTTTTAAATCAAAACCCTCAGAAATAGTTCTCGAATGTTGGAATGGCATACCTCGTTGAATTCGTTACACAATTGCCAACAAAGTGGCATTTACAGAAAAAATATCATTTGAAAAATTTTTTCTAACAGGAAATAATCTCGCCCACCCCATTATAACAAGGCCCAAATCCGGATAATATCAGCTCAATTTTTCGGTTTTTTAATCAAAACCCTGGGAAATAGTGTTCGAGTGTTGGAATGGCATACCTCGTTGAATTCGTTACCAAAATTTCAAACCAAGTGTCATTTACAAAAAAAATATCATTTGAACAAATTTTTGGAAACAAATGATGACCCCCATTAGGACAACGCCAAAATCCTATGACAATCACATCGATATTCGTTATTTTAATCAAAACCCCTGGATATATTGGTCGAATGTTCGAATGGCATACCTCGTTGAATTTTTTACAAAATTTTCAACAAAGTGTTTTACAGAAAAAAATATCATTTGAAAAATTTGTTCGATAAGAAATATTCTCGCCCACCCCATTATAACAAGGCCCAAATCCGGATAATATCATCTCGATTTTTTGGTTTTTTAATCAAAACCTTCAAAAATAGTGCTCGAATGTTGGAATGGCATACCTTGTTGAATTCGTTACCAAAATTTTAAACCAAGTGTCATTTACAGGAAAAAAATATAATTTGAATACATTTTTGGAAAAAAATGATGACCATCTTAGTACAACGCCAAAATCCGAAGAAAATCAGCTCGATATTCGGTATTAAAATCAAAACCCTTGGATATATTGGTCGAATGTTTGAAGGGCATACCTCATTGAATTCGTTACAAAATTTCCAACAAAGTGGCATTTACAGAAAAAAATATCATTTGAACAAATTGTTGGGATATAGTGGAAAAAACACCTCGATTTTTGTTATTTTAATCAAAACCCTTGGATATATTGGTCGAATGTTCGAATGGCATACCTCGTTGAATGCGTTACAAAATTTCCAACAAAGTGGCATTTACAGAAAAAAATATCATTTGAAAATTTTTTTCGAAAATAAATCATCTTGCCCACCCCCATTATAACAAAGCCCAAAACCGGATAATATGAGCTCGATTTTCGGTTTTTTAATCAAAACCCTGGGAAATAGTGTTCGAGTGTTGGAATGACATACCTCGTTGAATTCGTTACCAACATTTCAAACCAAGTGTCATTTACAAAAAAAAATATCATTTGAACAAATTTTTGGAAACAAATGATGACCACATTAGGACAACGCCAAAATCCTAAGAAAATCACCTCGATATTCAGTATTTAAATTAAAACCCTTGGATATAGTGGTCAAATGTTCGAATGGCATACCTCGTTGAATTCGTTTCCAAAAAATTGCATTTACAGGACAAACATATCAATTGAAAAATTTTTTCGAAAAAAAGCATCTAGCCCATCATATATAACAAGGCCCAAATCCGGATAATATCAGCTCGATTTTTTTTACCTCGTTGAATTCGTTACAAAACCAAGTGTCATTTACATAAAAAAAATATCATTTGAACAAATTTTTGGAAAGAAATGATGACCCCCTTAGGACAATGCCAAAATCCGAATAAAATCTGCTCGATTTTCGGTATTTTAATCAAAACCCCTGGATATATTGGTCGAATGTTGGAATGGCATACCTCGTTGAATTCGTTACAAAATTTCCAACAAAAAGGCATTTACAGAAAACAAATATCATTTGAACAAATGTTTGGAAAAAAATGATGACCCACTCAGACAACGCCAAATTTCGAAGAAAAACACCTCGATTTTCGGTATTTTAATCAAAACCCTTGGATATAGTGGTCGAATGTTCGAATACCTTGTTGAATTCGTTACAAAATTTCCAAAAATGTGGCATTAAAGAAAAAAATATCAATTGAAAAATTTTTCGCAAAGAAATCATGTTCCCCACTTCACTATAACAAATCCCAAATCCGGATAATATCAGACCGTTTTTTTTTTTTTTTTTAATTAAAACCCTGGGAAATAGTGCTCGAATGTTGGAAAGGCATATGATGACAAATGATGACCCCCATTAGGACAACGCCAAAATTCAAAGAAAATCACCTCGAAATTCGGTATTTTAATCAAAACCCCTGGATATATTGGCCGAATGTTCGAATGGCATACCTCGCTGAATTCGTTACAAAATTTCCAACAAAGTAGAATTTACAGAAAAAAATATCATATCAGCGCGATTTTTTTTACATCGTTGAATTCGTTACAAAATTTCAAACCAAGTGTCATTTACAGCAAAAATATCATTTGAACAAATTTTTGGGATATATTGTAAAAAAAGCACCTTGATTTTCGGTATTTTAATCAAAACCCTTGGATATAGTGGTCGAATGTTGGAATGGCATACCTCGTTGAATTCGTTACCAAAATTGCAAACCAATTGTCATTTACAGCAAAAAATATCATTTGAACAAATTTTTGGGATATAGTGTAAAAAAATCACCTTGATTTTCGGTATTTTAATTAAAACCCTTGGATATAGTGGTCGAATGTTGGAATGGCATACCTCGTTGAATTCGTTACGAAAATTTCAAACCAAGTGTCATTTACAAAAAAAAATATCATTTGAACAAATTTTTGGAAACAAATGATGACCCCCATTAGGACAACGCCAAAATCCTAAGAAAATCACCTCGATATTCGGTATTTTAATCCAAACCCCTGGATATATTGGTCGAATGTTCGAATGGCATACCTCGTTGAATTCGTTACAAAATTTTCAACAATTTTCATTTACAGAAAAAAAATATCATTTGAAAAATTTTTTCGATAAGAAATAATTTCGCCCACCCCATTATAACAATGCCCAAATCCGGAATATCAGCTCGATTTTTCGGTTTTTTAATCAAAACCCTGGGAAATAGTGCTCGAATGTTGGAATGGCATACATAGTTGAATTCGTTACCAAAATTTCAAAACAAGTGTCATTTACAGGAAAAAAATTATCATTTGAATAACTTTTTTGAAAAAAACGATGACCCCTTAGGACAACTCCAAAATCCAAAGAAAATCAGCTTGATATTCGGTATTTTAATCAAAAACCTAAGAAATAGTGGTCGAATGTTGGAATGGCATACCTCGTTGAATTCGTTACAAAATTTCCAACAAAAAGGCATTTACAGAAAACAAATATCATTTGAACAAATGTTTGGAAAAAAATGATGACCCACTCAGACAACGCCAAATTTCGAAGAAAAACACCTCGATTTTCGGTATTTTAATCAAAACCCTTGGATATAGTGGTCGAATGTTCGAATACCTTGTTGAATTCGTTACAAAATTTCCAAAAATGTGGCATTAAAGAAAAAAATATCAATTGAAAAATTTTTTCGCAAAGAAATCATGTTCCCCACTTCACTATAACAAAGCCCAAATCCGGATAATATCAGACCGTTTTTTTTTTTTTTTAATTAAAACCCTGGGAAATAGTGCTCGAATGTTGGAAAGGCATATGATGACAAATGATGACCCCCATTAGGACAACGCCAAAATTCAAAGAAAATCACCTCGAAATTCGGTATTTTAATCAAAACCCCTGGATATATTGGCCGAATGTTCGAATGGCATACCTCGCTGAATTCGTTACAAAATTTCCAACAAAGTAGAATTTACAGAAAAAAATATCATATCAGCGCGATTTTTTTACATCGTTGAATTCGTTACAAAATTTCAAACCAAGTGTCATTTACAGCAAAAATATCATTTGAACAAATTTTTGGGATATAGTGTAAAAAAAGCACCTTGATTTTCGGTATTTTAATCAAAACCCTTGGATATAGTGGTCGAATGTTGGAATGGCATACCTCGTTGAATTCGTTACCAAAATTTCAAACCAAGTGTCATTTACAGCAAAAAATATCATTTGAACAAATTTTTGGGATATAGTGTAAAAAAATCACCTTGATTTTCGGTATTTTAATTAAAACCCTTGGATATAGTGGTCGAATGTTGGAATGGCATACCTCGTTGAATTCGTTACGAAAATTTCAAACCAAGTGTCATTTACAAAAAAAATATCATTTGAACAAATTTTTGGAAACAAATGATGACCCCCATTAGGACAACGCCAAAATCCTAAGAAAATCACCTCGATATTCGGTATTTTAATCCAAACCCCTGGATATATTGGTCGAATGTTCGAATGGCATACCTCGTTGAATTCGTTACAAAATTTTCAACAATTTTCATTTACAGAAAAAAAAATATCATTTGAAAAATTTTTTCGATAAGAAATAATTTCGCCCACCCCATTATAACAATGCCCAAATCCGGAATATCAGCTCGATTTTTCGGTTTTTTAATCAAAACCCTGGGAAATAGTGCTCGAATGTTGGAATGGCATACATAGTTGAATTCGTTACCAAAATTTCAAAACAAGTGTCATTTACAGGAAAAAAATTATCATTTGAATAACTTTTTTGAAAAAAAACGATGACCCCTTAGGACAACTCCAAAATCCAAAGAAAATCAGCTTGATATTCGGTATTTTAATCAAAAACCTAAGAAATAGTGGTCGAATGTTGGAATGGCATACCTCGTTGAATTCGTTACAAAATTTCCAACAAAAAGGCATTTACAGAAAACAAATATCATTTGAACAAATTTTTGGAAAAAAATGATGACCCACTCAGACAACGCCAAAATTCGAAGAAAAACACCTCGATTTTCGGTATTTTAATCAAAACCCTTGGATATAGTGGTCGAATGTTCGAATACCTTGTTGAATTCGTTACAAAATTTCCAAAAATGTGGCATTAATGAAAAAAATATCAATTGAAAAATTTTTTCGCAAAGAAATCATGTTCCCCACTCACTATAACAAAGCCCAAATCCGGATAATATCAGATCGATTTTTCGGTTTTTAAATCAAAACCCTGGGAAATAGTGCTCAAATGTTGGAATGGCATACCTCGTTGAATTCGTTACAAAATTTCCAACAAAGGGGAATTTACAGAAAAAATATCATGTGAAAAATTTTTTCTAACAGGAAATAATCTCGCCCACCCCATTATAACAAGGCCCAAATCCGGATAATATCAGCTTGATTTTTCTGTTTTAAATCAAAACCCTGGGAAATAGTGCTTGAATGTTGGAATGGCATACCTCGTTGAATTCGTTACCAAAATTTCAACCCAAGTGTCATTTACAGCAAAAAAATATCATTTGAAAATAAATCATCTTGACCACCCCATTATAACAAGGCCCAAACCCGGATAATATGAGCTCGATTTTTCGGTTTTTTAATCAAAACCCTGGGAAATAGTGTTCGAGTGTTGGAATGACATACCTCGTTGAATTCGTTACCAACATTTCAAGCCAAGTGTCATTTACAAAAAAAATAATAATTTGAACAAATTTTTGGAAACAAATGATGACCCACATTAGGACAACGCCAAAATCCTAAGAAAATCACCTCGATATTCAGTATTTAAATTAAAACGCTTGGATATAGTGGTCAAATGTTCGAATGGCATACCTCGTTGAATTCGTTTCCAAAAAATTGCATTTACAGGACAAACATATCAATTGAAAAATTTTTTTCGAAAAAAAGCATCTAGCCCATCATATATAACAAGGCCCAAATCCGGATAATATCAGCTCGATTTTTTTACCTCGTTGAATTCGTTACAAAACCAAGTGTCATTTACATAAAAAAATATCATTTGAACAAATTTTTGGAAAGAAATGATGACCCCCTTAGGACAATGCCAAAATCCGAATAAAATCTTTCGATTTCAAAATTTCCAAAAATGTGGCATTAAAGAAAAAAATATCAATTGAAAAATTTTTTCGCAAAGAAATCGTGTTCCCCACTTCACTATAACAAAGCCAAAATCCGGATAATATCAGACCGTTTTTTTTTTTTTTTAATTAAAACCCTGGGAAATAGTGCTCGAATGTTGGAAAGGCATATGATGACAAATGATGACCCCCATTAGGACAACGCCAAAATTCAAAGAAAATCACCTCGAAATTCGGTATTTTAATCAAAACCCCTGGATATATTGGCCGAATGTTCGAATGGCATACCTCGCTGAATTCGTTACAAAATTTCCAACAAAGTAGAATTTACAGAAAAAAATATCATATCAGCGCGATTTTTTTACATCGTTGAATTCGTTACAAAATTTCAAACCAAGTGTCATTTACAGCAAAAATATCATTTGAACAAATTTTTGGGATATAGTGTAAAAAAAGCACCTTGATTTTCGGTATTTTAATCAAAACCCTTGGATATAGTGGTCGAATGTTGGAATGGCATACCTCGTTGAATTCGTTACCAAAATTTCAAACCAAGTGTCATTTACAGCAAAAAATATCATTTGAACAAATTTTTGGGATATAGTGTAAAAAAATCACCTTGATTTTCGGTATTTTAATTAAAACCCTTGGATATAGTGGTCGAATGTTGGAATGGCATACCTCGTTGAATTCGTTACGAAAATTTCAAACCAAGTGTCATTTACAAAAAAAAATATCATTTGAACAAATTTTTGGAAACAAATGATGACCCCCATTAGGACAACGCCAAAATCCTAAGAAAATCACCTCGATATTCGGTATTTTAATCCAAACCCCTGGATATATTGGTCGAATGTTCGAATGGCATACCTCGTTGAATTCGTTACAAAATTTTCAACAATTTTCATTTACAGAAAAAAAAATATCATTTGAAAAATTTTTTCGATAAGAAATAATTTCGCCCACCCCATTATAACAATGCCCAAATCCGGAATATCAGCTCGATTTTTCGGTTTTTTAATCAAAACCCTGGGAAATAGTGCTCGAATGTTGGAATGGCATACATAGTTGAATTCGTTACCAAAATTTCAAAACAAGTGTCATTTACAGGAAAAAAATTATCATTTGAATAACTTTTTTGAAAAAAACGATGACCCCTTAGGACAACTCCAAAATCCAAAGAAAATCAGCTTGATATTCGGTATTTTAATCAAAAACCTCGTTGAATTCGTTACAAAATTTCCAACAAAAAGGCATTTACAGAAAACAAATATCATTTGAACAAATTTTTGGAAAAAAATGATGACCCACTCAGACAACGCCAAAATTCGAAGAAAAACACCTCGATTTTCGGTATTTTAATCAAACCCCTGGGAAATAGTGGTCGAATGTTCGAATACCTTGTTGAATTCGTTACAAAATTTCCAAAAATGTGGCATTAATGAAAAAAATATCAATTGAAAAATTTTTCGCAAAGAAATCATGTCTCCCACTCCATTATGACAGGGCCCAAATCCGAGTAATATCATCTCGATTTGTCTGTTTTTAAATCAAAACCCTGGGAAATAGTGGTCGAATGTTGGAATGGCATACCTCGTTGAATTCGTTACAAAATTTCCAACAAAGGGGAATTTACAGAAAAAATATCATGTGAAAAATTTTTTCTAACAGGAAATAATCTCGCCCACCCCATTATAACAAGGCCCAAATCCGGATAATATCAGCTTGATTTTTCTGTTTTAAATCAAAACCCTGGGAAATAGTGCTTGAATGTTGGAATGACATACCTCGTTGAATTCGATACCAAAATTTCAACCCAAGTGTCATTTACAGCAAAAAAATATCATTTGAAAATAAATCATCTTTACCACCCCATTATAACAAGGCCCAAACCCGGATAATATGAGCTCGATTTTTCGGTTTTTTAATCAAAACCCTGGGAAATAGTACTCGAATGGCATACCTCGTTGAATTCGTTACAAAATTTCCAACAAAGTATAATTACAGAAAAAAATATCATTTGAAAAATTTTTTCGAAAATAAATCATCTTGCCCACCCCCATTATAACAAAGCCCAAAACCGGATAATATGAGCTCGATTTTCGGTTTTTTAATCAAAACCCTGGGAAATAGTGTTCGAGTGTTGGAATGACATACCTCGTTGAATTCGTTACCAACATTTCAAACCAAGTGTCATTTACAAAAAAAATAATAATTTGAACAAATTTTTGGAAACAAATGATGACCCACATTAGGACAACGCCAAAATCCTAAGAAAATCACCTCGATATTCAGTATTTAAATTAAAACGCTTGGATATAGTGGTCAAATGTTCGAATGGCATACCTCGTTGAATTCGTTTCCAAAAATTGCATTTACAGGACAAACATATCAATTGAAAATTTTTTTCGAAAAAAAGCATCTAGCCCATCATATATAACAAGGCCCAAATCCGGATAATATCAGCTCGATTTTTTTTACCTCGTTGAATTCGTTACAAAACCAAGTGTCATTTACATAAAAAAAATATCATTTGAACAAATTTTTGGAAAGAAATGATGACCCCCTTAGGACAATGCCAAAATCCGAATAAAATCTGCTCGATTTTCGGTATTTTAATCAAAACCCCTGGATATATTGGTATAATGTTCGAATTGCATACCTCGTTGACCTCGTTACAAACTTGCCAACAAAGTAGAATTTACAGAAAAAATATCATTTGAAAAATTTTTTCGATAAGAAATAATTTCGCCCACCCCATTATAACAAGGCCCAAATCCGGAATATCAGCTTGATTTTTCGGTTTTTTAATCAAAACCCTGGGAAATAGTGCTCGAATGTTGGAATGGCATACATAGTTGAATTCGTTACCAAAATTTCAAAACAAGTGTCATTTACAGGAAAAAAATTATCATTTGAATAACTTTTTTGAAAAAAAACGATGACCCCTTAGGACAACGCCAAAATGCAAAGAAAATCAGCTTGATATTCGGTATTTTAATCAAAAACCTAAGAAATAGTGGTCGAATGTTGGAATGGCATACCTCGTTGAATTCGTTACAAAATTTCCAACAAAAAGGCTTTTACAGAAAACAAATATCATTTGAACAAATGTTTGGAAAAAAATGATGACCCACTCAGACAACGCCAAAATTCGAAGAAAAACACCTCGATTTTCGGTATTTTAATCAAAACCCTTGGATATAGTGGTCGAATGTTCGAATACCTTGTTGAATTCGTTACAAAATTTCCAAAAATGTGGCATTAAAGAAAAAAATATCAATTGAAAAATTTTTTCGCAAAGAAATCATGTTCCCCACTTCACTATAACAAAGCCCAAATCCGGATAATATCAGACCGTTTTTTTTTTTTTTTAATTAAAACCCTGGGAAATAGTGCTCGAATGTTGGAAAGGCATATGATGACAAATAATGACCCCCATTAGGACAACGCCAAAATTCAAAGAAAACCACCTCGAAATTCGGTATTTTAATCAAAACCCCTGGATATATTGGCCGAATGTTCGAATGGCATACCTCGCTGAATTCGTTACAAAATTTCCAACAAAGTAGAATTTACAGAAAAAAATATCATATCAGCGCGATTTTTTTACATCGTTGAATTCGTTACAAAATTTCAAACCAAGTGTCATTTACAGCAAAAATATCATTTGAACAAATTTTTGGGATATAGTGTAAAAAAAGCACCTTGATTTACGGTATTTTAATCAAAACCCTTGGATATAGTGGTCGAATGTTGGAATGGCATACCTCGTTGAATTCGTTACCAAAATTTCAAACCAAGTGTCATTTACAGCAAAAAATATGATTTGAACAAATTTTTGGGATATAGTGTAAAAAAATCACCTTGATTTTCGGTATTTTAATCAAAACCCTTGAATATAGTGGTCAAATGTTGGAATGGCATACCTCGTTGAATTCGTTACCAAAATTTCAAACCAAGTGTCATTTACAAAAAAAAAAATCATTTGAACAAATTTTTGGAAACAAATGATGACCCCCATTAGGACAACGCCAAAATCCTAAGAAACTCACCTCGATATTCGGTATTTAAATCAAAACCCCTGGATATATTGGTCGAATGTTCGAATGGCATACCTCGTTGAATTCGTTACAAAATTTTCAACAATTTTCATTTACAGAAAACAAAATATCACTTGAAAATTTTTTTCGATAAGAAATAATTTCGCCCACCCCATTATAACAATGCCAAAATCCGGAATATCAGCTCGATTTTTCGGTTTTTTAATCAAAACCCTGGGAAATAGTGCTCGAATGTTGGAATGGCATACATAGTTGAATTCGTTACCAAAATTTCAAAACAAGTGTCATTTTCAGGAAAAAAAATATCATTTGAATAACTTTTTTGAAAAAAAACGATGACCCCCTTAGGACAACGCCAAAATCCAAAGAAAATCAGCTTGATATTCGGTATTTTAATCAAAAACCTAAGAAATAGTGGTCGAATGTTGGAATGGCATACCTCGTTGAATTCGTTACAAAATTTCCAACAAAAAGGCATTTACAGAAAACAAATATCATTTGAACAAATTTTTGGAAAAAATGATGACCCACTCAGACAACGCCAAAATTCGAAGAAAAACACCTCGATTTTCGGCATTTTAATCAAAACCCTTGGATATAGTGGTCGAATGTTCGAATACCTTGTTGAATTCGTTACAAAATTTCCAAAAATGTGGCATTAATGAAAAAATATCAATTGAAAAATTTTTTCGCTAAGAAATCATGTTCCCCACTCACTATAACAAAGCCCAAATCCGGATAATATCAGATCGATTTTTCGGTTTTTTAATCAAAACCCTGGGAAATAGTGCTCGAATGTTGGAATGGCATACCTCGTTGAATTCGTTACAAAATTTCCAACAAAGGGGAATTTACAGAAAAAATATCATGTGAAAAAATTTTTCTAACAGGAAATAATCTCGCCCACCCCATTATAACAAGGCCCAAATCCGGATAATATCAGCTTGATTTTTCTGTTTTAAATCAAAACCCTGGGAAATAGTGCTTGAATGTTGGAATGACATACCTCGTTGAATTCGTTACCAAAATTTCAACCCAAGTGTCATTTACAGCAAAAAAATATCATTTGAAAATAAATCATCTTGACCACCCCATTATAACAAGGCCCAAAACCGGATAATATGAGCTCGATTTTTCGGTTTTTTAATCAAAACCCTGGGAAATAGTACTCGAATGGCATACCTCGTTGAATTCGTTACAAAATTTCCAACAAAGTAGAATTACAGAAAAAAATATCATTTGAAAAATTTTTTCGAAAATAAATAATCTCGCCCACCCCATTATAACAATGCCCAAATCCGGATAATATGGGATCGATTTTTCGGTTTTTTAATCAAAATCCTGGGAAATAGTGTTGGAATGGCATACCTCGTTGAATTCGTTACCAAAATTTCAAACCAAGTGTCATTTACAAAAAAAAATATCATTTGAACAAATTTTTGGAAACAAATGATGACCCCCATTAGGACAACGCCAAAATCCTAAGAAAATCACCTCGATATTCAGTATTTAAATCAAAACCCCTGGATATATTGGTCGAATGTTCGAATGGCATACCTCGTTGAATTCGTTACAAAATTTTCAACAAAGTGTCATTTACAGAAAAAAAATATCATTTGAAAAATGTTTTCGATAAGAAATAATCTCGCCCACCCCATTATAACAAGGCCCAAATCCGGATAATATCAGCTCAAAAATAATCAAAACCCTCAGAAATAGTGCTCGAATGTTGGAATGGCATACCTCGTTGAATTCGTTACCAAAATTTCAAACCAAGTGTCATTTACAAAAAAAAAATATCATTTGAACAAATTTTTGGAAACAAATGATGACCCCCATTAGGACAACGCCAAAATCCTAAGAAAATCACCTCGATATTCGGTATTTTAATCAAAACCCCTGGATATATTGGTCGAATGTTCGAATGGCATACCTCGTTGAATTCGTTACAAAATTTTCAACAAGTGTCTTTACAGAAAAAAAAATCATTTGAAAAATTTTTTCGATAAGACATATTCTCGCCCACCCCATTATAACAAGGCCCAAATCCGGATAATATCATCTCGATTTTTCGGTTTTTTAATCAAAACCCTCAGAAATAGTGCTCGAATGTTAGAATGGCATACCTTGTTGAATTCGTTACCAAAATTTCAAACCAAGTGTCATTTACAGGAAAAAAATATCATTTGAATAAATTTTTGGAAAAAAATGATGACCATCTTAGTACAACGCCAAAATCCGAAGAAAATCAGCTCGATATTCGGTATTTTAATCAAAACCCTTGGATATATTGGTCGAATGTTCGAAGGGCATACCTCGTTGAATTCGTTACAAAATTTCCAACAAAGTGGCATTTACAGAAAAAAAATATCATTTGAACAAATTTTTGGGATATAGTGGAAAAAAACTCCTCGATTTTCGTTATTTTAATCAAAACCCTTGGCTATATTGGTCGAATGTTCGACTGGCATACCTCGTTGAATTCATTACAAAATTTCCAACAAAGTGGAAATTACAGAACAAAAATATCATTTGAAAAATTTGTTCGAAAAGAAATCATTTTGCCCACCCCATTATAACAAGGCCCAAATCCGGATAATACGAGCTCGATTTTTCGGTTTTTATCAAAATACTGGGAAATAGTGTTCGAGTGTTGGAATGACCTACCTCGTTGAATTCGTTACCAAAATTTCAAACCAAGTGTCATTTACAGGAAAAAAAATATTATTTGAATAAATTTTTGGAAAAAAATGATGACCATCTTAGTACAACGCCAAAATCCTAAGAAAATCACCTCGATATTCGGTATTTTAATCAAAACCCCTGGATATATTGGTCGAATGTTCGAATGGCATACCTCGTTGAATTCGTTACAAAATTTTCAACAAAGTGTCGTTTACAGAAAAAAAAATATCATTTGAAAAATTTTTTCGATAAGAAATAATTTCGCCCACCCCATTATAACAAGGCCCAAATCCGGAATATCAGCTCGATTTTTCGGTTTTTTAATCAAAACCCTTGGAAATAGTGCTCGAATGTTGGAATGGCATACATAGTTGAATTCGTTACCAAAATTTCAAAACAAGTGTCACTTACAGGAAAAAAATATCATTTGAATAACTTTTTTGAAAAAAAACGATGACCCCTTAGGACAACGCCAAAAGAAATCATGTTCCCCACTTCACTATTACAAAGCCCAAATGCGGATAATATCAGATCGATGTTTCGTTTTTTTAATCAAAACCCTGGGAAATAGTGCTCGAATGTTGGAAAGGCATATGATGACAAATGATGACCCCCATTAGGACAACGCCAAAATCCAAAGAAAATCACCTCTAAATTCGGTATTTTAATCAAAACCCCTGGATATATTGGCCGAATGTTCGAATGGCATACCTCGTTGAATTCGTTACAAAATTTCCAACAAAGTAGAATTTACAGAAAAAAATATCATATCAGCGCGATTTTTTTTACATCGTTGAATTCGTTACAAAATTTCAATCCAAGTGTCATTTACAGAAAAAAAAATATCATTTGAACAAGGCCCAAATCCAGCTCGATTTTTTTTACCTTGTTGAATTCGTTACCAAAATTTCAAACCAAGTGTCATTTACAGCAAAAAATATCATTTGAACAAATTTTTGGGATATAGTGTAAAAAAATCACCTTGATTTTCGGTATTTTAATTAAAACCCTTGGATATAGTGGTCAAATGTTGGAATGGCATACCTCGTTGAATTCGTTACCAAAATTTCAAACCAAGTGTCATTTACAAAAAAAAATATCATTTGAACAAATTTTTGGAAACAAATGATGACCCCCATTAGGACAACGCCAAAATCCTAAGAAAATCGATATTCGGTATTTTAATCAAAACCCCTGGATATATTGGTCGAATGTTCGAATGGCATACCTCGTTGAATTCGTTACAAAATTTTCAACAATTTTCATTTACAGAAAAAAACATATCATTTGAAAAAATTTGTTCGATAAGAAATAATTTCGCCCACCCCATTATAACAATGCCCAAATCCGGAATATCAGCTCGATTTTTCGGTTTTTTAATCAAAACCCTGGGAAATAGTGCTCGAATGTTGGAATGGCATACATAGTTGAATTCGTTACCAAAATTTCAAAACAAGTGTCATTTACAGGAAAAAAAATATCATTTGAATAACTTTTTTGAAAAAAAACGATGACCCCCTTAGTACAACGCCAAAATCCAAAGAAAATCAGCTTGATATTCGGTATTTTAATCAAAAACCTAAGAAATAGTGGTCGAATGTTGGAATGGCATACCTCGTTGAATTCGTTACAAAATTTCCAACAAAAAGGCATTTACAGAAAACAAATATCATTTGAACAAATTTTTGGAAAAAAATGATGACCCACTCAGACAACGCCAAAATTCGAAGAAAAACACCTCGATTTTCGGTATTTTAATCAAAACCCTTGAATATAGTGGTCGAATGTTCGAATACCTTGTTGAATTCGTTACAAAATTTCCAAAAATGTGGCATTAAAGAAAAAAATATCAATTGAAAAATTTTTTCGCAAAGAAATCATGTTCCCCACTTCACTATAACAAAGCCCAAATCCGGATAATATCAGATCGATTTTTCGGTTTTTTAATCAAAACCCTGGGAAATAGTGCTCGAATGTTGGAATGGCATACCTCGTTGAATTCGTTACAAAATTTCCAACAAAGGGGAATTTACAGAAAAAATATCATGTGAAAAATTTTTTCTAACAGGAAATAATCTCGCCCACCCCATTATAACAAGGCCCAAATCCGGATAATATCAGCTTGATTTTTCTGTTTTAAATCAAAACCCTGGGAAATAGTGCTTGAATGTTGGAATGACATACCTCGTTGAATTCGTTACCAAAATTTCAACCCAAGTGTCATTTACAGCAAAAAAATATCATTTGAAAATAAATCATCTTGACCACCCCATTATAACAAGGCCCAAAACCGGATAATATGAGCTCGATTTTTCGGTATTTTAGTCAAAACCCTGGGAAATAGTACTCGAATGGCATACCTCGTTGAATTCGTTACAAAATTTCCAACAAAGTAGAATTTACAGAAAAAAATATCAGTTGAAAATTTTTTTCGAAAATAAATAATCTCGCCCACCCCATTATAACAATGCCCAAATCCAGATAATATGGGATCGATTTTTCGATATTTTAATCAAAATCCTGGGAAATAGTGTTGGAATGGCATACCTCGTTGAATTCGTTACCAAAATTTCAAACCAAGTGTCATTTACAAAAAAAAATATCATTTGAACAAATTTTTGGAAACAAATGATGACCCCCATTAGGACAACGCCAAAATCCTAAGAAAATCACCTCGATATTCGGTATTTAAATCAAAACCCCTGGATATATTAGTCGAATGTTCGAATGGCATACCTCGTTGAATTCGTTACAAAATTTTCAACAAAGTGTCATTTACAGAAAAAAAATATCATTTGAAAAATGTTTTCGATAAGAAATAATCTCGCCCACCCCATTATAACAAGGCCCAAGTCCGGATAAAATCAGCTCGATTTTTCGGTGTTTTAAGGGGTTATCCGGGTCTTGGAGCACGAAAAAAAGCCTATTTTCGTGAATTTTTTTTAAAGATCTTACGACACTTTCACAAATTTCATTTATTGTACATTAATGGTTATGGTTTGACCAACATTGTGTAAAAATTTGAACCAAAAATTTTTAAAATTGAGCCGTTGAGGCAGGCTTGAACTTGACGTCATAAAAAATTGTGTCCTTGCGGTAGGCAAAATATCTCCGCCAATTTTTATCTGAAATCAAAAAACCAAAATTATTCTGATAGTGTATGTGTCTCGCTTGTCCTCTACGAGCCATTTTTTTTGTAATTTAAAAATTGAATTTTTTGTAGCGCTTTTTATAAAAAGTGTCATTTTTTACGTAAATTTTGGACATATTTTGGCTTATAAAATGAGTTGTAATAAAAAATTAAAAAAATCCCTCCGTTAAGGACAAGAGAATTATGTCTAAAAGAAGTGTGCAAAAGCAGAAGTTGATCGGTGCAATAGTTTTTGAGAAATCGTGACTACCGACTTCAAAAAAGTGGTTTTGAGAAAAACGCGTTTAAAGTGCCGCATCTGCCCGACGCCAGAGCCCGAATGGCCCGTTGTGACGTTCGACGCGCTGGGCTTTAAATTTCTCCCATTCCTACAGTTTTGCTTCGATCGACTTGAAATTTTCAGACAACATTCCTGAAACTTTGTACTATTATATAAAAAAGTTTGAAAAAAATGAATTTTTTGAAGTGTCAAGACCCGGATAACCCCTTAATCAAAACCCTCAGAAATAGTGCTCGGATGTTGGAATGGCATACCTCGTTGAATTCGTTACCAAAATTTCAAACCAAGTGTCATTTACAAAAAAAAATATCATTTGAACAAATTTTTGGAAACAAATGATGACCCCCATTAGGACAACGCCAAAATCCTAAGAAAATCACCTCGATATTCGGTATTTTAATCAAAACCCCTGGATATATTGGACGAATGTTCGAATGGCATACCTCGTTGAATTCGTTACAAAATTGTCAACAAAGTGTCGTTTACAGAAAAAAAAATATCATTTGAAAAATTTTTTCGATAAGAAATAATTTCGCCCACCCCATTATAACAAGGCCCAAATCCGGAATATCAGCTCGATTTTTCGGTTTTTTAATCAAAACCCTGGGAAATAGTGCTCGAATGTTGGAATGGCATACATAGTTGAATTCGTTACCAAAATTTCAAAACAAGTGTCACTTACAGGAAAAAAATATCATTTGAATAACTTTTTTGAAAAAAACGATGACCCCCTTAGGACAACGCCAAAATCCGAAGAAAATCAGCTTGATATTCGGTATTTTAATCAAAACCCTTGGATATAGTGGTCGAATGTTCGAATACCTTGTTGAATTCGTTACAAAATTTCCAAAAATGTGGCATTAAAGAAAAAAATATCAATTGAACATTTTTTTCGCAAAGAAATCATGTTCCCCACTTCACTATTACAAAGCCCAAATGCGGATAATATCAGATCGATGTTTCGTTTTTTTAATCAAAACCCTGGGAAATAGTGCTCGAATGTTGGAAAGGCATATGATGACAAATGATGACCCCCATTAGGACAATCCAAAGAAAATCACCTCAAAACCCCTGGATATATTGGCCGAATGTTCGAATGGCATACCTCGTTGAATTCGTTACAAAATTTCCAACAAAGTAGAATTTACAGAAAAAAATATCATATCAGCGCGATTTTTTTTACATCGTTGAATTCGTTACAAAATTTCAAACCAAGTGTCATTTACAGAAAAAAAATATCATTTGAACAAGGCCCAAATCCGGATAATATCAGCTCGATTTTTTTTACCTCGTTGAATTCGTTACCAAAATTTCAAACCAAGTGTCATTTACAGCAAAAATATCATTTGAACAAATTTTTGGGATATAGTGTAAAAAAATCACCTTGATTTTCGGTATTTTAATCAAAACCCTTGAATATAGTGGTCGAATGTTCGAATGGCATACCTCGTTGAATTCGTTACAAAATTTTCAACAAAGTGTCATTTACAGAAAAAAAATATCATTTGAAAAATTTTTTCGATAAGAAATATTCTTGCCCACCCCATTATAACAAGGCCCAAATCCGGATAACATCAGCTCGATTTTTCGGTTTTTTAATCAAAACCTTTGGATATAGTGCTCGAATGCTGGAATGGCATACCTCGTTGAATTCGTTGGCAAAATTTCAAACCAATTGTCATTTACAGAAAAAAATTAGCATTTGAATAAATTTTTGGGATATAGTGGAAAAAAACAACTCGATTTTCGTTATTTTAATCAAAACCCTTGGATATATTGGTCGAATGTTCGAATGACATACCTCGTTGAATTCATTACAAAATTTCCAACAAAGTGGCATTTACAGAAAAAAATATCATTTGAAAAATTTTTTCGAAAAGAAATAATCTCGCTCACCCCACTATAATAAGGCCCAAATCCGGATAATATCAGCTCGATTTTTCGGTTTTTTAATCAAAACCTTGGGAAATAGTTTTTGAATGTTGGAATGGCATACCTCGTTGAATTCGTTAGCAAAATTTCAAACCAAGTGTCATCTACAGAAAAAAAATATCATTTGAATACATTTTTGGAAAAAAAATATGACCCCCTTGGGACAACGCCAATCCGAAGAAAATAAGCTCGATATTCGGTATTTTAATCAAAACCTATGGATATATTGGTCGAATGTTGGAATGGCATACCTCGTTGAATTCGTTACCAAAATTTCAAACCAAGTGTCATTTACAGGAAAAATATCATTTGAATAAATTTTTGGAAAAAAATGATGACCCCCTTAGTACAACGCCAAAATCCGAAGAAAATCATTCTGTATTTTAATCAAAACCCTTGGATATATTGGACGAATGTTCGAAGAACATACCTCGTTGAATTCGTTACAAAATTTCCAACAAAGTGGAATTTACAGAAAAACAAGAGAGAACGCTATAGTCGGGTGCCCCGACTATCAGATACCCGTTACTCAGGTAAAGGGAGTGCGAGGGAGATGGAGATAGAAACTTTGATCACGCATAGGTATTGATAAACACAATAAAACTGCATTTTTACTTTTCCGAAATATTTAAATTTTTAAAATCGTATATAAGCGATTGTGGGCATTAAAGGGGGCGTGGCACCTTTTTGAAACAAACTTGCGCTGCGTAGGAACTCCTAGAATCTGCATGCAAAATGCCAATCTTCTAGCTTTTATAGTTTCCGAGATCTCAGCGTTCATACGGACAGACAGACGGACAGACAGACGGACAGACGGAGAGACGGACAGACGGACATGGCTATATCGACTCGGCTAGTGACCCTGATCAAGAATATATATACTTTATAGGGTCGGAAACGCTTCCTTCTAGCTGTTACATACTTTTGCACGAATACAATATACGAGTAACGGGTATAAATATCATTTGAAAATTTTTTTCTAACAGGAAATAATCTCGGCCACCCATAATGGGTGGTAATGAACAAGGCCCAAATCATGATAATATCAGCTCAATTTTTCGGTTTTTTAATCAAAATCCTGGGAAATAGTGTTCGAGTGTTGGAATGGCATACCTCGTTGAATACGTTACCAAAATTTCAAAACAAGTGTCATTTACAAAAAAAATATCATTTGAACAAATTTTTGGAAACAAATGATGACCCCCAATAGGACAACGCCAAAATCCTAAGAAACTCACCTCGATATTCGGTATTTAAATCAAAACCCCTGGATATATTGGTCGAATGTTCGAATGGCATACCTCGTTGAATTCGTTACAAAATTTTCAACAAAGTGTCATTTACAGAAAAAAATATCATTTGAAAAATTTTTTCGATAAGAAATAATCTCGCCCACCCCATTATAACAAGGCCCAAATCCGGATAACATCAGCTCGATTTTTCGGTTTTTTAATCAAAACCTTGGGATATAGTGCTCGAATGCTGGAATGGCATACCTCGTTGAATTCGTTTGCAAAATTTCAAACCAAGTGTCATTTACAGAAAAAAAAATTGCATTTGAATAAATTTTTGGGATAAGTGGAAAAAAAACAACTCGATTTTCGTTATTTTAATCAAAACCCTTGGATATATTGGTCGAATGTTCGAATGGCATACCTCGTTGAATTCATTACAAAATTTCCAACAAAGTGGCATTTACAGAAAAAAATATCATACCACCCCATTATAACCCCATTATAACAAGGCCCAAAACCGGATAATATGAGCTCGATTTTTCGGTTTTTAATCAAAATCCTGGAAAATAGTGTTCGAGTGTTGGAATGGCATACCTCGTTGAATTCGTTACCAAAATTTCAAAACAAGTGTCATTTACAAAAAAAATATCATTTGAACAAATTTTTGGAAAGAAATGATGACCCCCATTAGGACAACGACAAAATCCTAAGAAAATCACCTCGATATTCGGTATTTAAATGAAAACCCCTGGATATATTGGTCGAATGTTGAATGGCATACCTCGTTGAATTCATTACAAAATTTTCAACAAAGTGTCATTTACAGAAAAAAAATATCATTTGAAAAATTTTTTTGATAAGAAATAATCTCGCCCACCCCATTATAACAAGGCCCAAATCCGGATAATATCAGCTCGATTTTTTGGTTTTTTAATCAAAACCTTAGGATATAGTGCTCGAATGCTGGAATGGCATACCTCGTTGAGTTCGTTAGCAAAATTTCAAACCTAGTGTCATTTACAGAAAAAAAAATATCATTTGAATAAATTTTTGGAAAAAAATGATGACCCCCTTAGGACAATGCCAAAATCCGAAGAAAATCAGCTTATTTTCGGTATTTTAATCAAAACCTATGGATATATTGTTCCAATGTTGGAATGGCATACCTCGTTGAATTCGTTACCAAAATTTCAAACAAAGTGTCATTTACAGGAAAAAATATCATTTGAATACATTTTTGGAAAAAAATGATGACCCCCTTAGTACAACTCCAAAATCCGAAGAAAATCATTCAGTATTTTAATCAAAACCCTTGGATATATTAGTCGAATGTTCGAAGGGCATACCTTGTTGAATTCGTTACCAAAATTTCAAACCAAGTGTCATTTACAGCAAAAAAATATCATTTGAACAAATTTTTGGGATATAGTGTAAAAAAATCACCTTGATTTTCGTTATTTTAATCAAAACCCTTGGATATATTGGTCGAATGTTCGAATGGCATACCTCGTTGAATGCGTTACAAAATTTCAAACAAAGTGGCATTTACAGAAAATGAAAATTTTTTTCGAAAATAAATCATCTTGCCCACCCCATTATAACAAGGCCCAAAACCGGATAATATGAGCTCGATTTTTCGGTTTTTTAATCAAAATCCTGGGAAATAGTGTTCGAGTGTTGGAATGGCATACCTCGTTGAATTCGTTACCAAAATTTTCAACAGAGTGTCATTTACAGAAAAAAAACAAGAGAGAACGCTATAGTCGAGTGCCTCGACTATAAGATACCCGTTTTCAGCTAAACAACTTAATATAAATATGCCTTCTTGTATGTAATGTGAATTATAGTGACCACAGGAAAAAAGGACAAAAAGTTCAAATTATCAATTTGAATTCGGCGATCTCTTAGTGCTGGCAGGTTTACAGCACGATCATCAGCACCAGCGCTGCTTTAGCGCAGGCAGCTTTTGTCCTGCACCAGCATACACACATACGCCATTGAAAGGCGGAAATGTAGGCGCTAGCCAGGCTTAAGCGTTTAATGGGTTTTTGGGCGTTAGAGTGGGCGTGGCAAACTTTTATTAGGCCAATCGATATTTATTGACGAAACAAATACATATCAATTAAAATGTTCATAATATCATCAAAACTGTGGACACAGCTTGTGGATTGTGGGCGTCAGAGGGGGCGTGTCACCATTTTGAAACAAACTTGCGCTGCGTAGGAACTCCTAAAATCTACATGCAAAATCCCAATCTTCTAGCTTTTATAGTTTCCGAGTTATCAGCGTTCATACGGACAGACAGACGGACAGACAGACGGACAGACAGACGGACATGGCTAGATCGACTCGGATGTTCGAATGGCATACCTCGTTGAATTCGTTTCCAAAATATGGCATTTACAGGACAAACATATCGATTGAAAAATTTTTTCGAAAAAAAATCATCTAGCCCACCATATTATAACAAGGCCCAAATCCGGATAATATCAGCTCGATTTTTTTACCTCGTTGAATTCGTAACAAAATTTCAAACCAAGTGTCATTTACAGAACAAAAATATCATTTGAATAAATTTTTGGAAAAAAAACGATGACCCCCTTAGGACAACGGCAAAATCCGAAGAAAATCATCTTGATATTCGTTATTTTAATCAAAACCCTGGGAAATAGTGGTCGAATGTTGGAATGGCATACCTCGTTGAATTCGTTACAAAATTTCCAACAAAGTAGCATTAACAGAAAAAAAATTATCATTTGAACAAATTTTTGGAAAAAAAAATATAACCCCCTCAGACAACGCCAAAATCCGAAGAAAATCACCTCGATTTTCGGTATTTTAATCAAAACCCTTAGATATAGTGGTCAAATGTTCGAATTGCATACCTCGTTGAATTCGTTTCCAAAAAATGGCATTTACAGGACAAACATATCGATTGAAAAATTTTTTCGAAAAAAAATCATCTAGCCCACCATATTATAACAAGGCCCAAATCCGGATAATATCAACTCGATTTTTTTTACCTCGTTGAATTCGTTACAAAATTTCAAACCAATTGTCATTTACAGAAAAAAAAAATATCATTTGAACAAATTTTTGGAAAGAAATGATGATCCCCTTAGGACAATGCCAAAATTCGAAGAAAATCACCTCGATTTTTAATATTTTAATCAAAACCCTTGGATATATTGGTCGAATGTTCGAATGGCATACATCTTTTTCATTACAAAATGTTCAACAAATTGGCAGTTATAGAAAAAAAATATCATTTGAACAAATTTGTGGGATATAATGGAAAAAATCACCTCGATTTTCGTTATTTTAATCAAAACCCTTCATTATTGGGGGAATGTTCGACAACGCCAAAATCCAAAAAAAAAACATCTATATATTTTGGTATTTTAATTTGTCTTTGACTTTCAAAGTGAACGGTCGTGTTTTTTTTCTGCGCTTCGAATTTTGTATTTTGTTTTCGTTTATTCCCATCGGTGGGTTTTATAAAAACAACATTAAATTTTCTTTCGGTTATTTAAACATAAATTTAAACTCCGTTCGCTTCGCGAGTGCACTTTGTATTGATACTAATAAATTGTTTTAGTTTTTCGTAATTCTTATCTGTGTTTTCTATCCTATTTATATCCACGCTGTTTCTCTTTTGTGCATGCACTTTAACTTTTTTACGCTCCCGCTCTCTTGCTCTCTTTGCTTTTGAAAGTTCTAAGCGTGCGGTTTCTGCGCTCTTGCGGTACTTATAACTGCTCGCTTATAAATTTCAATTTCGCTTTCTTGGTACAGTGGTAAATAAATAAAATGAATAATAAAAATTTAGTCTGCTTCTGCAAAAATGCAGCCTCGTAATCAGGGCTGACCAGTCGAATATGACTTGCTGGCTGTGTGAAAATATGGTGCACACCAAGTGCGCCGGTTTTACTGGCCGGACAAGTGATGACCTTTCAAAGGGGCCCAATTTGCAGTTTTGTTGTGACGCTTGTGTCGAGGTTGCGAACGAGATGAAATCGTTCATGCGCCAAACTAAAGGCGGCCTGATGGGACTGATTAGCTGTTTCGGAGTGGCTAGAGATAGTTTTCGCCGAGCTGATGATCTCCTATCTGCGCTGGACTCGCAGTTTAATAGTCGTAAGCTATTAGAAGAGTCCCCTAAGCGCAAAAAGGCCGCTGGTGGTAAGGAGCAAAAGGGGAACACCCCGCAACCGAAATCAAAAGAACAACAGAGCATTCCGGCGGATCAGCAGCTGATTTCAGCAAACCCTCAAATGTTGCTAAGATCAGCAGCTAAAAAAGATTCGGTATCCGAACAATCCGTTACAGAATGCATGCAACCAGGGACTTCTAAGAATTCCGATTTGTCCGTAGTGGTTTCACAATTAGTGGATCCACCTATCTCTCAGAATGTAGTATCACCACCACATGGGACTACTGAGTCCGGACAACCGGCTCAAGTTGGTTTTGCAGAAACAATGTCTGCTCCACCAAAATCCCTTTTAGTGGTTCCACTAAAGAAACAAATTTTCGTTTCTCGGCTTTCCCCTGATCAAACATCTTCTGATGTATTGTCTTATATACAAGACAAAACTAAAGCCGATTGTAATAGTGTAAGGGTGGAAAAGTTTAAGTTTTCTTATGCTAGAGACATTTCATCTTTCAAGATAACTGTCCCTAACGAGCTTTTTGAAGCCATATGCTCGGGCGACTTTTGGCCGGATAATATGGTTGTAAAAGAGTTCGAGGCTAAGATAAAGAAGAAGGGGCCCGTAGGAGTAAAACTTCCTAGTCGAGGCCAAACCAGTGTACCAATTTCAAAAAACTAACTTCTAACCTCCTTCTTTCCTATCAGAATGCAAGAGGTTTGCGTAGCAAACTCACTAAATTGTATTCTGATAGCCTTTCCTTTGCATCTCATATTATTGTGTTCACAGAAACCTGGTTAAAGCCGGAGATCTTTAGCTCCGAAGTTTTTCCAGGTAAGTACACAATATATAGGTATGACCGTCCCTCTAGACGGGGAGGTGGAGTCTTAATTGGAGTTGATTCAAACTTCCCGTCTGAGGAGTTATTTTTTGATGAATTCAATACCATTGAATTTATTTGTGTAAAGTTATCGCTTCCTGGTAACTTTATATACATAACTTGCTCTTATATTCCGCCGTTGTCTGAACTTCCTGATTATTTAAATCACCTATCCGTTATTAAGTCCGTTGCAAATAAGCTTTCCGATAGGGATCAGTTGATAGTTCTAGGTGATTTTAATATACCCGGAGTTACTTGGTCCACTGAGGATGGATCGAATGTCTTACTACCTATAGCACAACATGATTTTATTGATGGCCTGCTTGACATATCTCTATCTCAAGTAAACCATGTTCGAAATTCATTAGGTCGCCTACTTGATTTGTGTTTTGTATCGAATCCTGAAGGTGTGTTTCTGTCCAGAGTAGCACCACTCACGCAACCTGAAGATCCATATCACCCAACAATCGAACTTTCATTTGATACGGGTAGAGTTATAGAAGAAAAATCAGAAAAATCCAAACGAATACATTGTTTTCGCAAGGCAGACTTTCTGAGGCTTAATAATTTTATTTCTGGCTTTAATTAGTCTGATCTTTACTTATGCAATAATATGTCTGATGCAGTTAATGTTTTTTATACTGCAATAAACTCATTTTTTAATTCCTGTGTTCCGTGGTACTATCCGTCAACTTCCAATAAATCACCTTGGTTTAGCAAAGAGTTGACACACTTAAGAAATGTAAAGTCCAGACTTTTTAGGAAATATAAAAATACCGGTTCTCAATCTGTTTTTACTAGATATCTAAGTGCTCGGTCAAGATTTACCGTGCTTAATGCTCAGTGTTATAATAGTTACTTAAACCGTTGTAAGGTCCAGTTCTCTCAGGACCCGAAACAGTTTTATAATTTTGTTAACACCAAGCGTAAATCTAATTCTTTTCCTTCCTCGCTGTCGTTCGAAAACATGACGGGAACCACAGATCAGGCAATAGCCGATATATTTGCCCAATTTTTTCAAACGACTTACTCTACTTTAGATTATTCATCTCAGCCTTATTCTTACACCATGCCCAAGTCAAACCTCATATTCTGTCCCACTTTAACAGAAAGCTCTCTTCTTTTGGATCTTCTTCGTATTAAGCCTGCTTATTCGCCAGGGCCCGATGGTATTCCTGGGTGCGTGCTTAGGTATTGCGCTAAGGCCCTGTGCAAACCTCTTCACAAGTTGTTTACCTTATCTCTAGAAACGTCCCAATTCCCAAATATTTGGAAGGAATCATTTGTTATTCCTCTTTTCAAAAAAGGTAACAAGTTAGAAGCCATTAACTACAGAGGTATTTCTAAGTTGTCAGCTATTCCTAAGCTTTTTGAAAAAATTATTACTCCTCATTTGCAGCACTTTTGCAGATCAATTATTTCTCCGTGTCAACACGGATTTATTAAACGTAGATCCACAATTACGAACCTTCTAGAGCTCACTACATTTGTGATAAAAGGCTTCAATGGTAGTTTTCAAACAGATGTCATTTACACTGACTTTAGTAAAGCATTTGACTCTGTAAATCACTTACTTCTTATTCATAAACTTGACCTTTTAGGTTTTCCAGTTGATCTGCTTAAATGGATTTCAAGTTATCTAAATGGCAGGTCACAAAGGGTCCTTTTTAAAAATTCAATTTCTGAAATTCTCCGTGTTACCTCCGGTGTCCCACAAGGGAGCCATCTGGGTCCGTTACTTTTTACATTATTTATTAACGATCTTCCCTCAATTATATGTCATTCTCGCGTACTTATGTACGCAGATGATGTTAAGTTGTGCCTGCAGTATAAGGACATTTCCTGCCATTTAGACTTGCAATCCGATCTAGATAATTTTCAAAACTGGTGCCGAGATAATTTACTAAATTTAAACGGCTCCAAGTGCAAGCTGATGACTTTTTATCGGGCCAATCCGATATACGCGACTTACACGTTAAGTGGCAGCTCTTTGGATAGAATAACTCTTGTAAACGATCTTGGCGTTCTCTTGGACCCTAAACTAAAATTTTCTAATCACATTTCGTCCATGGTTAATAAAGCCAGAGGAGTGCTTGGATTTATTAAAAGGTGGTCAAAAGAATTCGATGATCCTTATTTGACTAAAACTTTATTTATTTCGCTAGTCCGTCCGATTCTGGAGTATGGGTCTCCCGTCTGGAGTCCACAATACGGAATACATATTGGTCGTATTGAATCTGTACAAAAAAACTTCCTTCTTTTTGCTTTACGGCGCCTAAACTGGGATGCAAATCTTATCTTACCTTCTTATTCTAGTAGACTTCTTTTGATTAATTTACCATCCCTAGCCAACCGTAGAACGATGCTTGGTACTATCTTTATTTATAACCTTATACATGGTGATATTGACTGCCCCGACTTGTTAAGTCGGCTAAACTTTTCTGTGCCAAGTAGATTAACTAGAAATTATATTCCCCTAATTTTAAATCATTGTAGATCTAACTATGCCTTGCATGAGCCTTTCAGAGTATTATGTTCTGACTATAATAGACTTTTTCCTGTAATATCAAATCTTGACTCTCTGCCGCTCCTAAAACGATTAATACTTGCTTCATTGGCACAAGATTGATCTAACTATTACTTTTTTCCCCGGACCTTTACCTTTATTTTCCTATCTCGCGTCTATCCTATCGCGAATCGTGCCGTACGATACACGGCTGCGCCCCTCGGTCGGTTGGGCGGGTAAGTGGGCCGTGGGACTCCGCACGAAAAACAAAAAAAAAAAAAAAAAAAAAAACCCTTGGATATAGTGGTCGAATGTTCGAATGGCATACCTCGTTGAATTCGTTACAAAATTTCCAAAAAAGAGGCATTAAAAGAAAAAAATATCAATTGAAAAATTTTTTAGCAAAGAATCACGTTCCCCACTTCACTATAACAAAGCCCAAATCCGGATAATATCAGCTCGATTTTTCGGTTTTTTAATCAAAACCCTGGGAAATAGTGCTCGAATGGCATATTTCGTTGAATTCGTTACAAAATTTCCAACAAAGTGGCATTTACAGAAAAAAAAATCATTTGAACAAATTTTTGGAAAAAAATTATGACCCCTCAGACAACCCCAAAATCCTAAGAAAATCACCTCGATTTTCGTTATTTTAATCAAAACCCTTGGATATAATAGTGGCATGTTCAAATGGCATACCTCGTTGAATTCGTTTCCAAAAAATGGCATTTACAGGACAAACATATCGAGTGAAAAATTTTTTCGAAAAAAAATCATTTAGCCCATTATATTACAACAAGGCCCAAATCCGGATAATATCAGTTCGATTTTTTTTACCTCGTTGAATTCGTTACAAAATTTTAAGCCAAGTGTCATTTACAGAAAAAAAATATCATTTGAACAAATTTTTGGAAAAAAATGATGACCCCCTCAGACAACGCCAAAATCCAAAAAAAAAACATCTATATATTTTGGTATTTTAATCAAAACCCTTGGATATAGTGGTCGAATGTTCGAATAGCATACCTCGTTGAATTCGTTACAAAATTTCTAAAAAAGAGACATTAAAAGAAAAGAATATCAATTGAAAAATTTTTTCGCAAAGAAATCACGTTCCCCACTTCACTATAACAAAGCCCAAATCCGGATAATATCAGCTCGATTTTTCGGTTTTTTAATCAAAACCCTGGGAAATAGTGTGCTCGAATGTTCGAATGGGATATTTCGTTGAATTCGTTACAAAATTTCCAACAAAGTGGCATTTACAGAAAAAAAATCATTTGAACAAATTTTTGGAAAAAAATTATGACCCCTCAGACAACGCCAAAATCCGAAGAAAATCACCTCGATTTTCGGTATTTTAATCAAAACCCTTGGATATAGTAGTGGCATGTTCAAATGGCATACCTCGTTGAATTCGTTTCCAAAAAATGGCATTTACAGGACAAACATATCGATTGAAAAATTTTTTCAAAAAAAATCATCTAGCCCATCATATTATAACAAGGCACAAATACGGATAATATCAGCTCGATTTTTTTACCCCGTTGAATTCGTTACAAAATTTTAAACCAAGTGTCATTTACAGAAAAAAAAAATATCATTTGAACAAATTTTTGGAAAGAAATGTGACCCCCTTAGGACAATGCCAAAATCCGAAGAAAATCTGCTCGATTTTCGGTATTTTAATCAAAACCCTTGGATATATTGGTCGAATGTTCGAATGGCATACCTCGTTGAATTCGTTACCAAAATTTCAAACCAAGTGTCATTTACAGAAAAAAAATATAATTTGAACAAATTTTTGGAAAAAAATGATGACCCCCTTAGGACAACGCCAAAATCCGAAGAAAATCAGCTCGATGTTCGATATTTTAATCAAAACCCTTAAATATATTGGTCGAATGTTCGAAGGGCATACCCCGTTGAATTCGTTACAAAATTTCCAACAAAGTAGCATTAACAGAAAAAATATCATTTGAACACATTTTTGGAAAACAAATTATGGCCCCTTCAGACAACGGCAAAATCCGAAGAAAATCACCTCGATTTTCGGTATTTTAATCAAATCCCTTGCATATAGTGGTCGAATGTTTGAATGGCATACCTCGTTGAATTCGTTTCAAAATTTTCAACAAAGTGTTATTTACAGAAAAAAAATATCATTTGAAAATTTTTTGGAAAATAAATCATCTTGCCCACCCCATTATAACAAGACCCAAATCCGGATAATATGAGCTCGATTTTTTGGTTTTTTAATCAAAACCCTGGGAAATAGTGCTCGAATGTTGGAATGGCATACCTCGTTGAATTCGTTACCAAAATTTCAAACTAAGTGTCATTTACAGAAAAAAAATATCATTTGAACAAATTTTTGGATATATGATGACCCCATTAGGACAACAACAAAATCCGAAGAAAATCACCTCGATATTCGGTATTTTAATCAAAACCCCTGGATATATTGGTCGAATGTTCGAATGGCATACCTCGTTGAATTCGTTACAAAATGTCCAACAAAGTGGAATTTACAGAAAAAAATATCATTTGAATAAATTTTGGAAAAAAAAAACGATGACCCCCTTAGGACAACGCCAAAATCCGAAGAAAATCGGCTCGATATTGGTATTTTAATCAAAACCCTTAAATATATTGGGCGAATGTTCGAAGGGCATACCTCGTTGAATTCGTTACAAAATTTCCAACAAAGTGGCATTTACAGAACAAAAAATATCATTTGAATAAATTTTTGGGATATAGTGTAAAAAAATCACCTCGATTTTCGTTATTTTAATCAAAACCATTGGATATATTGGTCGGATGTTCGAATGGCATACATCGTTGAATTCATTACAAAATTTCCAACAAATTAGCAGTTACAGAAAAAAATATCATTTGAACAAATTTTTGGGATATAGTGGAAAAAATCACCTCTATTTTCGTTATTTTAATCAAAACTCTTCATTATTGGGGGAATGTTCGAATGGCATACCTCGTTGAATTCGTTACAAAATTTCCAACAAAGTGGAATTTACAGAAAAAATATCATTTGAAAATTTTTTTCTAACAGGAAATAATCTCGCCCACCCCATTATAACAAGGCCCAAATCCGGATAATATCAGCTCGATTTTTCGGTTTTTTATTATTTATTATTTTTTTATTTTTTTTGAGTACCTTGATTTTCGTTATTTTAATCAAAACCCTTGGATATATTAATCGAATGTTCGAATGGCATACCTCGTTGAATTCACTACAAAATTTTCAACAAATTGGCAGTTATAGAAAAAAAATATCATTTGAACAAATTTGTGGGATATAGTGGAAAAAATCACCTCGATTTTCGTTATTTGAATCAAAACCATTGGATATATTGGTCGAATGTTCGAATGGCATACCTCGTTGAATTCGTTACAAAATTTCCAACAACGTAGCATTAACAGAAAAAAAATATCATTTGAATAAATTTTTGGAAAAAAATTATGACCCCCTCAGACAACGCCAAAATCCAAAGAAAATCACCTCGATTTTCGGTATTTTAATCAAAACCCTTGGATATATTGGTCGAATGTTCGAATGGCATACATCGTTGAATTCATTACAAAATTTCCAACAAATTAGCAGTTACAGAAAAAAAGTATCATTTGAACAAATTTTTGGGATATAGTGTAAAAAATCACCTCTATTTTCGTTATTTTAATCAAAACTCTTCATTATTGGGGGAATGTTCGAATGGCATACCTCGTTGAATTCGTTACAAAATTTCCAACAAAGTGGAATTTACAGAAAAAATATCATTTGAAAATTTTTTTCTAACAGGAAATAATCTCGCCCACCCCATTATAACAAGCCCCAAATCCGGATAATATCAGCTCGATTTTTCGGTTTTTTATTATTTATTATTTTTTAATTTTTTGTTATTACCTCGATTTTCGTTATTTTAATCAAAACCCTTGGATATATTGGTCGAATGTTCGAATGGCATACCTCGTTGAATTCATTACAAAATTTTCAACAAATTGGCAGTTATAGAAAAAATAAATCATTTGAACAAATTTGTGGGATATAGTGGAAAAAACACCTCGATTTTCGTTATTTTAATCAAAACCCTTCATTATTGGGGGAATGTTCGAATGGCATACCTCGTTGAATTCGTTACAAAATTTCCAACAAAGTGGCATTTACAGAAAAAAATATCATTTAAACAAATTTTTGGGATATAGTGTAAAAAAATCACCTCGATCTTCGGTATTTTAATCAAAACCCTTGGATATAGTGGTCGAATGTTCGAATGGCACACCTCGTTGAATTCATTACAAAATTTCCAACAAATTAGCAGTTACATAAAAAAAATATCATTTGAACAAATTTTTGGGATATAGTGCAAGAAATCACCTCTATTTTCGTTATTTTAATCAAAACTCTTTATTATTGGAGGAATGTTCGAATGGCATACCTCGTTGAATTCGTTACAAAATTTCCAACAAAGTGTCATTTACAGAAAAAAAATATCATTTGAACAAATTTTCGGAAAGAAATGATGATCCCCTTAGGACAATGCCAAAATCCGAAGAAAATCTGCTCGATTTTCATTATTTTAATCAAAACCATTGGATATATTGGTCGAATGTTCAAATGGCATACCTCGTTGAATTCGTTACAAAATTTCCAACAAAGTGGAATTTACAGAAAAAATATCATTTGAAAATTTTTGTCTAACAGGAAATAATCTCGCCCACCCCAGTATAACAAGACCCAAATCCGGGTAATATCAGCTCGATTTTTCGGTTTTTTAATCAAAACGCTGGGAAATAGTGCTCGAATGTTGGAATGGCATTCCTCGTTGAATTCGTTACCAAAATTTCAAACCAAGTGTCATTTACAGCAAAAAAATATCATTTGAACAAATTTTTAAGAAATAGTGTAAAAAAAATCACCTCGATTTTCGTTATTTTAATATATTGGATATATTGGTCGAATGTTCGAATGGCATACCTCGTTAAATGCGTTACAAAATTTCCAACAAAGTGGCATTTACAGAAAAATATATCATTTGAAAATTTTTTTCGAAAGGAAATCATCTTGCCCGCCCCATTATAACAAGGCCCAAAACCGGATAATATGAGCTCGATTTTTCGGTTTTTTAATCAAAACCGTGGGAAATAGTGATCGGGTGTTGGAATGGCATACCTCGTTGAATTCGTTACCAAAATTTCAAACCAAGTGTCATTTACAGCAAAAAAAATATTTTCACAAATTTTTGAAAACAAATGATGACCCCTATTAGGAAAACGCCAATATACGAAGAAAATCACCTCGATATTCGGTATTTTAATCAAAACCCCTGGAAATATTGGTCGAATGTTCGAATGGCATACCTCGTTGAATTCGTTTCAAAATTTTCAACAAAGTGTCATTTACAGAAAAAAATATCATTTGAAAATTTGTTTCGAAAAGAAATCATCTTGCCCACCCCATTATAACACCCAAATCCGGATAATACCAGCTCGATTTTTCTGTTTTTCAAAACCCTGGGAAATAGTGCTCGAATGTTGGAATAGCATACCTCGTTGAATTCGTTACCAAAATTTCAAACTAAGTGTCATTTACAGAAAAAAAAATATCATTTGAATACCTTTTGGCAAAAAAAAACGATGACCCCTTAGGACAACGCCAAAATCCGAAGAAAATCAGCTTGATATTCGGTATTTTAATCAAAACCCTGGGAAATAGTGGTCGAATGTTGGAATGACATACCTCGTTGAATTCGTTACAAAATTTCCAACAACGTAGCTTAACAGAAAAAAATATCATTTGAAACAAATTATGACTAATTATGACCCCCTCAGACAACGCCAAAATCCGAAGAAAATCACCTCGATTTTCGGTATTTTAATCAAAACCCTTGGATATAGTGGTCGAATGTTCGAATGGCATACCTCGTTGAATTCGTTTCCAAAAAATGGCATTTACAGGACAAACATAACGATTGAAAAATTTTTTCGAAAAAAAATCATCTAGCCCACCATATTATAACAAGGCCCAAATCCGGATAATATCAGCTCGATTTTTTTACCTCGTTGAATTCGTTACAAAATTTCAAACCAAGTGTCATTTACAGAAAAAAAAATATCATTTGAACAAATTTTTGGAAAGAAATGATAATCCCCTTAGGACAATGCCAAAATCCGAAGAAAATCTGCTCGATTTTCGGTATTTTAATCAAAACCCTTGGATATATTGGTCGAATGTTTGAATGGCATACCTCGTTGTATTCGTTTCCAAAAAATGGCATTTACAGGACAAACATATCGATTGAAAAATTTTTTCGAAAAAAAATCATCTAGCCCACCATAATATAACAAGGCCCAAATCCGGATAAAATCAGCTCGATTTTTTTTATCTCGTTGAATTCGTTACAAAATTTCAAACCAAGTGTCATTTACAGCAAAAAAACATCATTTGAACAAATTTTTGGGAAATTGTGTAAAAAAATCACCTCGATTTTTGTTATTTTAATATATTGGATATATTAATCGAATGTTCGAATGACATACCTCGTTGAATGCGTTACAAAATTTCCAACAAAGTGGAATTTACAGAAAAATATATCATTTGAAAAATTTTTTCGAAAAGAAATCATCTTGCCCACCATCATATGGGGTGCCATTATAACAAGGCCCAAAACCGTATAATATGAGCTCGATTTTTTGGTTTTTTAATCAAAACCCTGGGAAGTAGTGATCGAGTGTTGGAATGGCATACCTCGTTGAATTCGTTACCAACATTTCAAACCAAGTGTCATTTACAGCAACAAAAATATCATTTGCACAAATTTTTGGAAACAATTAATGACCCCTATTAGGACAACGCCAAAATACGAAGAAAATCACATCGATATTCGGTATTTTAATCAAAACCCCTGGATATATTGGTCGAATGTTCGAATGGCATACCTCGTTAAATTCGTTTCAAAATTTCAAACCAAGTGTCATTTACAGAAAAAAAATATCATTTGAACAAATTTTTGGAAAGAAATAATAATCCCCTTTGGACAATGCCAAAATCCGAAGAAAATATGCTCGATTTTCGGTATTTTAATCAAAACCCTTGGATATATTGGTCGAATGTTTGAATGGCATACCTCGTTGTATTCGTTTCCAAAAAATGGCATTTACAGGACAAACATATCGATTGAAAAATTTTTTCGAAAAAAAACCATCTAGCTTACCATAATATAACAAGGCCCAAATCCGGATAATATCAGCTTGATATTTTTTTATCTCGTTGAATTCGTTACAAAATTTCAAACCAAGTGTCATTTACAGAAAAAAAATATCATTTGAACAAATTTTTGGAAAGATATGATATCCCCTTAGGACAATGCCAAAATCCGAAGAAACTCTGCTCGATTTTCAGTATTTTAATCAAAACCCTTGGATATATTGGTCGAATGTGCGAATGGCATACCTCGTTGTATTCGTTTCCAAAAAATGGCATTTACAGGACAAACATATCGATTGAAAAGTTTTTTTCGAAAAAAAATCATCTAGCCCACCATAATATAACAAGGCCCAAATCCGGATAATATCAGCTCGATTTTTTTTACCCCGTTGAATTCGTTACAACATTTTAAACCAAGTGTCATTTACAGAAAAAAAAATATCATTTGAACAAATTTTTGGATGACCCCCTCAGACAACGCCAAAATCCGAAAAAAACATCTATATTTTTGGTATTTTAATCAAAACCCTTGGATATAGTGGTCGAATGTTTGAATGGCATACCTCGTTGAATTCGTTACAAAATTTCCAACAAGTGGAATTTACAGAAAAAATATCATTTGACAATTTTTTTCTAACACGAAATAATCTCGCCCACCCCATTATAACAAGGCCCAAAACCGTATAATATGAGCTCGATTTTTCGGTTTTTTAATCAAAACCCTGGGAAATAGTGCTCGAATGTTGGAATGGCATACCTCGTTGAATTCGTTACCAACATTTCAAACCAAGTGTCATTTACAGCAACAAAAATATCATTTGCAAAAATTTTTGGAAACAATTGATGACCCCTATTAGGACAACGCCAAAATACGAAGAAAATCACATCGATATTGGGTATTTTAATCAAAACCCCTGGATATATTGGTAGAATGTTCGAATGGCATACCTCGTTGAATTCGTTTCAAAATTTCAAACCAAGGGTCATTTACAGAAAAAAAAATATCATTTGAACAAATTTTTGGATAATCCCCTTAGGACAATGCCAAAATCCGAAGAAAATCTGCTCGATTTTCGGTATTTTAATCAAAACCCTTGCATATATTGGTCGAATGTTTGAATGGCATACCTCGTTGTATTCGTTTCCAAAAAATGGCATTTACAGGACAAACATATCGATTGAATAATTTTTTCGAAAAAAAATCATCTAGCCCACCATAATATAACAAGGCCCAAATCCGGATAAATCAGCTCGATTTTTTTTACCCCGTTGAATTCGTTACAAAATTTTAAGCCAAGTGTCATTTACAGAAAAAAAAATATCATTTGAACAAATTTTTGGAAAGAAATGATATCCCCTTAGGACAATGCCAAAATCCGAAGAAACTCTGCTCGATTTTCGGTATTTTAATCAAAACCCTTGGATATATTGGTCGAATGTTTGAATGGCATACCTCGTTGTATTCGTTTCCAAAAAATGGCATTTACAGGACAAACATATCGATTGAAAAATTTTTTCGAAAAAAATCATCTAGCCCACCATAATATAACAAGGCTCAAATCCGGATAATATCAGCTCGATTTTTTTTACCCCGTTGAATTCGTTACAAAATTTTAAACCAAGTGTCATTTACAAAAAAAAAAATATCATTTGATCAAATTTTTGGAAAGAAATGATGACCCCCTTAGGACAATGCCAAAATCCGAAGAAAATCAGCTCGATATTCGGTATTTTAATCAGAACCCTTAAATATATTGATCGAATGCTCGAAGGGCATACCTCTTTGAATTCGTTACACAATTTCCAACAAAGTGGCATTTACAGAAAAAAATATCATTTGAACAAATTTCTGGGATATAGTGTAAAAAAATCACCTCTATTTTTGTTATTTGAATCAAAACCATTGAATATATTGGTCGAATGTTCGAATGGCATACCTCGTTGAATTCATTACAAAATTTCCAACAAATTGGCAGTTACAGAAAAAAAATATCATTTGAACAAATTTTTGGGATGTAGTGGAAAAAATCACCTCGATTTTCGGTATTTTAATCAAAACCCTTGTATATAGTAGTCGAATGTTCGAATGGCATACCTCGTTGAATTCGTTTCCAAAAAATGACATTTACAGGACAAACATATCGATTGAAAAATATAAAAAAAAAAAATCATCTAGCCCACCATATTATAACAAGGTTCAAATCCGGATATCAGCTCGATTTTTTTTACCTCGTTGAATTCGTAACAAATTTTCAAACCAAGTGTCATTTTCCAGAGAAAAAAATCATTTGAACAAATTTTTGGAAAGAAATGTGACCCCCTTAGAAAAATGCCAAAATCCGAAGAAAATCTGGTCGATTTTCGATATTTTAATCAAAACCCTTGGATATATTGGTCGAATGTTCGAATGGCATACCTCGTTGAATTCGTTACCAACATTTCAAACCAAGTGTCATTTACAGAAAACAAATATCATTTGAACAAATTTTTGAAAAAAAAAAGATGACCCCCTTAGGACAACGCCAAAATCCGAAGGAAATCAGCTCGATATTCGGTATTTTAATCAAAACCCTTGGATATATTGGTCGAATGTTCGAAGGGCATACCTCGTTGAATTCATTACACAATTTCCAACAAATTGGCAGTTACAGAAAAAAAATATCATTTGAACAAATTTGTTGGATATAGTGGAAAAAATCAGTTCGATTTTCGTTATTTTAATCAAACCCCTTCATTATTGGGCGAATGTTCGTTGTATTCGTTACAAAATTTCCAACAAAGTGGCATTTACAGAAAAAAAAATATCATTTGAAAATTTTTTTCGAAAAGAAATCATCTTGCCCACCTCATTATAACACCCAAATCCGGATAATATCAGCTCGATTTTTCTGTTTTTTAATCAAACCCCTTTGAAATAGTGCTTGAATGTTGAAATAGCATACCTCGTTGAATTCGTTAAAAAAATTTTAAACCAAGTTTTAAAAATCAGCTTGATATTCGGTATTTTAATCAAAACCCTGGGAAATAGTGGCTCGTTGTATTCGTTACAAAATTTCCAACAAAGTGGCATTTACAGAAAAAAAATATAATTTGAACAAATTTTTGGAAAAAAATGATGACCCCCTCAGACAACGCCAAAATCCGAAAAAAACATCTATATTTTTGGTATTTTAATCAAAACCCTTGGATATAGTAATCGAATGTTTGAATGGCATACCTCGTTAAATTCGTTACAAAATTTCCAAAAATGTGCCCTTAAAAGAAAAAAATATCAATTGAAAAATTTTTCGCAAATAAATCATGTTCTAGACTTCACTATAATTTAAGGGCTTTGTTATCAAAACCCAAATCCGGATAATATCAGCTCGATTTTT
The DNA here is from genome assembly GCF_018152115.1 of Drosophila rhopaloa. NCBI lineage: Eukaryota > Metazoa > Arthropoda > Insecta > Diptera > Drosophilidae > Drosophila > Drosophila rhopaloa. The sequence goes on along the minus strand of NW_025335179.1, from coordinate 1,466,752 downwards.
TTACCTCGTTGAATTCGTAACAAAATTTCAAACCAAGTGTCATTTACAGAAAAAAAATATCATTTGAATAAATTTTTGGAAAAAAACGATGACCCCTTAGGACAACGGCAAAATCCGAAGAAAATCATCTTGATATTCGGTATTTTAATCAAAACCCTGGAAAATAGTGGTCGAATGTTGGAATGGCATACCTCGTTGAATTCGTTACAAAATTTCCAACAAAGTAGCATTAACAGAAAAAAAAATTATCATTTGAACAAATTTTTGGAAAAAAAATATAACCCCCTCAGACAACGCCAAAATCCGAAGAAAATCACCTTGATTTTCGGTATTTTAATCAAAACCCTTAGATATAGTGGACAAATGTTCGAATGGCATAGTTCGTTGAATTCGTTTCCAAAAAATGGTATTTACAGGACAAACATATCGATTGAAAAATTTTTTCGAAAAAAAATCATCTAGCCCACCATATTATAACAAGGCAACAAAAAAATATCAATTGAAAAATTTTTTCGCAAATAAATCATGTTCTTGACTTCACTATAATTTAAGGACTTTGTTATCAAAGCCCAAATCCGGATAATATCAGCTCGATTTTTTTTACCTCGTTGAATTCGTTCTAAAATTTCAAACCAATTGTCATTTACAGAAAAAAAAATATCATTTGAACAAATTTTTGGAAAGAAATGATGATCCCCTTAGGACAATGCCAAAATCCGAAGAAAATCACCTCGATTTTCGGTATTTTAATCAAAACCCTTGGATATATTGATCGAATGTTCGAATGGCAAACCTCGTTGAATTCGTTACAAAATTTCCAACAAAATGGAATTTACAGAAGAAATATAATTTGAAAAATTTTTTCTAACAGGAAATAATCTCGCCCACCCCATTATAACAAGGCCCAAATCCGGAAATTATCAGCTCGATTTTTCGGTTTTTTAATCAAAACCCTGGGAAATAGTGCTCGAATGTTGGAATGGCATACCTCGTTTAATGCGTTACAAAATTTCAAACCAAGTGTCATTTACAGCAAAAAAATATCATTTGAACAAATTTTTGGGAAATAGTGTAAAAAAATTACCTCGATTTTCGTTATTTTAATCAAAACCCTTGGATATATTGGTCGAATGTTCGAATGGCATACCTCTTTTTCATTACAAAATTTTCAACAAATTGGCAGTTATAGAAAAAAAATATCATTTGAACAAATTTGTGGGATATAATGGAAAAAATCACCTCGATTTTCGTTATTTTAATCAAAACCCTTCATTATTGGGGGAATGTTCGATTGGCATACCTCGTTGAATTCGTTACAAAAATTCCAACAAAGTGGCATTTACAGAAAAAAAATATCATTTGAACCAATTTTTGCGATATAGTGTAAAAAAATCACCTCGATTTTCGGTATTTTAATCAAAACCCTTGGATATAGTGGTCGAATGTTCGAATGGCATACCTTGTTGAATTCGTTACCAAAATTTCAAACCAAGTGTCATTTACAGAAAAACAAATATCATTGGAATACATTTTTGGAAAAAAACGATGACCCCCTTAGGACAACGCCAAAATCCGAAGAAAATCAGCTTGATATTCGGTATTTTAATCAAAACCCTGTGAAATAGTGGTCGAGTGTTGGAATGGCATACCTCGTTGAATTCGTTACAAAATTTCTAAACAAGAGACATTAAAAGAAAAATATATCAATTGAAAAATTTTTTTCGCAAAGAAATCACGTTCCCCACTTGACTATAACAAAGCCCAAATCCGGTAATATCAGCTCGATTTCCAACAAATTAGCAGTTACAGAAAAAAAATATCATTTGAACAAATTTTTGGGATATAGTGGAAAAAATCACCTCTATTTTCGTTATTTTAATCAAAACTCTTCATTATTGGGGGAATGTTCGAATGGCATACCTCGTTGAATTCGTTACAAAATTTCCAACAAAGTGGAATTTACAGAAAAAATATCATTTGAAAATTTTTTTCTAACAGGAAATAATCTCGCCCACCACATTATAACAAGGCCCAAATCCGGATAATATCAGCTCGATTTTTCGATTTTTTATTATTTATTATTTTTTTATTTTTTTGATTACTTTGATTTTCGTTATTTTAATCAAAACCCTTGGATATATTGGTCGAATGTTCGAATGGCATACCTCGTTGAATTCATTACAAAATTTTCAACAAATTGGCAGTTATAGAAAAAAAATATCATTTGAACAAATTTGTGGGATATAGTGGAAAAAATCACCTCGATATTCGTTATTTTAATCAAAACCCTTCATTATTGGGGGAATGTTCGAATGGCATACCTCGATGAATTCGTTACAAAATTTCCAACAAAGTGGCATTTACAGAAAAAAATATCATTTGAACAAATTTTTGGGATATAGTGTAAAAAAATCACCTGGATTTTCGGTATTTTAATCAAAACCCTTGGATATAGTGGTCGAATGTTCGAATGGCATACCTCGTTGAATTCGCTACCAAAATTTCAAACCAAGTGTCATTTACAGAAAAACAAATATCTTTGGAATACATTTTTGGAAAAAAACGATGACCCCCTTAGGACAACGCCAAAATCCGAAGAAAATCAGCTTAATATTCGGTATTTTAATCAAAACCCTGGGAAATAGTGGTCGAGTTTTGGAATGGCATACCTCGTTGAATTCGTTACAAAATTTTTAACAAAGTGTCATTTACAGAAAAAAAATATAATTTGAACAAATTTTTGGATGAAAAATGATGACCCCCTTAGGACAACGTCAAAATCCGGAGAAAATCGGCTCGATATTCGGTATTTTAATCAAAACCCTTAAATATTTTGGTCGAAGTTCGAAGGGCATATATCGTTGAATTCGTTACAAAATTTCCCTCAAAGTGGCATTTACAGAAAAAAAATATCATTTGAACAAATTTTTGGGATATAGTGTAAAAAAATCACCTCGATTTTCGTTATTTGAATAAAAACCATTGGATATATTGGTCGAATGTTTGAATGGCATACCTCGTTGAATTCATTACAAAATTTCCAACAAATTAGCAGTTACAGAAAAAAAATATCATTTGAAAAATTTTTTGGGGTATATTGGAAAAAATCACCTCTATTTTCGTTATTTGAATCAAAACTCTTCATTATTGGGGGAATGTTCGAATGGCAAACCTCGTTGAATTCGTTACAAAATTTCCAACAAAGTGGCAAATACAGAAAAAAAATATCATTTGAACAAATTTTTGGGATATAGTGTAAAAAAATCACCTCGATTTTCGTTATTTGAATAAAAAGCATTGGATATATTGGTCGAATGTTTGAATGGCATACCTCGTTGAATTCATTACAAAATTTCCAACAAATTAGCAGTTACAGAAAAAAATATCATTTGAAAAAATTTTTGGGGTATATTGGAAAAAATCACCTCTATTTTCGTTATTTTAATCAAAACTCTTCATTATTGGGGGAATGTTCGAATGGCAAACCTCGTTGAATTCGTTACAAAATTTCCAACAAAGTGGCAAATACAGAAAAAAAAATATCATTTGAACAAATTTTTGGGATATAGTGTAAAAAAATCACCTCGATTTTCGTTATTTGAATCAAAACCATTGGATATATTGGTCGAATGTTCGAATGGCATACCTCGTTGAATTCGTTACAAAATTTCCAACAACGTAGCATTAACAGAAAAAAAATATCATTTGAACAAATTTTTGGAAAAAAATTATGAACCCCTCAGACAACGCCAAAATCCAAAGAAAATCACCTCGATTTTCGGTATTTTAATGAAAACCCTTGGATATAGTGGTCGAATGTTCGAATGGCATACCTCGTTGAATTCGTTACAAAATTTCAAACCAAGTGTCATTTACAGAAAAAAAAATATCATTTGAACAAATTTTTGGAAAGAAACGATGATCCCCTTAGGACAATGCCAAAATCCGAAGAAAATCTGCTCGATTTTCGGTATTTTAATCAAAACCCTTGGATATATTGGTCGAATGTTCAAATGGCATACCTCGTTGAATTCGTTACAAAATTTTCAACAAAGTGGAATTTACAGAAAAAATATCATTTGAAAATTTTTTTCTAACAGGAAATAATCTCGCCCACCCCATTATAACAAGCCCCAAATCCGGATAATATCAGCTCGATTTTTCGGTTTTTTATTATTTATTATTTTTTAATTTTTTGTTATTACCTCGATTTTCGTTATTTTAATCAAAACCCTTGGATATATTGGTCGAATGTTCGAATGGCATACCTCGTTGAATTCATTACAAAATTTTCAACAAATTGGCAGTTATAGAAAAAATAAATCATTTGAACAAATTTGTGGGATATAGTGGAAAAAAACACCTCGATTTTCGTTATTTTAATCAAAACCCTTCATTATTGGGGGAATGTTCGAATGGCATACCTCGTTGAATTCGTTACAAAATTTCCAACAAAGTGGCATTTACAGAAAAAAATATCATTTAAACAAATTTTTGGGATATAGTGTAAAAAAATCACCTCGATCTTCGGTATTTTAATCAAAACCCTTGGATATATTGGTCGAATGTTCAAATGGCATACCTCGTTGAATTCGTTACAAAATTTCCAACAAAGTGGAATTTACAGAAAAAATATCATTTGAAAATTTTTTTCTAACAGGAAATAATCTCGCCCACCCCATTATAACAAGCCCCAAATCCGGATAATATCAGCTCGATTTTTCGGTTTTTTATTATTTATTATTTTTTAATTTTTTGTTATGACCTCGATTTTCGTTATTTTAATCAAAACCCTTGGATATATTGGTCGAATGTTCGAATGGCATATTTTCGTTATTTTAATCAAAACTCTTCATTATTGGGGGAATGTTCGAATGGCATACCTCGTTGAATTCGTTACAAAATTTCCAACAAAGTGGCAAATACAGAAACAAAAATATCATTTGAACAAATTTTTGGGATATAGTGTAAAAAAATCACCTCGATTTTCGATATTTTAATGAAAACCCTTGGATATAGTGGTCGAATGTTCGAATGGAATACCTCGTTGAATTCGTTACAAAATTTCCAAGAACGTAGCATTAACAGAAAAAAATATCATTTGAACAAATTTTTGGAAAAAAAATTATGACCCCCTCAGACAACGCCAAAATCCAAAGAAAATCACCTCGATTTTCGGTTTTTTAATCAAAACCCTGGGAAATAGTGCTCGAATGTTGGAATAGCATACCTCGTTGAATTCGTTACCAAAATTTCAAACCAATTGTCATTTACAGAAAAAAAATATCATTTGAAGACATTTTGGCAAAAAAAACGATGACCCCTTAGGACAACGCCAAAATCCGAAGAAAATCAGCTTGATATTCGGTATTTTAATCAAAACCCTGGGAAATAGTGGTCGAATGTTGGAATGGCATACATCGTTGAATTCGTAACAAAATTTCCAACAACGTAGCATTAACAGAAAAAAAATATCATTTGAACAAATTTTTGGAAACAAATTATGACCCCCTCAGACAACGCCAAAATCCGAAGAAAAACACCTCGATTTTCGGTATTTTAATCAAAACCCTTGGATATAGTGGTCGAATGTTCGAATGGCATACCTCGTTGAATTCGTTTCCAAAAAATGGCATTTACAGGACAAACATATCGATTGAAAAATTTTTTCGAAAAAAAATCATCTAGCCCACCATATTATAACAAGGCCCAAATCCGGATAATATCAGCTCGATTTTTTTTACCTCGTTGAATTTGTTACAAAATTTCAAACCAAGTGTCATTTCCAGAAAAAAAAATATCATTTGAACAAATTTTTGGAAAGATATGATATCCCCTTAGGACAATGCCAAAATCCGAAGAAACTCTGCTCGATTTTCGGTATTTTAATCAAAACCCTTGGATATATTGGTCGAATGTTCGAATGGCATACCTCGTTGAATTCATTACAAAATTTCCAACAAGTGGAATTTACAGAAAAAATATCATTTGACAATTTTTTTCTAACAGGAAATAATCTCGCCCACCCCATTATAACAAGGCCCAAAACCGGATAATATGAGCTCGATTTTTCGGTTTTTTAATCAAAACCGTGGGAAATAGTGATCGAGTGTTGGAATGGCATACCTCGTTGAATTCGTTACCAAAATTTCAAACCAAGTGTCATTTACAGCAAAAAAAAATATCATTTGCACAAATTTTTGAAAACAAATGATGACCCCTATTAGGAAAACGCCAAAATACGAAGAAAATCACCTCGATATTCGGTATTTTAATCAAAACCCCTGGAAATATTGGTCGAATGTTCGAATGGCATACCTCGTTGAATTCGTTTCAAAATTTTCAACAAAGTGTCATTTACAGAAAAAAATATCATTTGAAAATTTGTTTCGAAAAGAAATCATCTTGCCCACCCCATTATAACACCCAAATCCGGATAATACCAGCTCGATTTTTCTGTTTTTTAATCAAAACCCTGGGAAATAGTGCTCGAATGTTGGAATAGCATACCTCGTTGAATTCGTTACCAAAATTTCAAACCAAGTGTCATTTACAGAAAAAAAATATCCTTTGAATACATTTTGGCAAAAAAAACGATGACCCCTTAGGACAACGCCAAAATCCGAAGAAAATCAGCTTGATATTCGGTATTTTAATCAAAACCCTGGGAAATAGTGGTCGAATGTTGGAATGGCATACCTCGTTGAATTCGTTACAAAATTTCCAACAACGTAGCATTAACAGAAAACAAATATCATTTGAACAAATTTTTGGAAACAAATTATAAATTATCAGACAACGCCAAAATCCGAAGAAAATCACCTCGATTTTCGGTATTTTAATCAAAACCCTTGGATATAGTGGTCGAATGTTCGAATGGCATACCTCGTTGAATTCGTTACAAAATTTCCAACAAAGTGGAATTTACAGAAAAATATATCATTTGAAAAATTTTTTCGAAAAAAAATCATCTAGCCCACCATAATATAACAAGGCCCAAATCCGGATAATATCAGCTTGATTTTTTTTTATCTCGTTGAATTCGTTACAAAATTTCATACCAAGTGTCATTTACAGAAAAAAAAATATCATTTGAACAAATTTTTGGAAAGATATGATATCCCCTTAGGACAATGCCAAAATCCGAAGAAACTCTGCTCGATTTTCGGTATTTTAATCAAAACCCTTGGATATATTGGTCGAATGTTCGAATGGCATACCTCGTTGAATTCGTTACAAAATTTCCAACACGTGGAATTTACAGAAAAAATATCATTTGACAATTTTTTTTTAACAGGAAATAATCTCGCCCACCCCATTATAACAAGGCCCAAATCCGGATAATATGAGCTCGATTTTTCGGTTTTTTAATCAAAACCCTGGGAAATAGTGCTCGAATGTTGGAATGGCATACCTCGTTGAATTCGTTACCAAAATTTCAAACCAAGTGTCATTTACAGCAAAAAAACATCATTTGAACAAATTTTTGGGAAATTGTGTAAAAAAATCACCTCGATTTTTGTTATTTTAATATATTGGATATATTAATCGAATGTTCGAATGACATACCTCGTTGAATGCGTTACAAAATTTCCAACAAAGTGGAATTTACAGAAAAATATATCATTTGAAAAATTTTTTCGAAAAGAAATCATCTTGCCCACCATCATATGGGGTGCCATTATAACAAGGCCCAAAACCGTATAATATGAGCTCGATTTTTTGGTTTTTTAATCAAAACCCTGGGAAATAGTGATCGAGTGTTGGAATGGCATACCTCGTTGAATTCGTTACCAACATTTCAAACCAAGTGTCATTTACATCAACAAAAATATCATTTGCACAAATTTTTGGAAACAATTGATGACCCCTATTAGGACAACGCCAAAATACGAAGAAAATCACATCGATATTCGGTATTTTAATCAAAACCCCTGGATATATTGGTCGAATGTTCGAATGGCATACCTCGTTGAATTCGTTTCAAAATTTCAAACGAAGTGTCATTTACAGAAAAAAAATATCATTTGAACAAATTTTTGGAAAGAAATGATAATCCCCTTAGGACAATGCCAAAAGCCGAAGAAAATCTGCTCGATTTTCGGTATTTTAATCAAAACCCTTGGATATATTGGTCGAATGTTTGAATGGCATTTCGAAAAATTTTCGAAAAAAAACCATCTAGCCCACCATAATATAACAAGGCCCAAATCCGGATAATATCAGCTCGATTTTTTTTATCTCGTTGAATTCGTTACAAAATTTCAAACCAAGTGTCATTTACAGAAAAAAAAATATCATTTGAACAAATTTTTGGAAAGATATGATATCCCCTTAGGACAATGCCAAAATCCGAAGAAACTCTGCTCGATTTTCGGTATTTTAATCAAAACCCTTGGATATATTGGTCGAATGTTCGAATGGCATACCTCGTTGAATTCGTTACAAAATTTCCAACAAGTGGAATTTACAGAAAAAATATCATTTGACAATTTTTTTCTAACAGGAAATAATCTCGCCCACCCCATTATAACAAGGCCCAAATCCGGATAATATCAGCTCGATTTTTCGGTTTTTTAATCAAAACCCTGGGAAATAGTGCTCGAATGTTGGAATGGCATACCTCGTTGAATTCGTTACCAAAATTTCAAACCAAGTGTCATTTACAGCAAAAAAACATCATTTGAACAAATTTTTGGGAAATTGTGTAAAAAAATCACCTCGATTTTCGTTATTTTAATATATTGGATATATTAATCGAATGTTTGAATGACATACCTCGTTGAATGCGTTACAAAATTTCCAACAAAGTGGCATTTACAGAAAAATATATCATTTGAAAAAAAGTGGAATTTACAGAAAAATATATCATTTGAAAAATTTTTTCGAAAAGAAATCATCTTGCCCACCATCATATGGGGTGCCATTATAACAAGGCCCAAAACCGTATAATATGAGCTCGATTTTTTGGTTTTTTAATCAAAACCCTGGGAAGTAGTGATCGAGTGTTGGAATGGCATACCTCGTTGAATTCGTTACCAACATTTCAAACCAAGTGTCATTTACAGCAAAAAAAATATCATTTGCACAAATTTTTGGAAACAATTGATGACCCCTATTAGGACAACGCCAAAATACGAAGAAAATCACATCGATATTCGGTATTTTAATCAAAACCCCTGGATATATTGGTCGAATGTTCGAATGGCATACCTCGTTGAATTCGTTTCAAAATTTCAAACCAAGTGTCATTTACAGAAAAAACAAGAAAGAAAAGCTAACTTCGGGCGGAGCCGAAGTTGAAATACCCTTGCAGAATAATCTGCAAATTATATTCTTCAAAATTATTCATAAGATGCATTCTTAATACTCATAAAAAATCCCAACTTCCTAACTTTAAAAACACCAAAGTTATGGCATTTCCAATCGTTCAGTTATATGGCAGCTATAGAATATAGTCGGCCGATCCTTATGAAATTTGATATGTCGGATTGATTGGGCAAAAATAAAACCCATAGAAAGTCCCAACTTCCTAACCTAACAAACACCAAAGTTATGGCATTCCCGATCAATCAGTTATATGGCAGCTATAAGATATAGTCGGCCAATCCTTATGAAATTTGGTAGGTCGGATTAATTGGCCAAATATAAAACCCATAGAAAATCTCAACTTTCTAACTTTACAAACAGCAGAGTTATGACATTTCCGATTAATCAGTTATATGGCAGCTATAGGATATAGTCGGCCGATCCCGGCCGTTCCGACTTATATACTGCGTGCAAAGGAAAGAAGGGTGTGTGCAAAGTTTGAATTCGATATCTTTAAAACTGAGAGACTAGTTCGCGTAGAAACAGACAGACGGACAGACAGACGGACAGACAGACGGACAGACAGACGGACAGACGGACATGGCTATATCAACTCAGGAGGTGATCCTGATCAAGAATATATATACTTTATAGGGTCGGAGATGTCTCCTTCACTGCGTTGCACACTTTTGACCAAAATTATAATACCCTCTCCAAGGGTATAAAAATATCAGTTGAACAAATTTTTGGAAAGAAATGATAATCCCCTTAGGACAATGCCAAAATCCGAAGAAAATCTGCTCGATTTTTGGTATTTTAATCAAAACCCTTGGATATATTGGTCGAATGTTTGAATGGCATTTCGAAAAATTTTCGAAAAGAAAACCATCTAGCCCACCATAATATAACAAGGCCCAAATCCGGATAATATCAGCTCGATTTGTTTTTATCTCGTTGAATTCGTTACAAAATTTCAAACCAAGTGTCATTTACAGAAAAAAAAATATCATTTGAACAAATTTTTGGAAAGATATGATATCCCCTTAGGACAAGGCCAAAATCCGAAGAAACTCTGCTCGATTTTCGGTATTTTAATCAAAACCCTTGGATATATTGGTCGAATGTTCGAATGGCATACCTCGTTGAATTCGTTACAAAATTTCCAACAAGTGGAATTTACAGGAAAAAATATCATTTGACAATTTTTTTCTAACAGGAAATAATCTCGCCCACCCCATTATAACAAGGCCCAAATCCGGATAATATCAGCTCGATTTTTCGGTTTTTTAATCAAAACCCCTGGATATATTGGTCGAATGTTCGAATGGCATACCTCGTTGAATTCGTTTCAAAATTTCAAACCAAGTGTCATTTACAGAAAAAAAAATATCAGTTGAACAAATTTTTGGAAAGAAATGATAATCCCCTTAGGACAATGCCAAAATCCGAAGAAAATCTGCTCGATTTTTGGTATTTTAATCAAAACCCCTGGATATATTGGTCGAATGTTTGAATGGCATTTCGAAAAATTTTCGAAAAAAAACCATCTAGCCCAACATAATATAACAAGGCCCAAATCCGGATAATATCAGCTCGATTTTTTTTATCTCGTTGAATTCGTTGAATAAGCGATTGTGGGCGTTAAAGGGGGCGTGGCACCTTTTTGAAACAAACTTGCGCTGCGTAGGAACTCCTAGAATCTGCATGCAAAATACCAATCTTCTAGCTTTTATAGTTTCCGAGATCTCAGCGTTCATACGGACGGACAGACGGACTCGGCTAGTGACCCTGATCAAGAATATATATACTTTATAGGGTCGGAAACGCTTCCTTCTAGCTGTTACATACTTTTGCACGAATACAATATACCCTTTTACTCTACGAGTAACGGGTATAAAAATATCATTTGAACAAATTTTTGGAAAGATATGATATCCCCTTAGGACAATGCCAAAATCCGAAGAAACTCTGCTCGATTTTCGGTATTTTAATCAAAACCCTTGGATATATTGGTCGAATGTTCGAATGGCATACCTCGTTGAATTCGTTACAAAATTTCCAACAAGTGGAATTTACAGAAAAAATATCATTTGACAATTTTTTTCTAACAGGAAATAATCTCGCCCACCCCATTATAACAAGGCCCAAATCCGGATAATATCAGCTCGATTTTTCGGTTTTTTAATCAAAACCCTGGGAAATAATGCTCGAATGTTGGAATGGCATACCTCGTTGAATTCGTTACCAAAATTTCAAACCAAGTGTCATTTACAGCAAAAAAACATCATTTGAACAAATTTTTGGGAAATTGTGTAAAAAAATCACATCGATTTTCGTTATTTTAATATATTGGATATATTAATCGAATGTTTGAATGACATACCTCGTTGAATGCGTTACAAAATTTCCAACAAAGTGGCATTTACAGAAAAATATATCATTTGAAAAATTTTTTCGAAAAGAAATCATCTTGCCCACCATCATATCGGGTGCCATTATAACAAGGCCCAAAACCGTATAATATGAGCTCGATTTTTTGGTTTTTTAATCAAAACCCTGGGAAATAGTGATCGAGTGTTGGAATGGCATACCTCGTTGAATTCGTTACCAACATTTCAAACGAAGTGTCATTTACAGCAACAAAAATATCATTTGCACAAATTTTTGGAAACAATTGATGACCCCTATTAGGACAACGCCAAAATACGAAGAAAATCACATCGATATTCGGTATTTTAATCAAAACCCCTGGATATATTGGTCGAATGTTCGAATGGCATACCTCGTTGAATTCGTTTCAAAACTTCAAACCAAGTGTCATTTACAGAAAAAAAAATATCATTTGAACAAATTTTTGGAAAGAAATGATAATCCCCTTAGGACAATGCCAAAATCCGAAGAAAATCTGCTCGATTTTCGGTATTTTAATCAAAACCCTTGGATATATTGGTCGAATGTTCGAATGGCATACCTCGTTGTATTCGTTTCCAAAAAATGGCATTTACAGGACAAACATATCGATTGAAAACTTTTTTCGAAAAAAATCATCTAGCCCACCATATTATAACAAGGCCCAAATCCGGATAATATCAGCTCGATTTTTTTTACCTCGTTGAATTCGTTACAAAATTTCAAACCAAGTGTCATTTACAGAAAAAAAATATCATTTGAACAAATTTTTGGAAAGAAATGATAATCCCCTTAGGACAATGCCAAAATCCGAAGAAAATCTGCTCGATTTTCGGTATTTTAATCAAAACCCTTGGATATATTGGTCGAATGTTCGAATGGCATACCTCGTTGTATTCGTTTCCAAAAAATGGCATTTACAGGACAAACATATCGATTGAAAAATTTTTTCTAAAAAAAATCATCTAGCCCATTATAATATAACAAGGCCCAAATCCGGATAATATCAGATCGATTTTTTTTTATCTCGTTGAATTCGTTACAAAATTTCAAACCAAGTGTCATTTACAGAAAAAAAAATATCATTTGAACAAATTTTTGGAAAGAAATGATATCCCCTTAGGACAATGCCAAAATCCGAAGAAACTCTGCTCGATTTTCGGTATTTGAATCAAAACCCTTGGATATATTGGTCGAATGTTCGAATGGCATACCTCGTTGAATTCGTTCCAAAATTTCCAACAAGTGGAATTTACAGAAAAAATATCATTTGAAAATTTTTTCGAACAGGAAATAATCTCGCCCACCCCATTATAACAAGGCCCAAATCCGGATAATATCAGCTCGATTTTTCGGTTTTTTAATCAAAACCCTGGGAAATAATGCTCGAATGTTGGAATGGCATACCTCGTTGAATTCGTTACCAAAATTTCAAACCAAGTGTCATTTACAGAAAAAAAATGTCATTTGAACAAATTTTTGGAAAGAAATGATATCCCCTTTGGACAATGCCAAAATCCGAAGAAACTCTGTTCGATTTTCGGTATTTTAATCAAAACCCTTGGATATATTGGTCGAATGGTCGAATGTTCGTTGAATTCGTTACAAAATTTCCAACAAAGTAGAATTTACAGAAAAAAAAATCATTTGAAAAATTTTTTCGAAAATAAATAATCTTGCCCACCCCATTATAACAAGGCCCAATTCCGGATAATATGAGCTCGATTTTTTGGTTTTTTAATCAAAACCCTGGGAAATAGTGATCGAGGTTTGAAATGGCATACCTCGTTGAATTCGTTACCAAAATTTCAAACCAAGTGTCATTTACAGCAAAAAAATATCATTTGCACAAATTTTTGGAAACAAATGATAACCCCCATTAGAACAACGCCAAAATACGAAGAAAATCACCTCGATATTCGGTATTTTAATAAAAACCCCTGGATATATTGGTCGAATGTTCGAATGGCATACCTCGTTGAATTCGTTACAAAATTTCCAACAAAGTGGAATTTACAGAAAAAAATATAATTTGAAAAAATTTTTCGAAAAGAAATAATCTTGCCCACACCATTATAACAAGGCCCAAATCAGGATAATATCAGCTCGATTTTTCGGTTTTTTAATCAAAACCCTGGGAAATAATGCTTGAATGTTGGAATGGCATACCTCGTTGAATTCGTTACCAAAATTTCAAAACAAGTGTCATTTACAGAAAAAAAATATCATTTGAATTCATTTTTGGAAAAAAACGATGACCCCCTTAGGACAACGCCAAAATCCGAAGAAAATTAGCTTGATATTCGGTATTTTAATCAAAACCCTGGGAAATAGTGGTCGAGTTTTGGAATGGCATACCTCGTTGAATTCGTTACAAAATTTCCAACAAAGTGGCATTTACAGAAAAAAAATATCATTTGAACAAATTTTTGGAAAAAATGATGACCCCTCAGACAACACCAAAATCGAAGAAAAACATCTCTATTTTCGGTATTTATTTTAATCAAAAAAAATATCATTTGAAAAATTTGTTCGAAAAGAAATAATCTCGCCCACCCCATTATAACAAGGTCCAAATCCGGATAATATCAGCTCGATTTTTTGGTTTTTTAATCAAAACCCTGGGAAATAGTGCTCGAATGTTGGAATGGCATACCTCGTTGAATTCGTTACAAAATTTCCAAAAAAGTGGCATTAAAAAAAAAAAATATCAATTGAAAAATTTTTTCGAAAATAAATCATGTTCCCCACTTCACTATAACAAAGCCCAAATCCGGATAATATCAGCTCGAAATTTCTAACAAAGTGGCATTTACATTTGAACAAATTTTTGGGATAAAGTGGAAAAAATCACCTTGATTTTCGGTATTTTAATCAAAACCCCTGGATATATTGGTCGAATGTTCGAATGGCATACCTCGTTGAATTCGTTACAAAATTTCCAACAAAGTGGAATTTACAGAAAAAAATATAATTTGAAAAATTTTTTCGAAAAGAAATAATCTTGCCCACCCCATTATAACAAGGCCCAAATCAGGATAATATCAGCTCGATTTTTCGGTTTTTTAATCAAAACCCTGGGAAATAATGCTTGAATGTTGGAATGGCATACCTCGTTGAATTCGTTACCAAAATTTCCAACAAAGTGGCATTTACAAAAAAAAAAATATCATTTGAACAAATTTTTGGAAAAAAGATGACCCCTTGACAACGCCAAAACCGAAAAAATCAGCTCGATTTTCGGTATTTTAATCAAAACCCTTGGATATATTGGTCGAATGTTCGAATGGCATACCTCGTTGAATTCGTTACAAAATTTCCAACAAAGTGGCATTTACAGAAAAAAATATCATTTGAAAAATTTTTTCGAAAAGAAATCATCTTGCCCACCCCATTATAACAAGGCCCAAATCCGGATAATATCAGTTCGATTTTTCGGTTTTTTTAATCAAAACCCTGGGAAATAGTGCTCAAATGTTGGAATGGCATACCTCGTTGAATTCGTTACCAAAATTTCAAACCAAGTGTCATTTACAGAAAAAAAATATCATTTGAATAAATTTTTGGAAAAAAACGATGACCCCCTTAGGACAACGCCAAAATCCGAAGAAAATTAGCTTGATATTCGGTATTTTAATCAAAACCCTGGGAAATAGTGGTCGAGTGTTGGAATGGCTTACCTCGTTGAATTCGTTACCACAATTTCAAACCAAGTGTCATTTACAGAAAAAAAATATCATTTGAATAAATTTTTGGAAAAAAATGATGACAACGCCAAAATCCGAAGAAAATCAGCTCGAAATTCGATATTTTTATCAAAACCCTAGGATATATTGGTCGAATGTTCGAATGGCATACCTCGTTGAATTCGTTACAAAATTTCCAACAAAGTGGGATTTACAGAAAAAAAATATCATTTGAACAAATTTTTGGGATATAGTGGAAAAAATCACCTCGATTTTCGTTTTTTTAATCAAAACCCTTCATTATTGGATGAATGTTCGAATGGCATACCTCGTTGAATTCGTTACAAAATTTCCAACAAAGTGGCATTTCCAGAAAAAAAAATATCATTTGAACAAATTTGTGGGATATAGTGTAAAAAAATCACCTCGATTTTCGTTATTTGAATCAAAACCCTTGGATATATTGGTCGAATGTTCGAATGGCATACCTCGTTGAATTCATTACAAAATTTCCAACAAAGTGTCATTTACAGAAAAAAAATATCATTTGAATAAATGTTTGGAAAAAAATGATGACCCCCTTAGGACAACGCCAAAATCCGAAGAAAATCAGCTCGATATTCGATATTTTAATCAAAACCCTTGGATATATTGGTCGAATGTTCGAATGGCATACCTCGTTGAATTCGTTACAAAATTTTCAATCAGCTCGATATTCGATATTTTAATCAAAACCCTTGGATATATTGGTCGAATGTTC
Source organism: Drosophila rhopaloa (assembly GCF_018152115.1). Classification (NCBI taxonomy): domain Eukaryota; kingdom Metazoa; phylum Arthropoda; class Insecta; order Diptera; family Drosophilidae; genus Drosophila; species Drosophila rhopaloa. The sequence goes on along the minus strand of NW_025335179.1, from coordinate 1,450,588 downwards.
GAATGGCTACCTCGTTGAATTCGTTACAAAATTTCCAACAAAGTTGCATTTACAGAAAAAAAAATATCATTTGAACAAATTTGTGGGATATAGTGTAAAAAAATCACCTCGATTTTCGTTATTTGAATCAAAACCATTGGATATATTGGTCGAATGTTCGAATGGCATACCTCGTTGAATTCATTACAAAATTTCCAACAAATTGGCAGTTACAGAAAAAAAAATATGATTTGAACAAATTTTTTGGGATATAGTGGAAAAAATCACCTCGATCTTCGTTATTTTAATCAAAACCCTTCATTATTGGGTGAATGTTCGAATGGCATACCTCGTTGAATTCGTTACAACATTTCCAACAAAGTGTCATTTACAGAAAAAAAATATCATTTGAATAAATGTTTGGAAAAAAATGATGACCCCCTTAGGACAACGCCAAAATCCAAAGAAAATCAGCTTGAAATTCGATATTTTAATCAAAACCCTTAGATATATTGGTCGAATGTTCGAATGGCATACCTCGTTGAATTCGTTACAAAATTTGCAAAAAAGTGGCATTAAAACAAAAAAAAATATCAATTGAAAAATTTTTTCGCAAAGAAATTATGTTCCCCAATTCACTATAACAAAGCCCAAATCCGGATAATATCAGCTCGAAATTTCTAACAAAGTGGCATTTACATTCATTTGAACAAATTTTTGGGATAAAGTGGAAAAGAATCACCTCGATTTTCGGTATTTTAATCAAAACCCTTGGATATAGTGGTCGAATGTTCGAATGGCATACCTCGTTGAATTCGTTTCAAAATTTTTAGCAAAGTGTCATTTACAGAAAAAAAATATCATTTGAAAAATGTTTTCGAAAATAAATCATCTTGCCCACCCCATTATAACAAGGCCCAAATCCGGATAATATCAGTTCGATTTTTCGGTTTTTTTTTATCAAAACCCTTGGAAATAGTGGTCGAGTGTTGGAATGGCATACCTCGTTGAATTCGTTACCAAAATTTCAAACCAAGTGTCATTTACAGAAAAAAAATATCATTTCAATAAATTTTTGGAAAAAAATGATGACCCCATTAGGACAACGCCAAAATCCGAAGAAAATCACCTTGATATTCGGTATTTTAATCAAAACCCCAGGATATATTGGTCGAATATTCAAATGGCATACCTCGTTGAATTCGTTACAAAATTTCCAACAAAATGGCATTTACAGAAAAAAAAATATCATTTGAACAAATTTGTGGGATATAGTGGAAAAAATCACCTCGATTTTCGTTTTTTTAATCAAAACCCTTCATTATTGGGTGAATGTTCGAATGGCATACCTCGTTGAATTCGTTACAACATTTCCAACAAAGTGTCATTTACAGAAAAAAAATATCATTTGAACAAATTTTTGGGATATAGTGTAAAAAAATCACCTCGATTTTCGGTATTTTAATCAAAACCCTTGCATATAGTGGTCGAATGTTCGAATGGCATACCTCGTTGAATTTGTTTCAAAATGTTCAACAAAATGGAATTTACAGAAAAAAATATCATTTGAAAAATTTTTGCGAAAATAAATCATTTTGCCCACCCCATTATAACAAGGCCCAAATCCGGATAATATCAGCTCGATTTTTCTGGTTTTTAATCAAAACCCTGGGAAATAGTGCTCGAATGTTGGAATAGCATACCTCGTTGAATTCGTTACCAAAATTTCAAACCAAGTGTCATTTACAGAAAAAAAAATATCATTTGCACAAATTTTTGGAAACAAATGATGACCACTATTAGGACAACGCCAAAATACGAAGAAAATCACCTCGATATTCGGTATTTTAATCAAAACCCCTGGATATATTGGTCGAATAATCGAATGGCATACCTCGTTGAATTCGTTACAAAATCTCCAACAAAGTGGAATTTACAGAAAAAAATATAATTTGAAAAATTTTTTCGAAAAGAAATAATCTTGCCCACCCCATTATAACAAGGCCCAAATCAGGATAATATCAGCTCGATTTTTCGGTTTTTTAATCAAAACCCTTGGAAATAATGCTTGAATGTTGGAATGGCATACCTCGTTGAATTCGTTACCAAAATTTCAAAACAAGTGTCATTTACAGAAAAAAAAATATCATTTGAATACATTTTTGGAAAAAAATGATGACCCCTTAGGACAACGCCAAAATCCGAAGAAAATCAGCTCGATATTCGGTATTTTAATCAAAACCCTTGGATATATTGGTCGAATGTTCAAAGGGCATACCTCGTTGAATTCGTTACAAAATTTCCAACAAAGTGGCATTTACAGAAAAAAATATCATTTGAAAAATTTTTTCGAAAGCAAATCTCTTGCCCACCCCATTATAACAAGGCCCAAATCCGGATAATATCAGTTCGATTTTTCGGTTTTTTAATCAAAACCCTGGGAAATAGTGCTCAAATGTTGGAATGGCATACCTCGTTGAATTCGTTACCAAAATTTCAAACCAAGTGTCATTTACAGAAAAAAATATCATTTGAATAAATTTTTGGAAAAAAACGATGACCCCCTTAGGACAACGCCAAAATCCGAAGAAAATTAGCTTGATATTCGGTATTTTAATCAAAACCCTCGGAAATAGTGGTCGAGTTTTGGAATGGCATACCTCGTTGAATTCGTTACAAAATTTCCAACAAAGTGGCATTTACAGAAAAAAAATATCATTTGAACAAATTTTTGGAAAAAAATGATGACCCCTCAGACAACGCCAAAATCCGAAGAAAAACATCTCTATTTTCGGTATTTATTTTAATCAAAAAAAAAATATCAATTGAAAAATTTTTTCGCAAAGAAATCATGTTCCCTCCTTCACTATAACAAAGCCCAAATCCGGATAGTATCAGCTCGATTTTTCGGTTTTTTAATCAAAACCCTGGGAAATAGTGCTCGAATGTTGGAATGGCATACATCGTTGAATTCGTTACAAAATTTTCAACAAAGTGGCATTTACAGAAAAAAAAATCATTTAAACAATTTTTTGGAAAGAAATGATGACCCCTTAGGACAATGCCAAAATCCGAAGAAAATCTGCTCGATTTTAGGTATTTTAATCAAAACCCTTGGATATAGTGGTCGAATGTTCGAATGGCATACCTCGCTGAATTCGTTACAATATTTCCAAAAAAGTGGCATTAAAAGAAAAAAATATCAATTGAAAAATTTTTTCGAAAATAAATCATGTTCCCCACTTCACTATAACAAAGCCCAAATCCGGATAATATCAGCTCGAAATTTCTAACAAAGTGGCATTTACATTTGAACAAATTTTTGGGATAAAGTGGAAAAAAATCACCTTGATTTTCGGTATTTTAATCAAAACCCTTGGATATAGTGGTCGAATGTTCGAATGGCATACCTCGTTGAATTCGTTACAAAATTTCCAACAAAGTGACATTTACAGAAAAGACAAATGTTTTCGAAAAGAAAGCATCTTGCACACCCCAGTATAAAAAGGCCCAAATCCGGATAATATCAGTTCGATTTTTCGGTTTTTTAATCAAAACCCTGGGAAATAGTGCTCAAATGTTGGAATGGCATACCTCGTTGAATTCGTTACCAAAATTTCAAACCAAGTGTCATTTACAGAAAAAAATATCATTTGAATAAATTTTTGGAAAAAAAGATGACCCCTTTAGGAAAACGCCAAAATCCGAAGAAAATTAGCTTGATATTCGGTATTTTAATCAAAACCCTGGGAAATAGTGCTCGAATGTTGGAATGGCATACCTCGTTGAATTCGTTACAACATTTTCAACAAAGTGGCATTTACAGAAAACAAAAAACATTTGAACACATTTTTGGAAATAATTGATGACCCCTTAGGACAATGCCAAAATCCGAAGTTTTCTGCTCGATTTTCGGTATTTTAATCAAAACCCTTGGATACAGTGGTCGAATGTTCGAATGGCATACCCCGTTGAATTCGTTACAAAATTTCCAAAAAAGTGGCATTAAAAGAAAAAAATATCAATTTGAAAAATTTTTTTGCAAAGAAATCATGTTCCCCACTTCACTATAACAAAGCCCAAATCCAAATAATATCAGCTCGAAATTTCTAACAAAGTGGCATTTACATTCATTTCAACAAATTTTTGGGATAAAGTGGAAAAAAATCACCTCGATTTTCGGTATTTTAATCAAAACCCTTGGATATAGTGGTCCAATGTTCGAATGGCATACCTCGTTGAATTCGTTTCAAAATGTTTAGCAAAGTGTCATTTACAGAAAAAAAATATCATTTGAAAAATGTTTTCGAAAATAAATCATCTTGCCCACCCCATAATAACAAGGCCCAAATCCGGATAATATCAGTTCGATTTTTCGGTTTTTTTTATCAAAACCCTGGGAAAAAGTGGTCGAGTGTTGGAATGGCATACCTCGTTGAATTCGTTACCAAAATTTCAAACCAAGTGTCATTTACAGAAAAAAAATATCATTTCAATAAATTTTTGGAAAAAAATGATGACCCCATTAGGACATCGCCAAAATCCGAAGAAAATCACCTTGATATTCGGTATTTTAATCAAAACCCCTGGATATATTGGTCGAATGTTCGAATGGCATACCTCGTTGAATTCGTTACAAAATTTCCAACAAAATGGCATTTACAGAAAAAAAATGTTCGAATGGCATACCTCGTTGAATTCGTTACAAAATTTCCAACAAAGTGGAATTTACAGAAAAAAATATAATTTGAAAAATTTTTTCGAAAAGAAATAATCTTGCCCACCCCATTATAACAAGGCCCAAATCAGGATAATATCAGCTCGATTTTTCGGTTTTTTAATCAAAACCCTGGGAAATAATGCTTGAATGTTGGAATGGCATACCTCGTTGAATTCGTTACCAAAATTTCAAAACAAGTGTCATTTACAGAAAAAAAATATCATTTGAATACATTTTTGGAAAAAATGATGACCCCCTTAGGACAACGCCAAAATCCAAAGAAAATCAGCTCGATATTCGGTATTTTAATCAAAACCCTTGGATATATTGGTCGAATGTTCAAAGGGCATACCTCGTTGAATTCGTTACAAAATTTCCAACAAAGTGGCATTTACAGAAAAAAAATATCATTTGAAAAATTTTTTCGAAAGCAAATCGCTTGCCCACCCCATTATAACAAGGCCCAAATCCGGCTAATATCAGCTCGATTTTTCGGTTTTTTAATCAAAACCCTTGGAAATAATGCTTGAATGTTGGAATGGCATACCTCGTTGAATTCGTTACCAAAATTTCAAAACAAGTGTCATTTACAGAAAAAAAATATCATTTGAATACATTTTTGGAAAAAAATGATGACCCCCTTAGGACAACGCCAAAATCCGAAGAAAATCAGCTCGATATTCGGTATTTTAATCAAAACCCTTGGATATATTGGTCGAATGTTCAAAGGGCATACCTCGTTGAATTCGTTACAAAATTTCCAACAAAGTGGCATTTACAGAAAAAAAATATCATTTGAAAAATTTTTTCGAAAGCAAATCTCTTGCCCACCCCATTATAACAAGGCCCAAATCCGGATAATATCAGTTCGATTTTTCGGTTTTTTAATCAAAACCCTGGGAAATAGTGCTCAAATGTTGGAATGGCATACCTCGTTGAATTCGTTACCAAAATTTCAAACCAAGTGTCATTTACAGAAAAAAAATATCATTTGAATAAATTTTTGGAAAAAAACGATGACCCCCTTAGGACAACGCCAAAATCCAAAGAAAATCAGCTCGATATTCGGTATTTTAATCAAAACCCTTGGATATATTGGTCGAATGTTCAAAGGGCATACCTCGTTGAATTCGTTACAAAATTTCCAACAAAGTGGCATTTACAGAAAAAAAATATCATTTGAAAAATTTTTTCGAAAGCAAATCGCTTGCCCACCCCATTATAACAAGGCCCAAATCCGGATAATATCAGTTCGATTTTTCGGTTTTTTAATCAAAACCCTGGGAAATAGTGCTCAAATGTTGGAATGGCATACCTCGTTGAATTCGTTACCAAAATTTCAAACCAAGTGTCATTTACAGAATCATTTGAACAAATTTGTGGGATATAGTGGAAAAAATCGCCTCGATTTTCGTTTTTTTAATCAAAACCCTTCATTATTGGGTGAATGTTTGAATGGCATACCTTGTTGAATTCGTTACAACATTTCCAACAAAGTGTCATTTACAGAAAAAAAATATCATTTGAACAAATTTTTGGGATATAGTGTAAAAAAATCACCTCGATTTTCGGTATTTTAATCAAAACCCTTGCATATAGTGGTCGAATGTTCGAATGGCATACCTCGTTGAATATGTTTCAAAATGTTCAACAAAGTGGAATTTACAGAAAAAAATATCATTTGAAAAATTTTTGCGAAAATAAATCATTTTGCCCACCCCATTATAACAAGGCCCAAATCCGGATAATATCAGCTAATTGTCCTAAGGGGTCATCAATTATTTCCAAAAATGTGTTCAAATGTTTTTTGTTTTCTGTAAATGCCACTTTGTTGAAAATGTTGTAACGAATTCAACGAGGTATGCCATTCCAACATTCGAGCACTATTTCCCAGGGTTTTGATTAAAATACCGAATATCAAGCTAATTTTCTTCGGATTTTGGCGTTTTCCTAAGGGGGTCATCTTTTTTTTCCAAAAATTTATTCAAATGATATTTTTTTTCTGTAAATGACACTTGGTTTGAAATTTTGGTAACGAATTCAACGAGGTATGCCATTCCAACATTTGAGCACTATTTCCCAGGGTTTTGATTAAAAAACCGAAAAATCGAACTGATATTATCCGGATTTGGGCCTTTTTATACTGGGGTGTGCAAGATGCTTTCTTTTCGAAAACATTTGTCTTTTCTGTAAATGTCACTTTGCTGAAAATTTTGAAACGAATTCAACGAGGTATGCCATTCGAACATTCGACCACTATATCCAAGGGTTTTGATTAAAATACCGAAAATCAAGGTGATTTTTTTCCACTTTATCCCAAAAATTTGTTCAAATGTAAATGGCACTTTGTTAGAAATTTCGAGCTGATATTATCCGGATTTGGGCTTTGTTATAGTGAAGTGGGGAACATGATTTATTTTCGAAAAAATTTTTCAATTGATATTTTTTTCTTTTAATGCCACTTTTTTGGAAATTTTGTAACGAATTCAGCGAGGTATGCCATTCGAACATTCGACCACTATATCCAAGGGTTTTGATTAAAATACCTAAAATCGAGCAGATTTTCTTCGGATTTTGGCATTGTCCTAAGGGGTCATCATTTCTTTCCAAAAAATTGTTTAAATGATTTTTTTTTCTGTAAATGCCACTTTGTTGAAAATTTTGTAACGAATTCAACGATGTATGCCATTTTTTTTCTGTAAATGACACTTTGTTGGAAATGTTGTAACGAATTCAACAAGGTATGCCATTCAAACATTCACCCAATAATGAAGGGTTTTGATTAAAAAAACGAAAATCGAGGTGATTTTTTCCACTATATCCCACAAATTTGTTCAAATGATATTTTTTTTTTTTCTGTAAATGCCATTTTGTTGGAAATTTTGTAACGAATTCAACGAGGTATGCCATTCGAACATTCGACCAATATATCCATAGGTTTTGATTAAAATACCGAATATCGAGCTGATTTTCTTCGGATTTTGGCATTGTCCTAAGGGGGTCACATTTCTTTCCAAAAATTTGTTTAAATTATAGTTTTTTTTCTGTAAATGACACTTGGTTTGAAATTTCGGTAACGAATTCAACGAGGTATGCCATTCCAACATTCGAGCACTATTTCCCAGGGTTTTGATTAAAAAACCGAAAAATCGAGCTGATATTATACGGATTTGGGCCTTGTTATAATGGGGTGGGCGAGATTATTTCCTGTTAGAAAAATTTTTTCAAATGATATTTTTTCTGTAAATTCCCCTTTGTTGGAAATTTTGTATCGAATTCAACGAGGTATGCCATTCGAACATTCGACCAATATATCCAGGGGTTTTGATTAAAATTCCGAATATCGAGGTGATTTTCTTCGGATTTTGGCGTTGTCCTAATGGGGGTCATCATTTGTTTCCAAAAATTTGTTCAAATGTTATATTTTTATACCCGTTACTCGTAGAGTAAAAGGGTATATTGTATTCGTGCAAAAGTATGTAACAGGTAGAAGGAAGCGTTTCCGACCCTATAAAGTATATAAATTCTTGTTCAGGATCACTAGCCGAGTCGATCTAGCCATGTCCGTATGTCCGTCTGTCTTTCCGTCTGTCTGTCTGTCTGTCCGTATGAACGCTGAGATCTCGGAAACTATAAAAGCTAGAAGATTGGCATTCTGCATGTAGATTTTAGGAGTTCCTACGCAGCGCAAGTTTGTTTCAAAATGGTGCCACGCCCCCTCTGAAGCCCACAAGCCACAAGCTGTGGCCACAGTTTTGATACTATTATAAAAATTTTAATTGATATATATTTGTTTCGTCAATACCTATCGATTGGCCTAATAAAAGTTTGCCACGCCCACTCTAACGCCCAAAAACCCATTAAACACTTAAGCCTGGCTAGCGCCTACATTTCCGCCTTTCATGGCGCCATCTAACGGATGACTTTGGAACAGCTGGCCAAGGTGCTCAATAGAGTCAACGTTAATTCTCGATAAGGATTTCTATTAAAGGAAATTGCGATGGTTTTCATTTGTCAATACCGAACTACATATATCCCAAGAACTATGCAAATCAAATCAAGTTAGCCAAATTGGAGGTCGGAGTCAAACAATGGCGTATGTGTGTATGTATGTAAGCATATACATATGTATGTATTTACATTGTACACAGTTGCAATTGCCCGGCAAAGATAACTCCTTTCAAAGAAAGCTATTCGCTATACCCGTTACTCGTGTTGTGCAAACATTTAGACTTTAATATACATAATACTATTTAAGAATGTATGTGTTTAGCCAATATAAGTATGTATGTTTAATATTTCTAGTCAATTTATTGCACTCACAAAAATAAACATAAACACAGCTGCTGGTGCAGGACAACAGCTGCCTGCGCTAAAGCAGCGCTGGTGCTGATGGTCGTGCTGTAATGCTGCCAGCACTACGAGATCGCCGACTTCAAATTGATAATTTGAACTTTTTGTCCTTTTTCCCGGTGGTCACTCTAATTCGCATTATGTTAAGGCAAAATCTAAATCATTTGAAATGGGGCGCGCATTTTGTCTCTTTTTGCTCCTATTCGTTTCTCACAAGTGCATTAACCTGCGCTAGAGAGAGACGGAAGATGTGCTAGGCAGAATGCAAAGTTCTAGAAGGCACGGTTCGCTGTTAGCAAAAAGGGCGGGAATCCGTGCAAGTAAATTGGCGGTTATGAACTTTGCAGAGCTGCAAACTATTCTGCTCTCGCTTTAGTCTACGACTAACCATCGTATGTGATCTCTCTGCTCGTCTGCGATTGCGATTTTTGTCAGTTTTGCCTATTTTAAAACAAATCTCCCTTAACGTAAACTATCAATTTTTACTTGCACTTTTGTAAATTCATTAAACTCATTTTTCTGTGCTTAAAACTAACGTAAATTTTGTAAACAAATTGTTACGCGGTCGCGAGTTGTTGCTGCCTCTGCCGATTTGCTGCCGACGTCGCTGCCGTTGTTTGCTGCTGGGCTGGTTGCTGCGCTCGCTGTTAAGTACCCCTTTTAACGTAGATTTTGTTAATAATAATATAAGATTAAGTCTTTTTCAAGATTTACTCTTCAATTATTATTATTTTAACGTAGATTTGTTAATAATAATATAAGATTAAGTCTTTTTCAAGACTTACTCTTAAATTATTATTATTTTAACGTAGATTTGTTAATAATAATATAAGATTAAGTCTTTTTCAAGACTTACTCTTAAATTATTATTATTCATATTTTTCACATTTGCAAATTTTTAACGTAATTTATTTTTTGCCGCTCTGCCCCTTTTAACGTAGATTTGTTAATAATAATATAAGATTAAGTCTTTTTCAAGACTTACTCTTAAATTATTATTATTCATATTTTTTACATTTGCAAATTTTAACGTAATTTATTTTTTGCCGCTCTGACCCTTTTAACGTAGATTTGTTAATAATAGTATAAGATTAAGTCTTTTTCAAGACTTGCTCTTAGATTATTATTATTCATATATTTAATTTTTGCAAATTATTAACGTAATTCATTTTCAATCGCTCTGCCCCTTTACCCGTATATAAATACAAGAATTCAGCCTTTTTTAAGGCTTATTCTTATATTTCTATACGTATTTATCTTAGTAATAGTACTATAAGTCTAAGTCTTTTTTAAGACTTACACTTATAATTCTGTTATTTATATAATTTATATTAACTATAGTATATTATAAAATTTATATTATGTAAATATAAGAATTTAGCTTTTTTAAAGCTTTATTCTTATATTTCTATTAATATACCTAATCAGTGTATATAATCGTAGTAGTCATATAAATTTAAGATTTTTAAAAATGCCTCGTTTGAATAGACCCACTGCATCTCAGCGGGCTAGGAACCAATTGTTGAGAAATAGGGCCAATAGGGAAAATCCAGAGTATGCAGAGATGGAGAGGGTAGAAAATTCTGAATCTCAGCGTAGGAGAATGGAAAATGCAGTAGCCAGGAATTCAGAGCAGGGTGTAAATACAGCGTCTCGTAGGTCAAGACGCTTGAATCCGCACACTCGTGCGGGTGATCAGGGAGCAGATACTACAAGACGTAGGGAAATTCGCTCGAACCCCGTTCTTCGGGCGGGTGAGCAAGAAGCAGATACTGCAAGACGTAGGGAAATTCGCTCGAACCTCGTCCTTCGGGCGGGTGAGCAAGAAGCAGATACTGCAAGACGTAGGGAAATTCGATTGGATCCAGTTCTTCGTGCCGGAGAGCAAGCAGCCAACACTCGGCGTCGCTTTATTAGGCGAAGAAACACCGATGAAAGAGCTACAGAGCAGGTTGTTAATACCGCTGACCATCGGTTAAGGCGCTTGGATCCCGTTTTTCGTGCGGGTGAACAAGAAGCAGATGCTGAAAGACGTAGGGAAACTCGATCGAACCCCGTTCTTCGTGCGGATGAACGAGCAGCTGATACTCGGCGTCGCGCTATAAGGCGACAATTAAGATAAGTCCGAGCTATCGAGCAAGTTGGTAATACCGCTGACCATCGGTTAAGGCGCTTGGATCCCGCTTTCCGTGCGAGTCAGCAAGCAGCCGATACTCGGCGTCGCGCTATAAGGCTACAATTAAGAGAAGTCCGAGCTATCGAGCAAGTTGGTAATACCGCTGACCATCGGTTAAGGCGCTTGGATCCCGCTTTCCGTGCGAGTCAGCAAGCAGCCGATACTCGGCGTCGCGCTTTTAGGCGACAAATTAGGCAAGTCCGAACTACAGAGCAGGTCCGAAATACTGCTGACCGTTCGGAAAGGCGCTTGGATCCTGATTTCCGTGCGGGTGAACAAGCAGCCGATAATCGGCGTCGCGCTTTAAGGCGACAAATTAGGCAAGTCCCGAACTACAGAGCAGGTCCGAAATACTGCTGACCGTTCGGAAAGGCGCTTGGATCCTGATTTCCGTGCGGGTGAACAAGCAGCCGATGCTCGGCGGCGTTCTCTGAGGCGGTTGGATGCTACGTATCGTGCGGGTGAGCAAGAAGCAAATACCCTGCAACGAGCGCAGGCAAGATCAACTCAGGATCGCTTATTGCAAAGAGCGCAGGATAGGTTTAGGAGAGCTACGGCTAGTAGTTTTAGGGAACGTAGGGCCGTCGAGCAGGCGAGAAATACACTGGCTCGACGACGTGCTCGTATAGCTGCTCGACAAGCAACTATCGATGCTATTCGAAATATTAGTCAGAGAGTTAGTCAGTATAGAAGCCTCAGTGGCAATAGGGATGCAGAAAACCTTCGGAACGCAAACCGAAGTCAGGAGATTCGACTTGATTTATCCCAGGGAAATAGGACTCCTAGAAATATACCTATTGGATTGGATGCTCACATAGATTCAATAGGTTAGTAACTCTTGGCCCCGATCAGATTTGCTTCTGCTGCAAGGGATTGTGGTTCCCGAAGCAAATACGTAAACTTTCTAGAGCCTATTTGGAAGAAAATTGCGAGTTTAAGGAAGAGATTTACCAGAATGCAAGCCAGCTTGCTTTCACTGGGGAATCCTTTAAGTTCTGTGGCACATGCCACGGCAATATAAAAGCCGGAAGAAAGCCCAAAGGTGCCATTTCCAACGGCCTAGACTTCCCAGAAATTCCTCATTCCTTAAGGGGCTTACTCCTTTGGAGGAGCGACTGATTTCACCTCGCCTTCCATTTATGATAATTAAGTCGATAGGTCATGAGCGTCAGAGTGCAATAAAAGGAGCTGTTGTAAATGTCCCCATTCCGGTTAGCAACATCGTGACGTCGCTTCCACGAGCTTTCCACGAGGCAGAGGTTGTACAGCTCCACCTCAAGCGAAGAATGGAGTACGGACATGATTTCATGGCAGAGACCATTAGGCCTTCCAAAATTGCTGACGCCATCAGGTACTTAGTTAGTACAGAGCTTTACAGAAAGCACAATGTGTCAGTGAACGAGCAGTGGATCTCTGATTTCACATCCGAAACTGTTCCATTCGTAGCTTCTCAAGCGGACTTAGCCTTTGTAGAGGGACAACTAGCCATCCAGCAGGAGGATGTAAACTTGGAGGCGGGAAATTCCGAAGAGAATAAAGAAGCCGAAGAGCTAAATCCTGGAGGACAGGAAACTGTGCTTGAGAATAACCAGGCACACAACGTAGGAATTCCGAGAATCACAATGGCTCGAGGTGAGGGCCAAAAGCCTCTCGACGTGATTCTCGATGTCGACTCCGAAGAATTGGCGTTCCCAAGCATTTATGCTGGCGTCAAGAGACCATCTTCGGAGAGTTATACAACCATAGTTAGATCAGAGCTTAGGAACGTAGATAGAAGAGGTTGTAGAACTGACAAGTTGTTCTTCAATTATAAGAAGTTGGAATTGTTGAAAATTCGAAACAATATTTCAACTTGCCTACGTAAGCGGAGCGCTTCCAGCGCGATAACTGCCGCCAACGTACTCGATGAAGCTTTCATGGGAAACTTAATTTCCCATGATGACGGATATCGAATTCTTAAGGACATTCGCACGTCTCCTGCTCACTGGGAAGATGAAAAGAAGAAAGTCATGGCTATGATTCGCCAATTTGGTTTGCCAACTTTCTTCATAACTCTGTCGGCCGCAGAAACTAGGTGGCCAGAGCTGCTAGTATTGCTCAAGCGCAATTTAGATAGGATTGACATTAGTGAGGAGGAAGCTTTGAACTTACAGTTTAGAGAAAAGGCGCGGCTGATCAGAACTGACCCAGTGACGTGTGCTAGGTATTTCGATTATAGGTATAGGGAAGTCTTATGAAGAAGCCGGGGGGAGTCTTTGGAAGTAACTTTGTTACTACCTATTATTGGCGAGTTGAGTTTCAACAGAGAGGTTCCCCTCACATTCACGGCATGTTTTGGCTGAAAGACGCGCGGCTGATCAGAACTGACCCAGTGACGTGTGCTAGGTATTTCGATTATAGGTATAGGGAAGTCTTATGAAGAAGCCGGGGGGAGTCTTTGGAAGTAACTTTGTGACTACCTATTATTGGCGAGTTGAGTTTCAACAGAGAGGTTCCCCTCACATTCACGGCATGTTTTGGCTGAAAGACGCCCCGGAAGTGGATTTCAACAGTGAAGAATCTATTGCTAGTGTAGTAGCCTTCATTGATCAGTTTGTAACTGTGGATGTTAAAAACACAGATTTGGCTCCGTACATTGAATACCAAAAGCATAAGCACGGGCATTCGTGCCTTAAAAATGTGCGCGAATCCGATTGTCGATTCGGTATTCCATACCCCCCAATGCCCCGCACGGAAATATTGAAGCCACTTCCCGAAGAAACTCCCAATTTGTCTCTTCATCACGAAAACTATCAGAAAATTCGCAGTCTTTTACTTCGCGATCAATCCGAGGATTTGATTAGCCATCTTAACATATTCGAAAATTTTCTTTCTCACGATGAGGTGAGCCTCAGTTACGAGGACTATATAACTAATTTAGAGCATTAGTTATGCTATATTCTCCATGGAGAGATGAACAGGTAGAATTGTGTCAGAGAAATTGTGAGGATTTTTATCATGAGCACGAGGAGGCTATTAAAGCCAACTTTGATAGGTATAATGCCATAGACAGCTTAGAAGACGCGCTCAGAAGGCCATGGAGGCTGAGGAAAGTAGCGAGGGAAATGTAGATGAGGAGGCCGCAGTTAATGAGGAGTTTAGGGCCTTAGCTTTTCCAGAAATATCTTATCAAATAAATGTTTTTAACTTAGACGACCGTGTTCAGGAAGTAGATCCGGATAGCAATATCCGCATAATAAAGCTCCCGCCAATTATTTCCCCTGAAAATTTAGCCACCTTAGTTAGGTCTCTTAATTTAAAGCAAAAAACTTTCCTTACGCATGTCTTGCACAATGCAAGGAGAAATGCTAGTTTCCATGAGTTCGTAGGAGGCGGAGCAGGTGTCGGCAAGAGTAGACTTATATCCACCTTATTCCAGTCCCTTTCCAAGGAGTATAATGGTAGAGTAGGATGCGACCCAACTTCTGTTAAAATACTGCTGTGTGCTCCCACAGGCAAAGCTGCTTTTGGAATCGGAGGCTCCACTCTCCATTCCGTGTTCTCTCTCCCTGTAAATCAGGCTGGGTCTGCATTTAGGAGTTTAAGCCCTGATCTGTTAAATACCCTGCGTTCAAGATTTATTGATCTTAAAGTTCTTATAATAGACGAAATTTCTATGCCTTAAGCAAATTTTCTCTAACGTTGATACTCCCTTCGGAGGCATTTCGGTCATCGTGTTCGGCGATCTTAGGCAATTGCGGCCAGTTTGTGATCGTTGGATTTTCCAGCCGCCATACAGCGCTATATTTGGATCCCACCTCTGAAGTCCTTTTAGGTTTTTCGAGCTCACAGAGATAATGCGACAGCGAGATGTCCAGCCGTTTGCAATAGCACTCAACAACATGGCGTCCGGCCAAATGTCGTCTGAAGATATTGTCCTACTTAGAGGCCGCATTTCCGTAGAAAGTCAGATTCCAAATGACGCCATTCACCTTTTTTCAAGCAATCAGGACACTGACCGATACAATAGGGAGAAGCTCAACTCGATTCCCACTGATCAGTTCATTTCGGAAGCCATGGACTCTGTAAAATCTGCACATATTAGCTCAGAGCAGGGGAACAGATGTCTGGAACAAGCTAGGGCATTAAAAACATCTGAGACACAAGGTTTGTGTACCTCGCTCATTTTAAAAACCACTGCTAAATACATGATGACGGTCAATGTAGACACATCAGATGGTCTCGTAAACGGAGCCACTGGTGTCCTTAGGGAGATAGGTTTCAACACGTGTGACGCTGCGCGCACAATAGAAGCACTTAATTTCAAATTCAAACCGAGAACGCGAGCGCGCGCCAACGATCGCGCGTGTAGGGGCACACTAAGCCGAGAGAGATGGTCACACTTAGATCGGTAAATCCCACAGGCGACGGGCACACTAGATCTCGCCGAGCCCTATATAAGACGGACCACGGGCCATAGAAAAGCACTTAGCAGCCAACCGTCTAAGGGTGCAGAGGCATCTCCCCAGTGGTGGTAAGCAGCAAAGTCATTTTGGGTGGACTAGATCATTCGATCAAAGTCCGCTTATATACATTGTAGTAAGTTCCGTACTACTTCCTCCTCCCTCTAACCTTCCCGGCTTGCCGAGCTGAAGGTATCCCTAGGAGACGGCTGATTTTAGGATCACACCTCCTTACAGCACGGTTCACCGGCTGACTTCTCTCTCTTGCGGCTGACCTCAGGGTCCCCAAGCACCGACTTCTCTCTCTCTCTCTTGCGGCTGACCTCAGGGTCCCCAAGCACCAACTTCTCTCTCTTGCGGCTGACCTCAGGGTCCCCAAGCACCAACTTCTCTCTCTTGTGGCTGATTTCAGGGTCCCCAAGCAACCAATTCTCTCTCTCTTGTGGCTGACTTCAGGGTCCCCGAGCAACAAATTCTCTCTCTTGTGGCTGACTTCAGGGTCCCCGAGCAACAAATTCTCTCTCTTGTGGCTGACCTCCGGGTCCCCAAGCAAACATTCTCTCTCTTGCGGTCGACTTTCGGGTCCCCAAGCACTGAATCAATCTCTCTCGCTCGTGGCTGACTTCAGGGTCCCCAGGCACCCTATTCTCATTTCAGGTAACCCAACCCGTGCTGGTCCTATCGAGCAGCTGGACGGCTCCCGAGACCAGGTATTCTAAGCGTAAGAAGGAAGAGAAGGCTGCAAGGGCGGCATCCCGCCAAACCGGTGAATTCGTTAGTTGTTAATAAATTGTCAAGATACTTACTGAAATAAAACCTAGTTCTAATTCAATTACTAAGTAATTTCCCCACGACTTCTACTCTGGGCTGGGTCGGAACTCTCTTTCAGCAACCACGCCTGTCACAAACAAATTCTTGTGACGAATCCTGGCCATCCCTGAGCCACCCGACAACGACAAACCGTCACAGTGGCGCCCGAGCAGGTTAAAGTGGTTGCAAGAGATAAACCGACACCAGCGGAGTAATGTCGAGCTGGGTATATCTGGCACCAAAGAGCGAACTAACGAAATACACGGAAGAGTTCGGATTAGGAACGGCAGAAAAAAGTGAAGACTTAAGACGTTTGTTGGCAGCGTTCGCCAAAAAAAAACGGATCATACGATAACGGTCAGACAAAGACTCGCAGAACTGACAGAAAAATATAGGAGAGAAAAAAGCCCGGCGAAGGAAACAATTCCGGCGATCGTGGTAACCAGGGAAAGGGAGGAGATAATGGACATCAAAGGAGCAAGTCGAGGGGACGAAACGGAAGGAAAGACAGAAATAAAAATGGAAACAGAAGTCATAGACCGGGTACGCGGATGGGGCATCCGGTACCAAGGAACAACAAACCCACTGGAGTTCCTAAGCAAAATGGAACAGTGGGCAGGCGGATACGGAATACGGAAGGACCAGCTGATACAGACGATGCCATTCATCCTGGAGGGGATCGCGAGTGATTGGTGGAACACCACGCCGAGCAGGATCGTAACATGGACTCAGCTCAGAACAGAGCTTCTAGAATACTTTTTGCCGCCGAGGTATGAGGAACAGTTGGAGAATCAGATTGCACAGATGAAACAGAGAGAAACGGAGCCCGTAAGAGAATACGCAATGGGGCTACGAAAACTGATGCAATTCACGAAACTCTCAGAAGAGGCCAAACTGGACCGAGTGTACAAAAACAGCAGGAGCAAGATAAAGCTGTACGCTAGGAGGACAGGATTCGACTCGTTGACAGAGTTCCTCAAACTAGCGGAGGAAGTAGAAGAAATAGAGGCAGAGGACCGGACACAGGCAAGCCAACCTGCACAGCAGCAACTAGGACCGGAGATATGCATGCGCTGCGGAGGAACCGGACATACGGCAAGCACGTGCAGCAATCCGCCGAGGCTGTTTTGCTGGATCTGTGGAAGAAACGGTACGAGAACCAAGGAGTACTGCAGGAGACCTGAGCAGTTGAAACTGGCAGCTCAAACGGCAATACAGGAGCCAGCAGCAGGGGAACAGCTGTGTTGCGACGGGTTCCAAATAGTAGCCCGCATAAGGGTCGGTAAGAAGACAGCGAAAGGAATCGTGGACACAGGAGCATCAAGAAGCGCGATAAGCAGAAGCAGATATCAAGATCTGAAGCAACAAGGCAAATGGTGTGGAACCCGAGCAGCAGAAATCCAATTTGGAGGAAGAGCGTTCAGGGTAACATTCATGATACTAACAGAAGTGGTAGGAGGAATACTGTTAGGAATGGACTTTCTAGCCGGGGCACGCAGCACGCTGAGTTGTGCAGGCTTGGAGCTAGAGATAAGAGCAGCCGGAGACAAAGTGGACCAACCGGAGACAAAAAGGAATACCAGGGACTTAGGCGTAGTCCAGTATGGAGAGGTAGCAGCACAGGACAAGTTGAAAGCAATAGAGGTCACGGACACCTGGATCAAAGAGAAGTACAAGGGATCACAGCAGAAAAAATCAAGGAAGACGCGGACGAAAGTGGCAGTAAAAGACCCGAACAAACGGAAAACAAAGAGGATATACATTGGAGACCCTAAGCCGTACGGAGGAACAAATACAATACAGAACGAACACGAAAACATGGACAAGTTCGCGGAGGCAGCGCTGAGAGTCGAGAACGCGCGCGAGTTACCGCACACATTGTTGCGGACACACCGCCGCCCCCAAGCCTCAGCGACACAGATGAATGGTCATTAACCCATTCACTGTGTGCACAAACGCTGAGTCTGGAGACCAGCGGAAGCTAGCGGAGCCAGCCGTCCTTTCGTCACCCAGAGCCAGCCGTCTCTCCGTCACCCGAAACCAGCCGCATCGACAGCCACGCAAATATGCAAGATGTGCAAATTCCCCTCTTCCCGTTTTCCATTCCATTCTCATTCGCACTTATTTCATAAGTTAGTTCTTAGTTTCGAAGACAATAAAGAATCATTATAATTTTGACCGAAGACGAAAGAGGTTCTGATTTATTAAAACTTATCGAATATTACTGAAACACCCATTGGACTCACTCGCAATATACCTAGATACTGAAAACACCCCTGGGACTTAACCCACAGTATACCTAGATACTGTAATTGGCGCAGCCTGGTCTTGAACCTGGAGATAGAGATGCTCCAACTCCTGATCATACTATTTCTGTAAGACAGGTAAGTGTACTAATGGCAGAAAAAACAAAAGAGAACAAGAAAATGCGAAAAACAAAATAAATTGCAATTAACAATTAAATTCGTGCAAGTGTATAAGTGTGAGTGTTCAAAATGTGGCAGAATGCAAATAATAATAATAATAATAATATAATTCGTGACCGAATATGTGCACATCAAACTCTGATAAGGCACCGGGACCACGCAATTAATATATTCACCTAAAATTGTTGAAATAAAAAATGCTTAATAAGAAAATCGTGACCGAATATGTGCACATCAAACTCTGATAAGGCACCGGGATCACGTAATTAATTCACCTAAAATTGTTAAAATAAAAATGCATAATAAAAAAAAAACCGTGACCGAATATGTGCACATCAAACTCTGATAAGGCACCGGGACCACGCAATTAATATATTTACCTAAAATTGTTGAAATAAAAAATGCTTAATAAGAAAATCGTGACCGAATATGTGCACATCAAACTCTGATAAGGCACCGGGATCACGTAATTAATTCACCTAAAATTGTTAAAATAAAAATGCATAATAAAAAAAAAACCGTGACCGAATATGTGCACATCAAACTCTGATAAGGCACCGGGATCACGTAATTAATTCACCTAAAATTGTTAAAATAAAAATGCATAAAAAAAAAAAAACCGTGACCGAATATGTGCACATCAAACTCTGATAAGGCACCGGGATCACGAAATCAATATATTCACCTAAAAAAAAAAAAAAAAAAAAAAAAAAAATATATATATTAATAATTAAATAATTTTATTTAAAAAAAAAAACAGAGATCCAAACGACACTTATTTTGACCCCACACATTGCAAAAAAAAAAACAGCCACAATGAAGCCACACAAGGACATAACGAGCAAAACCGTTGAGACAGCAATTCAAGCGCAAATAAAAGAATTTAATAAAACGAACACACCAATTATACACTATGCAGCAAAAATCCAGTTCAAATAATTACGCCGTATTTTATTTTACCAAAATATTGTTCTCTCTTGTAGTCGCCATAAGTTCACTCACCTATAGTCATGTAATTACTTTATTAAAACAATTCACTAATCCCATATATATACATATATTACAGTCAATACTAAACACGACACGGGGAGAAGATACCACTGGAACAACACACAACAATTAAAATTTTTACGAAATCTATGCAAGTCACAGAAAACTAGAATTTACTTACTAGATATTATATTTACAATTAATATTACGACATTTACAATCTATCACTAAAATCATAATATTCGTAATCAATCTCATAAATAACGAGAAAGAATAACTAAATGTTAAAGAAAGTTAGCGCAGCTAGTAAACTTAGAACCAGATTAGGCTTGAGAAGTGGAGGTAGTCTAATAGACATAAGAGAACTTGAGGAGGAAGAACAGCATAACCAAATAGAACAAGAAGCACCACCCTCTAATACCAACATGAATAATTTAGACTCTGGAAACGCATCGGGCTCCCTCAGCCCCACAGTTAGCAACTCGATGACTATTGTCAGCACAAATTTAAGTCCGAAAGATATATTGGGTTTTGTACAACACTTGCCAACTTACGAGGGTCCCTCCGACAATCTAGAAACTTTTATTGACAGTGTTGAGGAATTACTTATGCTCATTCGGTCCGTAGATCAGACCCCGTACGGCCAAATGATTCTCAGGGCAATTCGTAATAGAGTAAAAGGCAAGGCACATGAAGCATTGGACCTTTGCGGTACTATCTCAGGGACCAGACACAAATGATAGACCTATCTTATTCGCCAGCCGAACTCTCTCGGACACAGAAGTTAGATATTCAACAATAGAAAAAGAAATGCTAGCGATTGTTTGGTCCGTAGGGCACTTTAGACCTTACCTTTTTGGCCGCAGATTCAGAATAGTAACAGACCATAAACCATTAGTCTGGCTAGAAAATTTAAAGGGTCAAAACCCAAAATTACTTCGGTGGAAAACCACTCTGGCCGCTTATGACTACGAAGTAGTTTATAAAAAGGGCTCCCAATATGTTGTTGCTGATGCACTTAGCAGAATAGAACCAAATTTAAATGTAAACGAAGACCCACCGAGAATAACAGTTGTCCAAAAACCACTAAATTATTTTAATATCCAAATAGTTTTCCAAATCGGGCCATCAATCCCAGTACAAATAATAACACCATTTCCCCAGAAAATAAGACGAACCTTCTCGGAACCTGAATATACGTTTGACTCAATCACTAATATACTTCAGACTATTCTCAAACCAAACAAAACACATGCCATTTCGGCACCGGATAACGTCTTTCTTATAATTGAAGAGGCGTTCAACAATTATTTTACAGGGAATAACTTATATAACATCTGTCGTTGCACATCACTTTTAATCGACCTTTCCAGTACAGAAGAACAAAAGAGCAAAATTCAATTATACCATCTTAATAGCAACCATAGAGGAATCGATGAAACCTTTAGTCATCTCAAAAGGGACGTATATTTTCCGCGTATGAAAGCAATTATTACACAAATAATCAACGACTGTGACATTTGTCTAACACTTAAATATGATAGACAACCTCATAGACCTTTCATGCAGGCCCCACCTGCACCATCAGGGCCTTTAGATGTTGTCCATATTGACATCTACACAATCAATAACACGAATAATTTAACCATCATCGACAAATTTTCGAAGTTTGCGCAAGCATACCCATTAACTAATAGGAACTCAATTAAGGTTATCGCAGCACTTTCACATTTCTTCAGTACCTTTGGCTTACCCAAAAAATTGGTCTTTGACCAAGGCGCGGAATTCTCAGGGAACTTATTCAACGATTTTCTGGCACAGTACAACATAACCATTCATATGACTTCGTTTCAACAATCAACGGGAAACGCACCTGTTGAAAGACTCCACTCAACGTTCACGGAACTGTATAGAATAATTGTCAACCGCAGAAAAGAACTCCAACTGCAATGTGACCACGCAGAAATATTCGCGGAAGTATTGACAACATATAACAATGCGATACATTCCAGTACCGCCCATACACCATTCGAACTTTTCCATGGTAGAACTCACATATTTGAAAAAACAGTGAAGTTCGACAACCACCATGATTACTTAACAAAACTTAACGAATTTAGAAGGGAACTATACCCTCAAATCCAGAACCAATTAAGTAACAAAACAGAACAAAGATTGACCAAGTTAAATCAAGAAAGGGAACCACCAGTTCAGGTCGAAAGCGACGATGTGGTATTCAGAAAAGAAAATAGGAGAAAGAAACTAACACCTAGATTTTCGTTACACAAAGTCAGAGCTGATAAAGGGGTAACACTAATAACAACCAGACAACAAAAATTACACAAACAGAAAATAAGAAAAACAATCAGGAAAAACAATAACACCCAGTAAACCTGCTTCATTCCAGAACAACCCATTCCACCGCACAGTCTTTCTCTTTGGAAAGACTCAACGGATCCTCACCTCTCGCACTCATTCATCTGGGAAACGCTCACATGACACAAAATCATAAAATTCTGACCCATGTCGTAGACATCCAAGACTTCAAGGAGTGCGTTCTCAAAATAAGAAACACGTTAAAAGCCCTTACACTAGATACAACATTTAGAATTTCGGAAGAGATTATTCAAGGGAAACTACAACAATTAGAAGACAGAATAGACACCTTACTTCCACACGTAAGGAGTAAAAGAGGTTTGATAAATGGCCTAGGAACCATTTTCAAATCAATATCAGGAAATTTAGATGACAATGATGGCCAGAACATTCTTGCCGAGATAAAAACCCTAAAAGAAACATCCCATGCCTTGAAGAATGATCAAGAAAAACAAGTAAACTTCGATAAACAAGTTATTATTAGGTTCAACAACATTACAGAACACATTAATAGGGAACAAGCCAAACTACAACACTTTTTGGATACAGCACAGAATTCAATCTTCAAAGAACTCAGAGAGGATAGAGAAAATATATACACACTACAATATATTAACCGAATAAACTTTAACATCGACACTCTAACAGAACACATTAATAATATAGCAGAAAGCCTTTTGGCTAGCAAATTAGGATTAATCCCAAAATTTTTATTCAACAAAGAACAAATTAATTCTATTAGAAATATGTTAAGCATTCAAAACATTAACTTACAATTAGATGAACACATCTATAACATTCTTATACCATCATGTTATACTTTCAATACCAAATTATTGTTTAACGTTAAGATACCAATATTCGATACAAAAATTTATAAATTCACTCATATTGTTCCCTTACCATTAAACAACTCACACTTCATCATTTCCCCGGAATTCCTGGCACATGCCAACAACACCTTTCACCAATTTCATGAAAGCTGTCTTAAAGTGGAGCGGGAGTTTTTCTGCGAAAAAACGCATATGGATATGGTGACCAAAAACAACAAAACAACGCAAAGGAAACAAAATGCGATGTAATGGACACAGAATACGAAATGAACATATTTGAAGCCGAAAAAGGTTTTATCTTTATTTTCAACGGACAAAACGTCACCCTTAAATCAACGTGCTATGACGAGACACAGCTGGATGGCTCCTACATACTACGGTACAATAATTGTACAGTATGGTTAAACGACGTGGAATACAGCGACAGAGAATTGATAGAACACGACCACTTTACTTTTGTACTCCCACCAGTCGACAAGATTACAAAAAATCAAACCATCAAAACACTATCGCTGGAGAAGTTACACCTAGAAACCATATCGACAACTGGGAGGATCACCAACATGGACAATGCAACACATTATAAATTTACAGCCATATATTCGACAATATTACTGATCTTAGTCCTCATCGTCATCCTCCGAATATGCAATAGACCAAAGACGATCTTTTTCCCGCAACCTACACCTGTACCTACCTTTGTAGAGCCGACCATTCCTTCGCTATGGCCCTCTCTCCACTCTAGGGGGGGAGGAGTTACCGCACACATTGTTGCGGACACACCGCCGCCCCCCAAGCCTCAGCGACACAGATGAATGGTCATTAACCCATTCACTGTGTGCACAAACGCTGAGTCTGGAGACCAGCGGAAGCTAGCGGAGCCAGCCGTCCTTTCGTCACCCAGAGCCAGCCGTCTCTCCGTCACCCGAAACCAGCCGCATCGACAGCCACGCAAATATGCAAGATGTGCAAATTCCCCTCTTCCCGTTTTCCATTCCATTCTCATTCGCACTTATTTCATAAGTTAGTTCTTAGTTTCGAAGACAATAAAGAATCATTATAATTTTGACCGAAGACGAAAGAGGTTCTGATTTATTAAAACTTATCGAATATTACTGAAACACCCATTGGACTCACTCGCAATATACCTAGATACTGAAAACACCCCTGGGACTTAACCCACAGTATACCTAGATACAGTAATTCGCGCGCCAACGATCGCGCGTGTAGGGGCACACTAAGCCGAGAGAGATGGTCACACTTAGATCTCGCCGAGCCCTATATAAGACGGACCACGGGCCATAGAAAGGCACTTAGCAGCCAACCGTCTAAGGGTGCAGAGGCATCTCCCCAGTGGTGGTAAGCAGCAAAGTCATTTTGGGTGGACTAGATCATTCGATCAAAGTCCGCTTATATACATTGTAGTTAGTTCCCGTACTACTTTCCCCTCCCTCTAACCTTCCCGGCTTGCCGAGCTGAAGGTATCCCTAGGAGACGGCTGATTTTAGGATCACACCTCCTTACAGCACGGTTCACCGGCTGACTTCTCTCTCTTGCGGCTGACCTCAGGGTCCCCAAGCACCGACTTCTCTCTCTCTCTCTTGCGGCTGACCTCAGGGTCCCCAAGCACCAACTTCTCTCTCTTGTGGCTGACTTCAGGGTCCCCAAGCAACCAATTCTCTCTCTCTTGTGGCTGACTTCAGGGTCCCCGAGCAACAAATTCTCTCTCTTGTGGCTGACTTCAGGGTCCCCGAGCAACAAATTCTCTCTCTTGTGGCTGACCTCCGGGTCCCCAAGCAAACATTCTCTCTCTTGCGGTCGACTTTCGGGTCCCCAAGCACTGAATCAATCTCTCTCGCTCGTGGCTGACTTCAGGGTCCCCAGGCACCCTATTCTCATTTTAGGTAACCCAACCCGTGCTGGTCCTATCGAGCAGCTGGACGGCTCCCGAGACCAGGTATTCTAAGCGTAAGAAGGAAGAGAAGGCTGCAAGGGCGGCATTGTCAAGATACTTACTGAAATAAAACCTAGTTCTAATTCAATTACTAAGTAATTTCCCCACGACTTCTACTCTGGGCTGGGTCGGAACTCTCTTTCAGCAACCACGCCTGACACAAACAAATTCTTGTGACGAATCCTGGCCATCCCTGAGCCACCCGACAACGACAAACCGTCACACACGTCCAACTCTCCAAACATTCTTTGGATACAATTTTTAGATGACAGTATAGGTGTAGCTGCACGATCAAAGTGCAGTCATCGCCAAGAGGCTTCATGGACACCAGTAGTTAAGATCATAAAAAGCTTTCAGATTAATTCTAACCAGGCCACAACCATTGACCGAAAGCAGTTTCCAGTGGTACCTGCAGAAGCAATAACTATTCACAAAAGTCAAGGCGCTACGTACAGCAAAGTGGTGGTTCACACTAGTCCTAGCATGCAGAGAGCTGTAGCAGAGCCACAAGTGCAGCAGGTCTCTATATTATTGGACCTTTCGTCCCCCCAAGATCCGCCCAGGGATCGGCTTCCGAGGAAGAGCTTCGAGAACTGCGTTCCACTAAGTTACTGAGTACCCATTTCGATTGTTTACTCAATAGTCCGAACCTTCATGTCTTTTTCCATAATACGGAAAGCTTGCACTGCCACATTAGCGATGTGTGTTCCGATCAGCTAATGCTTAAGTCTTCCATTCTGTGCTTCGTTGAGGCTTCCACATACTCAAATGAAGCATACGACATTCCTGGCTTCGCCACAGCAGTGCGACTAGATTGCCAGTCAGTAGCTAACGGAGCTCGACCAAAAAGAGGGATTCTCGTATTCGTTCGAAACGAACTCTTTGAGAATGTCAGTCTTTGTTCAAGTGGTCGCTTTCTGGCTAATTCCTCAAATATAGCCTCTCCAGTGTTCGAGTTTGCCATCTTTATGTACCGGTCTTTAGGGATTGTAGTTATTTATAAAAGTCCGACCTATCCGTTGTTAAAGTTTGAAACAGAGTTTAAGGAGTTATTTCAGCGGCACACATTTTTAAATAGTAATAGTTTAGTGTTAGGAGAGATCACTTTTTGGATACAGCACAGAATTCAATCTTCAAAGAACTCAGAGAGGATAGAGAAAATATATACACACTACAATATATTAACCGAATAAACTTTAACATCGACACTCTAACAGAACACATTAATAATATAGCAGAAAGCCTTTTGGCTAGCAAATTAGGATTAATCCCAAAATTTTTATTCAACAAAGAACAAATTAATTCTATTAGAAATATGTTAAGCATTCAAAACATTAACTTACAATTAGATGAACACATCTATAACATTCTTATACCATCATGTTATACTTTCAATACCAAATTATTGTTTAACGTTAAGATACCAATATTCGATACAAAAATTTATAAATTCACTCATATTGTTCCCTTACCATTAAACAACTCACACTTCATCATTTCCCCGGAATTCCTGGCACATGCCAACAACACCTTTCACCAATTTCATGAAAGCTGTCTTAAAGTGGAGCGGGAGTTTTTCTGCGAAAAAACGCATATGGATATGGTGACCAAAAACAACAGATGCCTGTCGGACATCGTCAAGAACGCAAAGGAAACAAAATGCGATGTAATGGACACAGAATACGAAATGAACATATTTGAAGCCGAAAAAGGTTTTATCTTTATTTTCAACGGACAAAACGTCACCCTTAAATCAACGTGCTATGACGAGACACAGCTGGATGGCTCCTACATACTACGGTACAATAATTGTACAGTATGGTTAAACGACGTGGAATACAGCGACAGAGAATTGATAGAACACGACCACTTTACTTTTGTACTCCCACCAGTCGACAAGATTACAAAAAATCAAACCATCAAAACACTATCGCTGGAGAAGTTACACCTAGAAACCATATCGACAACTGGGAGGATCACCAACATGGACAATGCAACACATTATAAATTTACAGCCATATATTCGACAATATTACTGATCTTAGTCCTCATCGTCATCCTCCGAATATGCAATAGACCAAAGACGATCTTTTTCCCGCAACCTACACCTGTACCTACCTTTGTAGAGCCGACCATTCCTTCGCTATGGCCCTCT
Source organism: Drosophila rhopaloa (assembly GCF_018152115.1). Classification (NCBI taxonomy): domain Eukaryota; kingdom Metazoa; phylum Arthropoda; class Insecta; order Diptera; family Drosophilidae; genus Drosophila; species Drosophila rhopaloa. The sequence continues at coordinate 1,423,374 of NW_025335179.1, read as the reverse complement.
CTCCACTCTAGGGGGGGAGGAGTTACCGCACACATTGTTGCGGACACACCGCCGCCCCCCAAGCCTCAGCGACACAGATGAATGGTCATTAACCCATTCACTGTGTGCACAAACGCTGAGTCTGGAGACCAGCGGAAGCTAGCGGAGCCAGCCGTCCTTTCGTCACCCAGAGCCAGCCGTCTCTCCGTCACCCGAAACCAGCCGCATCGACAGCCACGCAAATATGCAAGATGTGCAAATTCCCCTCTTCCCGTTTTCCATTCCATTCTCATTCGCACTTATTTCATAAGTTAGTTCTTAGTTTCGAAGACAATAAAGAATCATTATAATTTTGACCGAAGACGAAAGAGGTTCTGATTTATTAAAACTTATCGAATATTACTGAAACACCCATTGGACTCACTCGCAATATACCTAGATACTGAAAACACCCCTGGGACTTAACCCACAGTATACCTAGATACTGTAATTCGCGCGCCAACGATCGCGCGTGTAGGGGGCACACTAAGCCGAGAGAGATGGTCACACTTAGATCTCGCCGAGCCCTATATAAGACGGACCACGGGCCATAGAAAGGCACTTAGCAGCCAACCGTCTAAGGGTGCAGAGGCATCTCCCCAGTGGTGGTAAGCAGCAAAGTCATTTTGGGTGGACTAGATCATTCGATCAAAGTCCGCTTATATACATTGTAGTTAGTTCCCGTACTACTTTCCCCTCCCTCTAACCTTCCCGGCTTGCCGAGCTGAAGGTATCCCTAGGAGACGGCTGATTTTAGGATCACACCTCCTTACAGCACGGTTCACCGGCTGACTTCTCTCTCTTGCGGCTGACCTCAGGGTCCCCAAGCACCGACTTCTCTCTCTCTCTCTTGCGGCTGACCTCAGGGTCCCCAAGCACCAACTTCTCTCTCTTGTGGCTGACTTCAGGGTCCCCAAGCAACCAATTCTCTCTCTCTTGTGGCTGACTTCAGGGTCCCCGAGCAACAAATTCTCTCTCTTGTGGCTGACTTCAGGGTCCCCGAGCAACAAATTCTCTCTCTTGTGGCTGACCTCCGGGTCCCCAAGCAAACATTCTCTCTCTTGCGGTCGACTTTCGGGTCCCCAAGCACTGAATCAATCTCTCTCGCTCGTGGCTGACTTCAGGGTCCCCAGGCACCCTATTCTCATTTTAGGTAACCCAACCCGTGCTGGTCCTATCGAGCAGCTGGACGGCTCCCGAGACCAGGTATTCTAAGCGTAAGAAGGAAGAGAAGGCTGCAAGGGCGGCATTGTCAAGATACTTACTGAAATAAAACCTAGTTCTAATTCAATTACTAAGTAATTTCCCCACGACTTCTACTCTGGGCTGGGTCGGAACTCTCTTTCAGCAACCACGCCTGACACAAACAAATTCTTGTGACGAATCCTGGCCATCCCTGAGCCACCCGACAACGACAAACCGTCACACACGTCCAACTCTCCAAACATTCTTTGGATACAATTTTTAGATGACAGTATAGGTGTAGCTGCACGATCAAAGTGCAGTCATCGCCAAGAGGCTTCATGGACACCAGTAGTTAAGATCATAAAAAGCTTTCAGATTAATTCTAACCAGGCCACAACCATTGACCGAAAGCAGTTTCCAGTGGTACCTGCAGAAGCAATAACTATTCACAAAAGTCAAGGCGCTACGTACAGCAAAGTGGTGGTTCACACTAGTCCTAGCATGCAGAGAGCTGTAGCAGAGCCACAAGTGCAGCAGGTCTCTATATTATTGGACCTTTCGTCCCCCCAAGATCCGCCCAGGGATCGGCTTCCGAGGAAGAGCTTCGAGAACTGCGTTCCACTAAGTTACTGAGTACCCATTTCGATTGTTTACTCAATAGTCCGAACCTTCATGTCTTTTTCCATAATACGGAAAGCTTGCACTGCCACATTAGCGATGTGTGTTCCGATCAGCTAATGCTTAAGTCTTCCATTCTGTGCTTCGTTGAGGCTTCCACATACTCAAATGAAGCATACGACATTCCTGGCTTCGCCACAGCAGTGCGACTAGATTGCCAGTCAGTAGCTAACGGAGCTCGACCAAAAAGAGGGATTCTTGTATTCGTTCGAAACGAACTCTTTGAGAATGTCAGTCTTTGTTCAAGTGGTCGCTTTCTGGCTAATTCCTCAAATATAGCCTCTCCAGTGTTCGAGTTTGCCATCTTTATGTACCGGTCTTTAGGGATTGTAGTTATTTATAAAAGTCCGACCTATCCGTTGTTAAAGTTTGAAACAGAGTTTAAGGAGTTATTTCAGCGGCACACATTTTTAAATAGTAATAGTTTAGTGTTAGGAGAGATCAATTTATGCCTTCACTCCATCTCTGGCTGCTGTAGGAGAGTTTTCGATTTTCTAGCAGATGTAAAAGGGATTAGTTCGTTGCTAGATTTGGACTCGTCGACAACCAATTGCAATACGCATATTAATTGGGCGTTTTCAAATATTTTCGATAATAGGGCCACTGCGCGCACATTTGAGACTACATATAGCTACCACAGTGGTATATTAGTTAGCGTTAGGGAGGCTGAATAGGTAGGGATAATTGTATATATTATATTTATATTATGTATATATTTAAATTAACCAAAAAACAAAAACCCAAAAAAATTAAATAGTTGCATGCACAATTTTTTTTATGGTATGTATATATTTAAATTAAACAAAAAATCAAAAACAAAAAAAATTAAATAGTTGCATGCTAAATTTTATTTATAGTAACTAAAGTAAACCCTAAAAAAAAATTAAATAGTTGCATGCAAAATTTTTTATAGTATGTATATACTTAAATTAAACTAAATTTTTTTTTATTTAAAAAAAAACGCAAAAACCCAAAAAAAAAAATAATAATTAGTAAGGTCAAATAAGTATTAGTAGTATTAGTAGTAAGTACATAAGTATGCCTTCCGTATGTTACGGATAAACAAAATTTTGGGGAACATGGAGATTCCAAACTTGAATAAAGTTTGGCAACTCAAGTCGACTCGTAGGTCCCCAAATTTTGAAAGACCTCGTTGCAAATCAACGGCCTCCACGTGGTGTTCCCTGGTTACCGATTTTAACATAAAAATCGGGAGCTAATTCGGGCGGCGAAATACATACAAGACGGCATATTTATATTAAGTTGTTTAGCTGAGTAACGGGTATCTAATAGTCGAGGCACTCGACTATAGCGTTCTCTCTTGTTTTTTCTGTAAATGACACTTGGTTTGAAATTTTGGTAAGGAATTCAACGAGGTATGCCATTCCAACATTCGAGCACTATTTCCCAGGGTTTTGATTAAAAAACCGAAAAATCGAGCTGATATTATCCGGATTTGGGCCTTGTTATAATGGGGTTTTATTTTTATTTCCTGTTAGAAAAAATTTCTCAAATGATATTTTTTTTCTGTAAATTCCACTTTGTTGGAAATTTTGTAACGAATTCAACGAGGTATGCCATTCGAACATTCGACCAATATATCCAGGGGTTTTGATTAAAATACCGAATATCGAGGTGATTTTCTTCGGATTTTGGCGTTGTCCTAATGGGGGTCATCATTTGTTTCCAAAAATTTGTTCAAATGTTATATTTTTTTTTCTGTAAATGACACTTGGTTTGAAATTTTGGTAACGAATTCAACGAGGTATGCCATTCCAACACTCGACCACTATTTCCCAGGGTTTTGATTAAAAAACCGAAAAATCGAGCTCATATTATCCGGATTTGGGTCTTGTTATAACGGGGTGGGCGAGATTATTTCTTTTCGAAAAAATTTTTCAAATGATATTTTTTTTCTGTAAATTTCACTTTGTTGGAAATTTTTTAACGAATTCAACGAGGTATGCCATTCGAACATTCGACCAATATATCCAGGGGTTTTGATTAAAATACCGAATATCGAGGTGATTTTCTTCGGATTTTGGCGTTGTCCTAATGGGGGTCATCATTTCTTTCCAAAAATTTGTTCAAATGATTTTTTTTTTCTGTAAATGAATGACACTTGGTTTGAAATTTTGGTAACGAATTCAACGAGGTATGCCATTCCAACATTCGAGCACTATTTCCCAGGGTTTTGATTAAAAAACCGAAAAATCGAGCTGATATTATCCGGATTTGGGCCTTGTTATAATGGGGTTTTATTTTTATTTCCTGTTAGAAAAAATTTTTCAAATGATATTTTTTTCTGTAAATTCCACTTTGTTGAAAATTTTGTAACGAATTCAACGAGGTATGCCATTCGAACATTCGACCAATATATCCAGGGGTTTTGATTAAAATACTGAATATCGGGTTATTTTCTTCGGATTTTGGCGTTGTCCTAATGGGGGTCATCATTTGTTTCCAAAAATTTGTTCAAATGATATTTTTTTGCTGTAAATGACACTTGGTTTGAAATTTTGATAACGAATTCAACGAGGTATGCCATTCCAACATTCGAGCACTATTTCCCAGGGTTTTGAATAAAAAACCGAAAAATGGAGCTGATATTATCCGGATTGGGGCCTTGTTATAATGGGATGGGCGAGATTATTTCCTGTTAGAAAAAATTTCTCAAATGATATTTTTTTTCTGTAAATTCCACTTTGTTGGAAATTTTGTAACGAATTCAACGAGGTATGCCATTCGAACATTCGACCAATATATCCAGGGGTTTTGATTAAAATACCGAATATCGAGGTGATTTTCTTCGGATTTTGGCGTTGTCCTAATGGGGGTCATCATTTGTTTCCAAAAATTTGTTCAAATGTTATATTTTTTTTCTGTAAATGACACTTGGTTTGAAATTTTGGTAACGAATTCAACAAGGTATGCCATTCCAACACTCGACCACTATTTCCCAGGGTTTTGATTAAAAAACCGAAAAATCGAGCTCATATTATCCGGATTTGGGTCTTGTTATAACGGGGTGGGCGAGATTATTTCTTTTCAAAAAAATTTTTCAAATGATATTTTTTTCTGTAAAACCACTTTGTTCAAAAATTTTGTAACGAATTCAACGAGGTATGCCATTCGAACATTCGACCAATATATCCAGGGGTTTTGATTAAAATACCGAATATCGAGGTGATTTTCTTCGGATTTTGGCGTTGTCCTAATGGGGGTCATCATTTCTTTCCAAAAATTTGTTCAATTGATTTTTTTTTCTGTAAATGAATGACACTTGGTTTGAAATTTTGGTAACGAATTCAACGAGGTATGCCATTCCAACATTCGAGCACTATTTCCCAGGGTTTTGATTAAAAAACCGAAAAATCGAGCTGATATTATCCGGATTTGGGCCTTGTTATAATGGGGTTTTATTTTTATTTCCTGTGAGAAAAAATTTTTCAAATGATATTTATACCCTTGCAGAGGGTATTATAATTTCAGTCAAAAGTTTGCAACGCAGTGAAGGAGACATTTCCGACCCTATAAAGTATATATATTCTTGATCAGGATCACCTCCTGAGTTGATATAGCCATGTCCGTCTGTCCGTCTGTCCGTCCGTCCGTCCGTTTCTACGCAAACTAGTCCCTCAGTTTTAAAGCTATCTGCTTGAAACTTTCCCAAAAGTTGTCTTTCTATTGCAGGTAGTATATAAGTCGGAACGAGCCGGATCGGGCGACTATATCATATAGCTGCCATATAACTGAACGATTGGAAAAGCCATAACGTTGGTGTTTTTAAAGTTAGGAAGTTGGGATTTTCTATGAGTTTTATTTTTGGCCAATTAATCCGACCTACCAAATTTCATAAGGATCGGACGACTATATCCTATAGCCGCCATATAACTGATTGATCGGAAATGCCATAGCTTTGGTGTTTGTAAGGAAGTTAGGAAGTTGTGATTTTCTATGGGTTTTACAAATACAAAATTTCATAAGGATCGGCCGACTATATCCTATAGCTGCCATATAACTGAACGATTGGAAATGCCATAACTTTGGTGTTTTTAAAGTTAGGAAGTTGGGACTTTTTTTGAGTATTAAGAATACATCGTATGAATAATTTTGAAGAATATAATTTACAGAATATTCTGCAAGGGTATATCAACTTTGGCTCCGTCCGAAGTTAGCTTTCCTTTCTTGTTTTTTTCTGTAAATTCCACTTTGTTGAAAATTTTGTAACGAATTCAACGAGGTATGCCATTCGAACATTCGACCAATATATCCAGGGGTTTTGATTAAAATACTGAATATCGGGTTATTTTCTTCGGATTTTGGCGTTGTCCTAATGGGGGTCATCATTTGTTTCCAAAAATTTGTTCAAATGATATTTTTTTGCTGTAAATGACACTTGGTTTGAAATTTTGATAACGAATTCAACGAGGTATGCCATTCGAACATTCGACCACTATAGCCAAGGGTTTTGATTAAAATACCGAAAATCGAGGTGATTTTTGTCCACTTTATCCCAAAAATTTGTTCAAATGAATGTAAATGCCACTTTGTTGGAAATTTTGTAACGAATTCAACGAGGTATGCCATTCGAACATTCGACCAATATATCCAGGGGTTTTAATTAAAATACCGAATATCGAGGGGATTTTGGGGTTGTCCTAATGGGGGTCATCATTTGTTTCCAAAAATTTGTTCAAATGATATTTTTTTGCTGTAAATGACACTTGGTTTGAAATTTTGGTAACGAATTCAACGAGGTATGCCATTCCAACATTCGAGCACTATTTCCCACGGTTTTGAATAAAAAACCGAAAAATGGAGCTGATATTATCCGGATTGGGGCCTTGTTATAATGGGGTGGGCGAGATTATTTCCTGTTAGAAAAAATTTTTCAAATGATATTTTTTTCTGTAAATTTCACTTTGTTGGAAATTTTGTAACGAATTCAACGAGGTATGCCATTCGAACATTCGACCAATATATCCAGGGGTTTTGATTAAAACACCGAATATCGAGGTGATTTTCTTCGGATTTTGGCGTTGTCCTAATGGGGGTCATCATTTGTTTCCAAAAATTTGTTCAAATGTTATATTTTTTCTGTAAATTTTACTTTGTTGGAAATTTTGTAACGAATTCAACGAGGTATGCCATTCGAACATTCGGCCAATATATCCAAGGGTTTTGATTAAAATACCGAAAATCGAGGTGATTTTCCTCGGATTTTGGCATTGTCCTAAGGGAATCATCATTTCTTTCCAAAAATTTGTTCAAATGATTTTTTTTCTGTAAATGAATGACACTTGGTTTGAAATTTTGGTAACGAATTCAACGAGGTATGCCATTCCAACATTCGAGCACTATTTCCCAGGGTTTTGATTAAAAAACCGAAAAATCGAGCTGATATTATCCGGATTTGGGCCTTGTTATAATGGGGTTTTATTTTTATTTCCTGTTAGAAAAAATTTTTCAAATGATATTTTTTTCTGTAAATTCCACTTTGTTGAAAATTTTGTAACGAATTCAACGAGGTATGCCATTCGAACATTCGACCAATATATCCAGGGGTTTTAATTAGAATACCGAATATCGAGGTGATTTTCTTCGGATTTTGGGGTTGTCCTAATAGGGGTCATCATTTGTTTCCAAAAATTTGTTCAAATGATATTTTTTTGCTGTAAATGACACTTGGTTTGAAATTTTGGTAACGAATTCAACGAGGTATGCCATTCCAACATTCGAGCACTATTTCCCAGGGTTTTGAATAAAAAACCGAAAAATGGAGCTGATATTATCCGGATTGGGGCCTTGTTATAATGGGGTGGGCGAGATTATTTCCTGTTAGAAAAAATTTTTCAAATGATATTTTTTTTCTGTAAATTTCACTTTGTTGGAAATTTTGTAACGAATTCAACGAGGTATGCCATTCGAACATTCGACCAATATATCCAGGGGTTTTGATTAAAACACCGAATATCGAGGTGATTTTCTTCGGATTTTGGCGTTGTCCTAATGGGGGTCATTATTTGTTTCCAAAAATTTCTTCAAATGTTATATTTTTTCTGTAAATTTCACTTTGTTGGAAATTTTGTAACGAATTCAACGAGGTATGCCATTCGAACATTCGGCCTATATATCCAAGGGTTTTGATTAAAATACCGAAAATCGATGTGATTTTCCTCGGATTTTGGCATTGTCCTAAGGGGATCATCATTTCTTTCCAAAAATTTGTTCAAATGATTTTTTTTTCTGTAAATGAATGACACTTGGTTTGAAATTTTGGTAACGAATTCAACGAGGTATGCCATTCCAACATTCGAGCACTATTTCCCAGGGTTTTGATTAAAAAACCGAAAAATCGAGCTGATATTATCCGGATTTGGGCCTTGTTATAATGGGGTTTTATTTTTATTTCCTGTTAGAAAAAATTTTTCAAATGATATTTTTTTTCTGTAAATTCCACTTTGTTGAAAATTTTGTAACGAATTCAACGAGGTATGCCATTCGAACATTCGACCAATATATCCAGGAGTTTTGATTAAAATACCAAATATCGAGGTGATTTTCTTCGGATTTTGGCGTTGTCCTAATGGGTGTCATCATTTGTTTCCAAAAATTTGTTCAAATGATATTTTTTTGCTGTAAATGACACTTGGTTTGAAATTTTGGTAACGAATTCAACGTGGTATGCCATTCGAACATTCGACCACTATATCCAAGGGTTTTGATTAAAATACCGAAAATCGAGGTGATTTTTTTCCACTTTATCCCAAAAATTGGTTCAAAAGAATGTAAATGCCACTTTGTTGAAAATTTTGTAACGAATTCAACGAGGGATGCCATTCGAACATTCGACCAATATATCCAGGGGTTTTAATTAAAATACCGAATATCGAGGTGATTTTCTTCGGATTTTGGGGTTGTCCTAATGGGGGTCATCATTTGTTTCCAAAAATTTGTTCAAATGATATTTTTTTGCTGTAAATGACACTTGGTTTGAAATTTTGGTAACGAATTCAACGAGGTATGCCATTCCAAAATTCGAGCACTATTTCCCAGGGTTTTGAATAAAAACCGAAAAATGGAGCTGATATTATCCGGATTGGGGCCTTGTTATAATGGGGTGGGCGAGATTATTTCCTGTTAGAAAAAATTTTTCAAATGATATTTTTTTTCTGTAAATTCCACTTTGTTGGAAATTTTGTAACGATTTCCACGAGGTATGCCATTCAAACATTCGACCAATATATCCAGGGGTTTTGATTAAAATTTGAAAATTTGTTCAAATGTTATATTTTTTCTGTAAATTTTACTTTGTTGGAAATTTTGTAACGAATTCAACGAGGTATGCCATTCGAACATTCGGCCAATATATCCAAGGGTTTTGATTAAAATACCGAAAATCGAGGTGATTTTCCTCGGATTTTGGCATTGTCCTAAGGGAATCATCATTTCTTTCCAAAAATTTGTTCAAATGATTTTTTTTCTGTAAATGAATGACACTTGGTTTGAAATTTTGGTAACGAATTCAACGAGGTATGCCATTCCAACATTCGAGCACTATTTCCCAGGGTTTTGATTAAAAAACCGAAAAATCGAGCTGATATTATCCGGATTTGGGCCTTGTTATAATGGGGTTTTATTTTTATTTCCTGTTAGAAAAAATTTTTCAAATGATATTTTTTTTCTGTAAATTCCACTTTGTTGAAAATTTTGTAACGAATTCAACGAGGTATGCCATTCGAACATTCGACCAATATATCCAGGGGTTTTAATTAAAATACCGAATATCGAGGTGATTTTCTTCGGATTTTGGGGTTGTCCTAATGGGGGTCATCATTTGTTTCCAAAAATTTGTTCAAATGATATTTTTTTGCTGTAAATGACACTTGGTTTGAAATTTTGGTAACGAATTCAACGAGGTATGCCATTCCAACATTCGAGCACTATTTCCCAGGGTTTTGAATAAAAAACCGAAAAATGGAGCTGATATTATCCGGATTGGGGCCTTGTTATAATGGGGTGGGCGAGATTATTTCCTGTTAGAAAAAATTTTTCAAATGATATTTTTTTTCTGTAAATTTCACTTTGTTGGAAATTTTGTAACGAATTCAACGAGGTATGCCATTCGAACATTCGACCAATATATCCAGGGGTTTTGATTAAAAGACCGAATATCGAGGTGATTTTCTTCGGATTTTGGCGTTGTCCTAATGGGGGTCATCATTTGTTTCCAAAAATTTGTTCAAATGTTATATTTTTTCTGTAAATTTCACTTTGTTGGAAATTTTGTAACGAATTCAACGAGGTATGCCATTCGAACATTCGGCCTATATATCCAAGGGTTTTGATTAAAATACCGAAAATCGATGTGATTTTCCTCGGATTTTGGCATTGTCCTAAGGGGATCATCATTTCTTTCCAAAAATTTGTTCAAATGATTTTTTTTTCTGTAAATGAATGACACTTGGTTTGAAATTTTGGTAACGAATTCAACGAGGTATGCCATTCCAACATTCGAGCTCTATTTCCCAGGGTTTTGATTAAAAAACCGAAAAATCGAGCTGATATTATCCGTATTTGGGCCTTGTTATAATGGGGTTTTATTTTTATTTCCTGTTAGAAAAAATTTTTCAAATGATATTTTTTTTCTGTAAATTCCACTTTGTTGAAAATTTTGTAACGAATTCAACGAGGTATGCCATTCGAACATTCGACCAATATATCCAGGAGTTTTGATTAAAATACCAAATATCGAGGTGATTTTCTTCGGATTTTGGCGTTGTCCTAATGGGTGTCATCATTTGTTTCCAAAAATTTGTTCAAATGATATTTTTTGCTGTAAATGACACTTGGTTTGAAATTTTGGTAACGAATTCAACGAGGTATGCCATTCGAACATTCGACCACTATATCCAAGGGTTTTGATTAAAATACCGAAAATCGAGGTGATTTTTTTCCACTTTATCCCAAAAATTGGTTCAAATGAATGTAAATGCCACTTTGTTGAAAATTTTGTAACGAATTCAACGAGGTATGCCATTCGAACATTCGACCAATATATCCAGGGGTTTTAATTAAAATACCGAATATCGAGGTGATTTTCTTCGGATTTTGGGGTTGTCCTAATGGGGGTCATCATTTGTTTCCAAAAATTTGTTCAAATGATATTTTTTTGCTGTAAATGACACTTGGTTTGAAATTTTGGTAACGAATTCAACGAGGTATGCCATTCCAACATTCGAGCACTATTTCCCAGGGTTTTGAATAAAAAACCGAAAAATGGAGCTGATATAATCCGGATTGGGGCCTTGTTATAATGGGGTGGGCGAGATTATTTCCTGTTAGAAAAAATTTTTCAAATGATATTTTTTTTCTGTAAATTCCACTTTGTTGGAAATTTTGTAACGATTTCCACGAGGTATGCCATTCAAACATTCGTCCAATATATCCGGGTTTTGATTAAAATACTGAATATCGGGTTATTTTCTTCGGATTTTGGCGTTGTCCTAATGGGGGTCATCATTTGTTTCCAAAAATTTTTTCAAATGATATTTTTTTGCTGTAAATGACACTTGGTTTGAAATTTTGGTAACGAATTCAACGAGGTATGCCATTCCAACATTCGAGCACTATTTCCCAGGGTTTTGAATAAAAAACCGAAAAATGGAGCTGATATTATCCGGATTGGGGCCTTGTTATAATGGGGTGGGCGAGATTATTTCCTGTTAGAAAAAATTTTTCAAATGATATTTTTTTCTGTAAATTCCACTTTGTTGGAAATTTTGTAACGAATTCAACGAGGTATGCCATTCGAACATTCGACCAATATATCCAGGGGTTTTGATTAAAACACCGAATATCGAGGTGATTTTCTTCGGATTTTGGCGTTGTCCCAATGGGGGTCATCATTTGTTTCCAAAAATTTGTTCAAATGATATTTTTTTTTCTGTAAATGACACTTGGTTTGAAATTTTGGTAACGAATTCAACGAGGTATGCCATTCCAACACTCGACCACTATTTCCCAGGGTTTTGATTAAAAAACCGAAAAATCGAGCTCATATTATCCGGATTTGGGCCTTGTTATAAAGGGGTGGGCGAGATTATTTCCTGTTAGAAAAAATTTGTCAAATGATATTTTTTCTGTAAATTCTACTTGGTTTGAAATTTTGGTAACGAATTCAACGAGGTATGCATGCCATTCGAACATTCGACCACTATATCCAAGGGTTTTAATTAAAATACCGAAAATCGAGGTGATTTTTTTCCACTTTATCCCAAAAATTTGTTCAAATGAATGTAAATGCCACTTTGTTGGAAGTTTTGTAACGAATTCAACGAGGTATGCTCATATTATCCGGATTTGGGCCTTGTTATAATGGGGTGGGGGAGATTATTTCTTTTCGAAAACATTTTTCAAATGATATTTTTTTTCTGTAAATTCCACTTTGTTGGAAATTTTGTAACGTATTCAACGAAGTATGCCATTCGAACATTCGACCAATATATCCAGGGGTTTTGATTAAAATACCGAATATCGAGGTGATTTTCTTCGGATTTTGGCGTTGTCCTAATGGGGTTCATCATTTGTTTCCAAAAATTTGATCAAATGATATTTTTTTGCTGTAAATGACACTTGGTTTGAAATTTTGGTAACGAATTCAACGAGGTATGCCATTCGAACATTCGACCAATATATCCAAGGGTTTTGATTAAAATACCGAAAATCGAAGTGATTTTCTTCGGATTGTGGCATTGTCCTAAGGGGGTCATCATTTCTTTCCAAAAATTTGTTCAAATGATATTTTTTTCTGTAAATACGACTTTGTTGGAAATCTTGTAACGAATTCAACGAGATATGTTATTCCAACATTCAAGCACTATTTTCCAGGGTTTTGATTAAAAAACCGAAAAATCGAGCTGATATTACCGGATTTGGGCCTTGTTATAATGAGGTGGGCGAGATTATTTCCTGTTAGAAAAAATTTTTCAAATGATATTTTTTTCTGTAAATTCCACTTTGTTGGAAATTTTGTAACGAATTCAACGAGGTATGCCATTCGAACATTCGACCAATATATTCAGGGGTGTTGATTAAAATACCGAATATCGAGGTGATTTTCTTTGGATTTTGGCGTTGTCCTAATGGGGGTCATCATTTGTTTCCAAAAATTTGTTTAAATGATATTTTTTTTCTGTAAATGACACTTGGTTTGAAATTTTGGTAACGAATTCAACGAGGTATGCCATTCCAACACTCGACCACTATTTCCCAGGGTTTTAATTAAAAAACCGAAAAACCGAGCTCATATTATCCGGATTTGGGCCCTGTTATAATGGGGTGGGCGAGATTATTTCTTTTCGAAAAAATTTTTCAAATGATATTTTTTTCTGTAAATTCCACTTTGTTGGAAATTTTGTAACGAATTCAACGAGGTATGCCATTCGAACATTCGACCAATATATCCAGGGGTTTTGATTAAAATACCGAATATCGAGGTGATTTTCTTCGGATTTTGGGGTTGTCCTAATGGGGGTCATCATTTGTTTCTAAAAATTTGTTCAAATGATATTTTTTTGCTGTAAATGACACTTGGTTTGAAATTTTGGTAACGAATTCAACGAGGTATGCCATTCCAACATTGGAGCACTATTTCCCAGGGTTTTGATTAAAAAACCGAAAAATGGAGCTGATATTATCCGGATTTGGGCCTTGTTATAATGGGGTGGGCGAGATTATTTCCTGTTAGAAAAAATTTTTCAAATGATACTTTTTTTCTGTAAATTCCACTTTGTTGGAAATTTTGTAACGAATTCAACGAGGTATGCCATTCGAACATTCGACCGATATATCCAGGGGTTTTGATTAAAATACCGAATATCGAGGTGATTTTCTTTGGATTTTGGCGTTGTCCTAATGGGGTCATCATTTGTTTCCAAAAATTTGTTCAAATGATATTTTTTTCTGTAAATGACACTTGGTTTGAAATTTTGGTAACGAATTCAACGAGGTATGCCATTCCAACACTCGACCACTATTTCCCAGGGTTTTAATTAAAAAACCGAAAATCGAGGTGATTTTCATCGGATTGTGGCATTGTCCTAAGGGGGTCATCATTTCTTTCCAAAAATTTGTTCAAATGATATTTATACCCTTTACTCGTACAGTAAAAGGGTATATTGTATTCGTGCAAAAGTATGTAACAGCTAGAAGGAAGCGTTTCCGATCCTATAAAGTATATAAATTCTTGATCAGGGTCACTAGTCGAGTCGATATAGCCATGTCCGTCTGTCCGTCTGTCCGTCTGTCTGTCCGTCTGTCTGTCCGTCTGTCTGTCCGTCTGTCTGTCTGTCCGTATGAACGCTGAGATCTCGGAAACTATAAAAGCTAGAAGATTGGCATTTTGCATGCAGATTCTAGGAGTTCCTACGCAGCGCAAGTTTGTTTCAAAAAGGTGCCACGCCCCTTTAACGCCCACAATCGCTTATATACGATTTTTAAAATTTAAATATTTCGGAAAAGTAAAAATGCAGTTTTATTGTGTTTATCAATACCTATCGAAATCTAGCAGACATTTTTCAAATCGGACCATTCGTTAAAAAGTTATGCGTGATCAAAGTTTCTATCTCCATCTCCCTCGCACTCCATTTACCTGAGTAACGGGTATCTGAAAGTCGGGGCACCCGACTATAGCGTTCTCTGTTGTTTTTTCTGTAAATACGACTTTGTTGGAAATCTTGTAACGAATTCAAGGAGGTATGCCATTCCAACATTCAAGCACTATTTTCCAGGGTTTTGATTAAAAAACCGAAAAATCGAGCTGATATTACCGGATTTGGGCCTTGTTATAATGAGGTGGGCGAGATTATTTCCTGTTAGAAAAAATTTTTCAAATGATATTTTTTTCTGTAAATTCCACTTTGTTGGAAATTTTGTAACGAATTCAACGAGGTATGCCATTCGAACATTCGACCAATATATCCAGGGGTTTTGATTAAAATACCGAATATCGAGGTGATTTTCTTTGGATTTTGGCGTTGTCCTAATGGGGGTCATCATTTGTTTCCAAAAATTTGTTCAAATGATTTTTTTTTTTCTGTAAATGACACTTGGCTTGAAATTTTGGTAACGAATTCAACGAGGTATGCCATTCCAACACTCGACCACTATTTCCCAGGGTTTTAATTAAAAAACCGAAAAATCGAGCTCATATTATCCGGATTTTGGCCTTGTTATAATGGGGTGGTCGAAATTATTTCTTTTCGAAAAAATTTTTCAAATGATATTTTTTTTCTGTAAATTCCACTTTGTTGGAAATTTTGTAACGAATTCAACGAGGTATGCCATTCGAACATTCGACCAATATATCCAGGGGTTTTGATTAAAATACCGAATATCGAGGTGATTTTCTTCGGATTGGTTTGAAATTTTGGTAACGAATTCAACGAGGTATGCCATTCTAACATTCGACCACTATATCCAAAGGTTTTGATTAAAATACCGAAAATCGAGGTGATTTTTTTCCACTTTATCCCAAAAATTTGTTAAAATGAATGTAAATGCCACTTTGTTGGAAATTTTGTAACGAATTCAACGAGGTATGCCATTCTAACATTCGACCAATATATCCAAGGGTTTTGATTAAAATACCGAAAATCGAGGTGATTTTCTTCGGATTTTGGCATTGTCCTAAGGGGGTCATCATTTCTTTCCAAAAATTTGTTCAAATGATATTTTTTTCTGTAAATGCGACTTTGTTGGAAATTTTGTAACGAATTCAACGAGGTATGCCATTCCAACATTCAAGCACTATTTCCCAGGGTTTTGATTAAAAAACCGAAAAATCGAGCTGATATTATCCGGATTTGGGCTTTGTTATAGTGAATTGGGAACATGATTTCTTTGCGAAAAAATTTTTCAATTTATATTTTTTCTTTTAATGCCACTTTTGTTGGAAATTTTGTAACGAATTCAACGAGGTATGCCATTTCAACATTCGAGCACTATTTCCCAGGGTTTTGATTAAAAAACCGAAAAATCGAGCTGATATTATCCGGATTTGGGCCTTGTTATAATGGGGTGGGCGAGATTATTTCCTGTTAGAAAAAAATTTTCAAATGATATTTTTTCTGTAAATTCCACTTGTTGGAAATTTTGGAACGAATTCAACGAGGTATGCCATTCGAACATTCGACCAATATATCCAAGGGTTTTGATTCAAATACCGAAAATCGAGCAGAGTTTCTTCGGATTTTGGCATTGTCCTAAGGGGATATCATTTCTTTCCAAAAATTTGTTCAAATGATATTTTTTTTCTGTAAATGACACTTGGTTTGAAATTTTGTAACGAATTCAACGAGATAAAAAAAAATCGAGCTGATATTATCCGGATTTGGGCCTTGTTATATTATAATGGGCTAGATGATTTTTTTTCGAAAAAATTTTTCAATCGATATGTTTGTCCTGTAAATGCCATTTTTTGGAAACGAATACAACGAGGTATGCCATTCGAACATTCGACCAATATATCCAAGGGTTTTGATTAAAATACCGAAAATCGAGCAGATTGTCTTCGGATTTTGGCATTGTCCTAAGGGGGTCATGATTTTTTGTTTCCAAAAATTTGTTCAAATGATATTTTTTTGCTGTAAATTCCACTTTGTTGGAAATTTCGGTAACGAATTCAACGAGGTATGCCATTCGAACATTCGACCACTATATCCAAAGGTTTTGATTAAAATACCGAAAATCGAGGTGAATTTTTTCCACTTTATCCCAAAAATTTGTTAAAATGAATGTAAATGCCACTTTGTTGGAAATTTTGTAACGAATTCAACGAGGTATGCCATTCGAGCATTCGACCACTATATCCAAGTGTTTTGATTAAAATACCGAAAATCGAGGTGATTTTCTTCGGATTTTGGCGTTGTCTGAGGGCGTCATAATTTTTTTCCAAAAATTTGTTCAAATGATATTTTTTTTTCTGTAAATGCCACTTTGTTGGACATTTTGTAACGAATTCAACGAGGCATGCCATTCCAACATTCGACCAATAAATCCAAGGGTTTTGATTAAAATACCGAATATCGAGCTGATTTTCTTCGGATTTTAGCGTTGTCCTAAGGGGGTCATCATTTTTTTCCAAAAATTTATTCAAATGATATTTTTTCTGTAAATGACACTTGGTTTGAAATTTTGTAACGAATTCAAAGAGGTAAACAAAATCGAGCTGATATTATCCGGATTTGGGCCTTGTTATAATATGGTGGCGAGATGATTTTTTTTCGAAAAAATTTATCAATCGATATGTTTGTCCTGTAAATCCATTTTTTGGAAATTTTGTAACGAATTCAACGAGGTATGCCATTCGAACATTTGACCACTATATCCAAGAGTTTTGATTAAAATACCGAGAATCGAGGTGATTTTCTTCGGATTTCGGCGTTGCCCTAAGGGGTCATCATTTTTTTCCAAAAATATGTTAAAATGAATTTTTTTTTGTAAATGGAAGCGTTTCCTACCCTATAAAGTATATATATTCTTGTTCAGGATCACTAGCCGAGTCGAGTCCGTCTGTCCGTCTCTCCGTCTGTCTGTCCGTATGAACGCTGAGATCTCGGAAACTATAAAGGCTAGAAGATTGGTATTTTGCATGTAGATTTTTTTAAAATGGTTTGTTTTAAAATGGTGCCACGCCCCTCTGACGCCCACAAGCCACAAGCTGTGGCCACAGTTTTGATGCTATTATGAAAATTTTAATTGATATGTATTTGTTTCGTTAATACCTATCGATTTGCCTAATAAAAGTTTGCCACGCCCACTCTAACGCCCAAAAACATATTAAACGCTTAAGCCTGGCTAGCGCCTACATTTCCGCCTTTCAGGGCCCGTGGCAGCGCCATCTAACGGATGACTTTGGAACAGCTGGCCAAGGTGCTCAACAGAGTCAACGTTAATTCTCGATAAGGATTTTTATTAAAGGAAATTGCTATGGTTTTCATTTGTCAATACCGAACTACCCATAGTTCTGCAAATCAAATCAAGTTAGCCAAATTGGAGGTCTGAGTCAAACAATGGCGTATGTGTGTCTGTATGTAAGCATATACATATGTATGTATTTACATTGTACACAGTTGTAATTGCCCGGCAAAGATAACTCCTTTCAAAGAAAGCTATTCGCTATACCCGTTACTCGTGTTTTGCAAACCTTTAGACTTTAATATACATAATACTATTTAAGAATGTATGTGTTTAGCCAATATAAGTTTGTATGTTTAATATTTCTAGTCAATTTATTGCACTCAAAAACATAAATATAAACACAGCTGCTGGTGCAGGACAAAAGCTGCCTGCGCTAAAGCAGCGCTGGTGCTGATGCTCGTGCTGTAAAGCTGCCAGCTCTCAGAGATCGCCGAATTCAAATTGATAATTTGAACTTTTTTAGCTGAGTAACGGGTACCTAATAGTCGAGGCACTCGACTATAGCGTTCTCTATTGTTTTTTTCTGTAAGTGACACTTTTTTGGAAATTTTGTAACGAATTCAACGAGGTATGCCAGTCCATTATTGGTCCACTATGGTTTTCCTATGGTTTTGATTCAAACCCCGAAAAATAGAGGTGATTTTCTCCGGATTTGGGCCTTGTCATTAGGGGGGTCATGGTTTTTTTTCGAAAAAAATTTTCAAATGATATGTTTTTTTCTTAAACGACACTTGGTTGGAAATTTTGTAACGCATTCAACGAGGTATGCCATTCGAACATTCGACCACTATATCCAAGGGTTTTGATTAAAATACCGAAAATCGTGGTGATTTTCTTCGGATTTTGGCGTTGCCATAAGGTGGTCATCATTCCTCTTCCACTATTTCCCAGGGTTTTGATTAAAAAACCGAAAAATCGAGCTGATATTATTCGGATTTGGGCCTTGTTATAATGGGGTGGAACCATGATTTCTTTGCCAAAAAATTGTTCAATTGATATTTATTTTCTGTAAATGCCACTTTTTTGAAAATTTTTTAACGAATTCAACGAGGTATGCCATTCCAACATTCGACCACTATATCCAAGGGATTTGATTAAAATACCGAAAATCGAGGTGATTTTCTTCGGATTTTGGCGTTGTCCTAAGGGGGTCTTTTCTTTCCAAAAATCTGTTCAAATTATATTTTTTTCTGTAAACGCCACTTGGTTGCAAATTTTGTAACGAATTCAACGAGGTATGCCATTCCAACATTCGACCACTATATCCAAAAGATTTTATTAAAATACCGAAAATCGAGGTGATTTTCTTCGGATTTTGGCGTTGTCATAAGGGGGGTCATCATTTCTATTCTAGTATTTCCCAGGGTTTTGATTAAAAAACCGAAAAATCGAGCTGATATTATCCGGATTTGGGCTTTGCTATAATGGGGTGCAGACATGATTTCTTTGCGAACAAATTGTTCAATTGATATTTATTTTCTGTAAATGCCACTTTTTTGAAAATTTTTTAACGAATTCAACGAGGTATGCCATTCCAACATTCGACCACTATATCCAAGGGATTTGATTAAAATACCGAAAATCGAGGTGATTTTCTTCGGATTTTGGCGTTGTCCTAAGGGGGTCATTTCTTTCCAAAAATTTGTTCAAATTATATTTTTTTTCTGTAAACGCCACTTGGTTGCAAATTTTGTAACGAATTCAACGAGCTCTGCCATTCCAACATTCGACCACTATTTCCCAGGGTTTTGATTCAAAAACCAATAAATCGAGGTGATTTTCTCCGGATTTGGGCCTTGCCATAAAGGTGGGAATCATGGTTTTTTTCGAAAAATTTTTTCAAATTATATTTTTTTCTGTAAATGACAATTGGTTTGAAATTTTAAACGAATTCAACGAGTTATGCCATTCCAACATTCGACCACTATTTCCCAGTGTTGTAGGGGGGCGATCCTTCCACAAAAAGGGATTGGCTGGCAGAAATAGTTCCCACGGCGCAAACGCAGAGGAAGTCAAAAAAAAGAAGTCGGGGGCGTCGTGGGGTAATTCAATGTATTTAGTTCAGCTGCATATGCGAGACTAATTAAAACTTAAAACTAAAACCGCGCTCCCGCCCGCTTGACTCCGTTGAAGCGAGAGCGGGAGATCGGCAGCGGCCGTCCGAGGAGTTCGGATGCGAAGCCCGAAGTTCGCACTCTGGAGCGCGGACGTTGCGAGAGGCGAGCGAGGGAGCGCAAGAGGGGCGAGAGCGAAAGCTCGGAGAGCAGTGGGCCACTGGCCTAAACATTCCGCCCCCCCTTGCAACTACTCGGGTTGCAACATAGCCTGGTTGCTCCTTTCACGGCTGGTGGCAGGCTCCGGACACGACCCACCCAAACACGGTGCTCTGGGCTACTGGCAGTCCATCTTGAAGTTTCAGGAATCCCGGCCGCATCACGTTCGGATACATATCCGCGCCCAGGATGATGGAGATTGTCGCGGGGAGATAGAACCGCTCATCAGCCAGCGTAATGTCCCGGAAGTGGGTCCTTACAGCGTCGCTCAGCTCCCGGATTGGAGTGCGGATGCGCACGTGAGGCGCTAGCCGGACAGCGCTGTCGATTCTTGACCCCACGGTTGCCGAACAGATCTGTTCGCCTCCCACGTTGGTGGTCGGCAAGCGGAAACTCGACGCTAGCGAAGCGTCGATGCAGCTCATAAGCGTGCACGGGTCAATAAGCGCCGCAGTGTCGAAGACCCGACTCCCGGTCTCTAAACGCACCAAAGCCGTCGGTAGGAGGTTGACGCTGTGCCGCTGTAGAAGGGACGTTAGGGACGGAGCTGTGACCGCAAGCTGCGTGGCACCCCGACGAGTAGCAGAAAATTGCCGCGGAGTGTCAGATGAGTGCCGTGGAGTGGCGGACGAGTGCCGAGGAGCGGCTGAGGAATGCCGTGGAGTGGCGGACGAGGGCCGAGGAGTGGCTGTAGAATGCCGTGGAGTGGCGGACGAGGGCCGAGGAGCGGCTGAGGAGTGTTGCGGAGTGGCAGCGGATCTCTGCGACCGGCGTGCTGCCGGGCGGGACTGCCGTGATGCCATCGGTGGTTCCGAGAGATGAAGGAGAGTGTGGTGATCCTGGCCGCAAGTTTTGCAGCGATCGCCTCGCCGACACGCTCCGTCGGAGTGCTCGTGGGCCAAGCAGCGGTGGCAGTACCGGTTGGCAAGGACAGCCCGGAGCCTCTTCTCGGCACTCAGACGGAGGAACCGACGACACTTCCGAAGTGGATGGATCCCGCTACAGACTCGGCAACGGTAGGATTGCATACCTCGAGTTCGTCTGAGCTCCAATGCGATGGCGCTGCGCGGACGTGGAGACATCGTGTGAGATCTGATTGGCGGAATAGGACAAAATGAAAAATTTGGATCAGTAGTGATAAGAACTGTGAATTGGAACTACGGGTTGGAACTATTAATTGACGCTACGAATCGAAGTGATGAATTGAACCACCGGAGTGAAGGGTCGACTGGTTATTGCGGGCCGGCGGACTCTTCCGTTGGAAGAAGGACGACCTTCGCTATGGGACGCTTAATGACTCCCCGTGCAGTGCGGATGTCGACCACACGAACATGGCCATCGGCTCCCGGAAACACCGCGTCAATTCTGCCTAATCGCCACTCATTGGACGGAAGGTTGTCTTCCCTGACTACCACCATGTCCCCGGCACGGAGATTTCTTGTGGGGGTTCGCCACTTATTCCGCTTATGGAGTTCCTTGAGGTACTCCTCCTTCCATCGCAGACGAAATTGTTGATGAAGAGCCTTCAGGTGCTGCCAGCGGTTTATAATAGATGTGGTGCCCCCTTTATCTCTGGTTCGACCATGGCGAGGAGGGGCCCTCCAACAAGAAAGTGCCCAGGCGTAAGCGCCAGCAGGTCAGTGGGGTCTTCGGACATTGGCGCGAGCGGGCGCGAATTCAGGCATGCTTCGATCCTAGCTAGAAGCGTGGACAGCTCTTCGAACGTATATTTCCGCGTCGCCGTGGACTTGTAGAACAGGGTCTTGAAGCTCTTAACACCTGCTTCCCACAAGCCTCCCATGTGGGGTGCTCCCGGAGGAATGAATTGCCAGAGCAGCTGCTGGTGACTATAGGCACCTGTCACAGCTTCCTTGAGAGCTTGGAGAAACTCGCGGGAGAGTAGGGCAGCCGCACCCACAAAGGTCTTCCCATTGTCCGACTGAACTTGACGGGGGCATCCTCTGCGGGACACGAAACGGGCGAAGGCGGCGAGAAACTTCTCAGTCGTGAGGTCGGAAGTAGGCTCTAAATGGATGGCCTTAGTGGCGAAGCACACGAACACCAGCACATACCCTTTCGTAATGAGACAGGCTCGTCCCGTGTAGTTTTTAATGTCGAAGGGACCGGCATAGTCCACACCGGTATATGTGAAAGGGCGCGAGAAGGACGTTCGTTCTTTGGGTAAGTCTCCCATCAATTGCGTTTGCAACCTCTTTTTGTGGATGATGCAGACCTTGCATGAATATATGACGGACTTGACCAAATTCCTCACCCTCGGGATCCAGAACTTGGAACGGATCAGACGGATCATTAGCTGATTGCGATGCGTGAAATGGACGAGGAGTCGAGACAGATGGCAGTCGTATGGAAGGATGACAGGGTGCCGTTCATCATACTGGAGAAGTTCGGAGGCCGTGACTCGGCCGCATGCTCTCATGAGCCCTTGGGAATCAATGAACGGGTTCAGGTTTTGGACAAGGCTGGATGCTGGCACTGGCCGTTTTTGGCTTAAGCAGCCAATCTCAAGGGCAAAGTGCCTGCGTTGCGTGACGGAAATCAGGAGCCGCTCGGCCGACGCAATTTCAGGAGCTGTCAAGGGATCCTCAAACGGGGACATGAGCTTTCGCGAACGCTGGATGAACCGATGAGCGTAAGCGAGGACTCGCAACGCCTTGTCGAGTGTGGAAAAACGCTCCAGAATGTCTTCAGGGGGTACCTTCGCAACATGGACCTTGACTGCTCGCTTCTCGAGTTCAGTCACAGGGGGTTCATAGCCTTGAGTGGGCCACTCGCAGCGAGGCCACTGCAGCCAGGCAGGACCATGCCACCACAGCTGGCTGTCCGCAAGGTCTTGAAGCGCCACCCCCCGGCTAGCGAGATCTGCCGGGTTATGCTCGGAGCGAACGTGTGCCCATTTTTCCACCTCGGTGAGCTGGGTGATCTTGGTCACACGATTTGCCACGAACGTTGTCCAGTGGCACGCTGGCTTATGCAACCAGGCGAGAACAATCGTAGAGTCCGTCCAACAGTGCAGGGCGGACGCCTGCCCGGGCATCTTCGGAAGAACGGCGTTGGCCATTTCTGACAATAACAAGGCTCCGCACAACTCGAGCCGCGGGAGCGACACCGTTTTTACTGGGGCCACCCGCGTCTTTGCCGTGAGCAAGTTCACCATTACCGCGGACCCAGCCTCAACTCGGACGTAGATGGCTGCGCCGTACGCCTTCTGCGAGGCGTCACAGAACCCATGATGCTCAATTTTCAAATGTGGTCGGAAGGCGACCCATCGGGGAATGTGGATCTGATCAAGAGCGGAGTAATTTTCCAGGAAGTCAACCCATCTTTGGCAAAAATCTCGAGGGAGGGCATCGTCCCATCCTAGATTTTGGAGCCAAATGTCCTGCATGAACATCTTTGCCTGCACTATGAAGGGGGCTAGCCAACCCGCTGGATCAAATAGTTTGGCGATTTGGGATAGGACTTGACGCTTTGTGAACGTTGAACCCAGGGTCAGTTCGGGCGGAATGAAGAAAAACTCGTCAGACGTCGCCTTCCACCGCACTCCGAGAGTTTTAGCCGTGCTCTCTGCGTCGATTTCAAGGAAGTCCGCGCGAAGAAGGTGGTCACTCTGGATGTTGGCCAAAATCGCCTTGCTATTGGATGACCATTTTCTAAGGGGGAATCCTGCTGAATCCAGGGCCCCCTGGAGCTCGCGGATAGCCGCTTGCGCTTCGGGTTTGGAGTCTGCCCCCGCGAGTACGTCGTCGACGTACATGAACTGTCGGGTAATCCGACTCGCCTGCGGATACCTCGACTCTTCGTCGTCGGCGAGCTGTTGCAGGACACGGATCGCTAGGAACGGGACACAATTGACCCCGAAGGTGACTGTCTTCAACTCGTAGTCGCGGATTTCCCCATTGGAGTTGCGGAATAGAATACGCTGCAAGGGAGTATGCTGGGGGTCTACCCAAATTTGCCGATACATCTTCTCGATGTCGGCGTTGAAGACGAACCTAAAGTATCGCCACTTCAGGATTTTAATCGTGAGATCGGATTGTAAGACCGGGCCCGCGTAAAGTATGTCATTCAGACTGGTCCCGTTTGCGGAAGGGCTAGAGGCGTTGAAAACCACCCGCACTTTAGTGGTTGTGCTCTCGGGTTTAAGAACGGCGTGATGTGGAAGGTAGTACGTGGCGGAACTGCTCGTCAAAGGGACCTCGGCCATGTGACCTAAGTCGAGGTATTCTTGGATTACGGAGTCATACCGGGCTTTCAGGGGCGGATCTCTTTTTAGGCGCTGCTCGTTACGCAGAAATTGAGCCAGAGCAAAGGATCGTGAAGATGCGAGCTCGGAACCATTATGCTCGGGATCGCGCAAGGGAGCATCACAACGTATTTGCCTCGATTGTCCCTTCTTGTAGTCTGGACAAAATTGTGTTCGCAGACGGAATCGGACTCGGGGACTATCTGTGTGGGCACTTCCTCCACCTCCCAGAATTTGGTAAGGAGATGATCCAACGAGTCGTCGAGTCCGCAGGTAACTCGAGTGGAGAAGCTGGACAAATTGCGGGGGGCCGCTGGAGATATGGGACCTGTCAACACCCATCCAAAAATGGTTTCCTGGCCGAGAAGTGAACCGCAAATGTTAGCCCTGGCGTTGCCGAGGAGGATGGACGGAAGAATGTCGGCTCCTATCAAGACATCGATTTGGGAGCTCTCGAAGAACTTGGGATCTGCAAGGGGGATGTCAGGAATTCCCTTAAGAAGATCTCGAGGGACTGGATACGAAGGCAGATTCCCGGCCAGCTGCGGAAGAACGTAAGCTGAAGTTTCTAAATGCAGCCCGGGTCTGGAAGGCGATCGAATAGAAAAATTACAGAGTTTCGTGGACTGGGCGGCAACGGTTTGATTAAGACCAGAGACTTGGGCCTGGATAGTCTTGAAGGGAAGTTTGACGAGGTTGAAAAGTCTCTCCGTAATAAAGGTTGCCTCGGAACCAGAATCGATTAGGGCTCGCGCCTGGAAATTGCACCCTAAATGGCAAATGTTAATGAGGGCTGTGCCCAGTAAGACGGCTCTTGAGCCGGAAGCGAAGCACACTTGCACATCAGAGTGATCCTCTGTGGGGCTCGTGCCTCTTGTAGTAGGAGCGGGTCGAGACCTGGATGGCGCAGACGGACTTGGAGCGTCCGCGAATGGATTACCGCGGTGCAGGAGGGTGTGATGACGGCTGTGGCACGTGAAGCAGCTATGGGCGCCAGTGCAATCCCGTTGCAGGTGCCCTCGTGCAAAACAGTTCAGGCAAAGCTGCTTTTTCTTAATGTAGTCGGAGCGACCATTTACATCCATCTCAAGGAAGCGCGGGCATAAGCGAACAGGATGATTCTCTCTGGAGCAGAGATCGCACCCTCTTGGGGCTGGAGTCACTCTGGCCTCGTAGGAATTAAGCCTACGCGCTGGGGCGCTCGCAGGTGTCGACCTTGGCGGAAACTGACCTGAACTGCTAGGCCTGATGTCATCGATAGCCTCCAGAGTGCGATGACGCTCTGTCAAGAACAAGTCTAACTCATTCCACGTTGGAATCTCAGCCTTGTTGTGAATGGATTGCTCCCACAACGACAGCGTGATTTTGGGAAGCTTTAAAGAAACCATGTACACCAGGAGACAATCCCAAGTCTCGACTTGAATAGAGGACATCTCTAAGGCTGTCAGGCAACTTTGGAGTGTGCCTTGCAGCTCTTTCAGAGCGGCTCCGGACTCCTGGGGTACTGCCTGAATGTTGAAGAGGATTTTCAACTGGCTATTGACTAATAACCGCCGATTTTCGAAGCGGTCGGTGAGGGTTCGCCACGCGGAGATAAACCCTTCGTTGGTCAGCGGGGCTTTAGAAACAATGGCGTGCGCATCGCCACTTGTTTTGGACAGTAGGTGGAACAACTTCTCTACCGGTGTAAGACGCGAGTTGTGGATGTATATCGCGGAAAAAAGATCTCTGAAGGTGGGCCAACGCAGGTAATCACCAGCGAAAACTTCGGTGTCGACTGGTGGCAAACGACAGCCCGTAGACGGCGGTGTTGGAACACTGACAGCAGCCTGAATAGACTGGGAGACGGCCTTGTCTATTATGTCCTGAAGCTGGACCAAACATCTCGAATATACGGAGTAGCAGTAACTGTACTTGGATTCAAGCACTGTCGAGGTGGCCGTACTGTCGGTGGACGCGGAAAGAAGATCGGAGCAACTTTCATAACTCTTCTCCACCTTTTCCCACAAGGCCCGGATTTGGTCCCGATGGACTTGGCACATGCCAGGGAAAGTCGTTCTGGTTCAGCGGCGCTCGGAGTATGAATATCCGCTTGAAATTGGCTAACCCGGTCTGTTGTGGCAATAAACCTTTTAAGGGCGATGTCTATCGCGGTTTGAGCCATCTTGGACACCGACCGAGAAAGCCTTGACGGGGGACCGGAGATAGTCTCGACGGACTCGTCGCTTTTTGCCCTTGGAATGGCAATGGCAGCCTTTGGTGTTAATTGAGACGGCCGCGGAGACGCGGATTGGGACCTGTCCAAACGGATAGATGGGATCGACCTCGGTTTCTTGTCGTCTCCCGTGGGCATTCTCGGACTCGAACTTGCGGATTAGCTCTTGTCGACTGACCTGAGCAAGGGGCTTTTCGTTCAGAACGTAAGGATCTTCACCGTTAAGCTCTCGGCGCGGCCTGAGACGTCAACGAGTTGGTCGTCCCTGCAAATGAACGCACGCATTTTATATAGCGTCTTCACAGAGAACGGTCGTGTTTTTGTTTTGCGCTCCGAATTTTCATTTTTCTTATTGAAACCACCGGGGTTTACTTAAATCTCTTCATCGTAGCTACACCTTTAAGTGTTTTCTAACAACTTTCCGTTCGCTTCGCGAGTGCATCGTGATTAACTTGTGTTTAGTAAACAAAAAGTTTTTATCATAATTTAATTCGGTGCTGGTTTGTTGTTATTGTTTTCTATTGCCCCTCTTTTCAGTCTTTCTCTTCGTCGTTTGAGCGCTGTTGGAACGGCACGCACTCCAACGGTCAAATCTCTCAGAGGTGTTTTATACCGGAGTTAATCGGTTAATAATCCCGCTCTCTCTCTCTTTTCGTTTCTATATCGTTTCGTGGTGCCTAACATCAAAGTTATTCGGTGTTTCGCTCCCGCTCTGTCGCTCTGCTTGATCTCTCATTAAAAAGTTCTTGAGCGCTTTCGATTTTTTTGTCCGCTATAGTGCACAGTGGTCCGTGGTCAGCGAAAATGGCTTTCTGTTCATTAAAAAATTGCAAGAAAGTTATCTCGGCTGGACAGCAAAGTATTCCCTGCCATACATGTGATAAAATTTATCACGCAAAGTGTCTTGGCTATTCTGGCCTGGTTCGTGATGCCATCGATAAGAGGAGTGGCCTGCGCTACTACTGCGATGAATGCATTGTATACGAGAACCAGGCAATAAGTATTAGGCGGCTCACAAAAAGCAGTGTTACGGAATTAATCCGGAACTGCCGTAAAAATACGGACCTGCTCGTGGCGCTTGAATCTCAGCTCACTAGCCGCATGCTAGCTGAGCCCGATTCCCCAAAGCGCAAAAAAGTCGCGGTCGGTGGGCATTCTACGGCAGGTGCTGTGCAACCTGCTGTCCGCGATTCGACTCCAGCTCAGCTGCCAATCTTAGGCGCCACTCAAATGGTACTAAGATCGGGGGCAAAAAGTGATTCGGTGTCCGAAGTTGCTGGAATCGATGTGGCTCCGCTAGGTACTTCCGCTCTGTCCGATCAAAATAATGTAGTGGCCCCAACACCTCATGTAGACTTAACGTCCGGATTACCGGCCGATACTGGTAGTACAGATACAAATTCTGTAGTACCAAAAAGGGTTGCATGTGTTGTACCAAAAACGGTTACTTGTGTTCGGGTGCCCCAGCTAAAACATGTATTTGTTTCACGGCTCGCCCCAGACCTCTCATCACTGGATATTACGGCTTATATCCGTAACAAAATCCAAGTTGATGATTTGAAGGTCGAACAATTTAAATTTTCTTATGCTAGGAAAGTATCATCATTTAAGATTGGTATTCCTTGTGCTCTTTTTGCATCTGTGTGTTCCACCAGTTTCTGGCCCGAGGGCATATTTGTAAAAGAGTACGAAGCTAAGAGAAAAAAGAATAGTTCAGGGGAAATGGAAAACACCATTAAAGAACCATCCCCAGCGCCCTCCACATCCTCTTCTGTCCCAAAAAACTAGCCTCCTCTTTTCTTCTTTGCTATCAGAATACAAGAGGCTTACTTAGTAAGCTGACTAAATTGTATTCGGATAGTTTTTCTTTCCCATATAATATTATGGTATGTACAGAGACCTGGTTAAGGCCGGATATTCTTAGCTCCGAAATTCTCCCGGGTAAGTACACAATTTATAGGCTTGATCGTCAGTCCAGACGGGGAGGTGGAGTCCTGATTGCTGTCGACTCCACCTTTTCGTCGGAATTACTAACTTTCGAAGAATTTTATGACATCGAATTCCTAGGTATAAAATTATCGTTTCCCGGTAGTTTTGTATATATTACTTGTTCATATATCCCACCATCATCTGAGTTCCCTATTTACGCAAATCACCTTTCCGTTATTCAGTCCATTTCCAAAAAACTGTCGGATCGAGATCAGTTAATTGTATTAGGTGATTTTAATATACCTAGTGCGACATGGTCCCCTGACGAAAACTCTAACATTTTACTTCCTTTAGCGAAGCATGACTTTATTGACGGCTTGCTTGACATTGCGCTATCCCAAGTGAACCATGTTAAGAACTCCTTAGGACGTTTACTGGACTTGTGTTTTGTTTCAAATTCAGAAGGCGTTTGCCTATCAAGAACGTCACCACTTACACAACCGGAAGATCCTTATCATCCAACTCTAGAGCTGACTGTAGACGCAAGAACAGAGCTGAATAAAAAATCCGAAAAGTCGGTTAAACGAATCCGCTGCTTTCGTAAGGCAAACTTTCATCTTTTAAATACTTTTATATCCGGCTATGACTGGTCCGAATTTTATTCATGCACTAACGTGGCTAAGGCCGTTAATATCTTTTATAATGCATTGAATTCCTTCTTTTATCTGTGTGTTCCGTTATACTATCCGTCAATTTCAAATAAACCTCCATGGTTTAATAAAGAGTTGTCACACCTAAAAAATATTAAGTCCAGACTTTTCAATAAATTTAAAATGTGCGGTTCACAATCTGCCTTCTCTCGGTACCTAAGGGCTCGGTCAAATTTTATCGTGCTTAACGCCCGGTGTTATAAAAGCTATTTGACTCGTTGTAGGGTCCAATTTTCACAAGATCCAAAACAGTTTTATAATTTTGTTAACACTAAGCGTAAATCAGCCTGTTGCCCTGCATCACTATCATTCGAAAACTCTACGGCAAATTCTGATCAGGCAATTGCCGATCTATTTGCCCAGTTTTTCCAGACAACATATTCTGTTTCATCCCGTCCAAATCCGTCTTATTCAAATGCCATACCCAAGTCGAACTTGATTTTTTGTCCGAGGTTAAGCGAAAGCTCCCTTCTTTTGGATCTTCATAAAGTTAAGCCTGTCTATTCACCGGGTCCGGACGGAGTTCCAGGCTGCGTGCTGAGGTACTGTGCTGAAACTCTGTGTAGACCTCTGTACAAATTGTTTACCTTGTCTTTAAAAACATCTCATTTCCCACTTATTTGGAAGGAGTCATTTGTCATTCCCCTTCATAAGAAAGGAAATAAATGCAATACAAGTAATTACAGAGGCATATCCAAATTATCCGCCATCCCAAAGCTTTTCGAAAACACTATTACACCCCATTTGCAACATCTTTGTAGATCGATTATATCTCCATGTCAACATGGATTTATAAGGCGAAGATCTACGACGACAAACCTCTTGGAGCTAACGTCTTTTGTAATAAATGGCTTTAGAAAGAACATGCAGACTGACGTAGTTTACACTGACTTTAGTAAAGCGTTTGATTCAGTAAATCACTCGCTACTTGTATTAAAGCTAGACTTATTAGGGTTTCCATGTGATCTTCTAACATGGATCTCAAGTTATCTGAGTGGTAGGACTCAACGAGTCCTCTTTAAAAACTCGATCTCTGATTTGATCCGAGTTACTTCAGGCGTCCCACAAGGAAGCCACCTTGGCCCACTTCTTTTTACTTTATTTATAAACGATCTCCCTTTCTAGCAGTTCAGACTTACAATCTGACCTAAACGCTTTTCAAACATGGTGTTGTGAAAATCTTTTGGCTTTAAATAGCGCTAAGTGCAAAGTAATGACATTTTTTCGGGTGAACCCACAATATGCAACGTATACGCTGGGTGGTTGCGCGTTGTCTAGAATTACGCATGTCGATGACCTTGGCGTCCTCCTTGACCCTAAACTTAAGTTTTGTGACCATATTACTTCTATGGTGAATAAAGCCAGGGGTGTACTTGGATTTATTAAGAGGTGGTCAAAGGAATTCGATGATCCCTATGTTACAAAGACTCTCTTCATTTCACTAGTCCGTCCAATCCTGGAGTACTGTTCTGCAGTTTGGAGTCCTCAGTATGGTGTACATATAGACCGGATAGAGTCTGTGCAAAAGAACTTTTTATTATTTGCTCTACGGGGCCTTAACTGGAATGCAAGCCTTATTTTACCATCCTACTCTAGTAGACTTCTCCTAATTAATCTACCATCCTTAGTAAACCGTAGAACGATGCTTGGCACAACTTTTATCTATAAACTTATTCACGGGGATGTGGAGAGTCCCGAGTTACTGGGTCGCATAAGCTTCTCCGTGCCTAATAGAATTACCAGGAACTATGTTCCTCTTACATTAAATATTTGTAGATCTAACTTTGATATGCATGAACCGTTTAGAGTACTGTGTAACGACTATAATAGACTATACCACATTATATCTACTACCGACTCTTTGCCAAGCCTAAAATCATTAATTTTATCTTACCTAGCACAAAATTAGTATTAGTATTAGTCTTGTACGTATTTGTAATCTTAGTCTGTCCGCTTCTACATTGTGCTTTTAACTTCTCGCGATCTCGTTTTTACGCCTATTAGGCTCCGCGCGTAACAAGCACTGCTTGGTGTCGTAAGGGCCACTTGTTTGCGCTGATCATAGTGCATCAACGTCCGAAATATAAAAAAAAAGAAAAGAAAGCCACAGAGTACGGTCACACTGTTAATTTGTGCGGAGTAGAAAACACAGTGCCATAAACAACGAGAAGAATCGGAAGAAAATATTTGGAAATCGATGAAACTGTATTGATTGTTTATATATTTGTATATCTGTTGACTTCTGTTTTATTTTGTTTATTTTAATTTTTACCTTAGTTATTGTTGCCAAATGATTTTATAGTATTTAGATATTTATTTATATATTTTTTTTTTTTTGGGGTTGGAAAATATCTTTGATCGCAACAAAAAATCCGGAAAAACTCAATAAAAATAAATTAATTAATCCATTAAATAAATAAATTACTTTGCCGGAAATAATTAAATAATATTTATAATTCAATAGTAATTGTAGTTATGAATTAATTATTTTTATAATTAAATAATAATTATAATTATAAATACTGTTTTGAGCGGAGCCGGAACGGTGGAATTAAAAACCTTGGCTTTGTTACGGGAGAAATGTTCACTGGGTTATGCCGTCGGCAGCGCAGTGCATGCGTGAGGGCGCGGGAGAGAGAGAGAAGGGGCAAAAAAATCAGCAACAATAATAACACAGCCGTTGGCGCGGTTAATTGCGGCAATTTGGAGAAAAAACAATCACGGTCGCACCCGTGTGGATTTGAATTTATTTTATTTTATGTTCCTGTATGTGGAGGCAGAAAATATATTTATGTATGTAGATATGGGCATGCATGCGTTTATGGATATGTGTATGTTCCTGTATGTGGAGGCAGAAAATAGTTCTATGTATGTATGTAGATATGGGCATGCATGCGTTTATGTGTAAGTGTATATCGGTACAGTAGAGCGTCGAAGAGTGGACTGTATTTGAAGTGACGGAACTGATGAAATTATGTGGAGAAAAAAAAACACAAGACAAAAAAAATATCTCGACAGCGGCGGATTGTACGGCGAACAGGGAAACTCCCGAAATTACTTCACACCGAGTGGCTGATATTTAGTTATGCCTTTTTATTTTCCACCACACAATTTCACTTTTTGTCGTATATATTTTTTTTGGGAGGCAGAATTGCACTGCACTATGCACACAAGTTGTCACGCGCGTGTATGTGTATGTCTGGATGCACATATGCCTTGACCGTTGGCAAGTTGATGTACAACGGGGAACGAAAAGGAAAACGGCAAGGAGTATGGCGACGCACACAAAGCGGAGACGGATAGAAACTTTTTTGGAATTGAAGAAATGTTAAATTTCTCGACTGCCGTTGTGTCGGGAAAACTCGGACGTGGAGTTGACACGAAAAAAATTGATCTTACTGCAGTGTGAACGAAATTCAATGTTCGAACCACTGCTAAAGACCGGCAGCGAGAGGGAGTCGGAAAATGCTCGTACTTATCTTTTTTGCGGAAAAATCACAGTCGAATGGCAGAAGGATATCCTTATCCGGCTCGAAGGACCAAATGTTGTAGGGGGGCGATCCTTCCACAAAAAGGGATTGGCTGGCAGAAATAGTTCCCACGGCGCAAACGCAGAGGAAGTCGAAAAAAAGAAGTCGGGGGCGTCGTGGGGTAATTCAATGTATTTAGTTCAACTTAAAACTAAAACCGCGCTCCCGCCCGCTTGACTCCGTTGAAGCGAGAGCGGGAGATCGGCAGCGGCCGTCCGAGGAGTTCGGATGCGAAGCCCGAAGTTCGCACTCTGGAGCGCGGACGTTGCGAGAGGCGAGCGAGGGAGCGCAAGAGGGGCGAGAGCGAAAGCTCGGAGAGCAGTGGGCCACTGGCCTAAACACCCAGGGTTTGGATTAAAAAACCGAAAAATCGAGCTGATATTATCCGGATTTGGGCCTTGTTATAATGGGGTGGGCGAGATGATTTCTTTTCGAAAAAATTTTTCAATCGATATTTTTGTCATTTTTTTGGAAATTTTGCAACGAATTCAACCAGGTTTGATTAAAATACCGAAAATCGAGGTGATTTTCTTTGGATTTGGCCTTGCCATAAAGGTGGGAATCATGGTTTTTTTTCGAAAAAATTTTTCAAATTATATTTTTTTTTCTGTACATGACACTTGGCTTGAAATTTTGTACGAATTCATCGAATTATGCCATTTGAACATTTGACCACTACATGCAAGGGATTTGATTAAAATACCGAAAATCGAGGAAATTTTCTTCGGATTTTGGCGTTGTCAGGGGTCATTTCTTTCCAAAAATTTGTTCAAATGATATTTTGTTTCTGTAAACGCCACTTTGTTCAAAAATTTCGTAACAAATTTTTTTTTTGAAAAAATTTTTCAAATTATATGTTTTTTTCTGTAAATGACACTTGGTTGGAAATTTTGTAACGAATTCAACGAGGTATGCCATTTGAACATTCGACCACTATATTCCAGGGTTTTGATTAAAAAACCGAAAAATCGAGCTGATATTATCCGGATTTGGGCCTTGTTATAATGGGGTGGGGAACATGATTTCTTTGCGAATAAATTTTTCCATTGATATTTTTTTTAATGCCACTTTATTGGAAATTTTGTAAAGAATTGAACGAGGTATGCCATTCGAACATTCGACCACTATATCGAAGGGTTTTGATTAAAATACCGAAAATCGAGGTGATTTTCTTCGGATTTTGGCGTTGTCCTAAGGGGGTCATCATTTCTTTCCAAAAATTTGTTTAAATTATAGTTTTTTTTGTGTAAATGACACTTGGTTTGAAATTTTGTAACGAATTCAACGAGGTATACCATTTCAACACTTGACCACTATTTTCCATGGTTTTAATTAAAAAACCGAGAAATCGAGCTGATATTATCCGGATTTGGGCCTTGTCATAATGGGGTGGAAGACATGATTTCTGTGCGAAAAAATTTTTTAATTGATATTTTTTTTCTGTAACTGCCACTTTTTTGGAAATTTTGTAACGAATTCAACAAGGTATGCCAGTCTATTACTGGTCCACTATTTCCCATGGTTTTGATTCAAATACCGAAAATCGAGGTGATTTTCTCCGGATTTGGTCCTTGTCATCAGGGGGGTCATGGTTTATTTTCGAAAAATTTTTTCAAAAGATTTTTTTTCTGTAAATGACACTTGGTTGGAAATTTTGTAACGAATTCAACGAGGTATGCCATTCGAACATTTGACCACTATATCCAAGGGCTTTGATTAAAATACCGAAAATCGAGGTGATTTTCTTCGGATTTTGGCGTTGCCCTAAGGGGTCATCATTTTTTTCCAAAAATATGTTAAAATGATATTTTTTTCTGTAAATGGAAGTATACCCTATAAAGTATATATATTCTTGTTCAGGATCACTAGCCGAGTCCGTCTGTCCGTCTCTCCGTCTGTCCGTCTCTCCGTCTGTCCGTCTTTATGTCCGTATGAACGCTGAGATCTCGGAAACTATAAAAGCTAGAAGATTGGTATTTTGCATGTAGATTTTAGGAGTTCCTACGCAGCGCAGGTTTGTTTTAAAATGGTGCCACAAGCTGTGGCCACAGTTTTGATGCTATTATGAAAATTTCAATTGATATGTATTTGTTTCGTCAATACCTATCGATTGCCTAATAAAAGTTTGCCACGCCCACTCTAACGCCCAAAAACATATTAAACGCTTAAGCCTGGCTAGCGCCTACATTTCCGCCTTTCATGGCCCGTGGCAGCGCCATCTATCGGATGACTTTGGAACAGCTGGCCAAGGTGCTCAACAGAGTCAACGTTAATTTTCGATAATGATTTTTATTAAAGGAAATTGCGATGGTTTTCATTTGTCAATACCGAACTATATCCCATAGTTCTGCAAATCAAATCAAGTTAGCCAAATTGGAGGTCTGAGTCAAACAATGGCGTATGTGTGTATGTATGTAAGCATATACATATGTATGTATTTACATTGTACACAGTTGTAATTGCTCGGCAAAGATATATATCGCTATACCCGTTACTCGTGTTTTGCAAACCTTTAGACTTTAATATACATAATACTATTTAAGAATGTATGTGTTTAGCCAATATAAGTATGTATGTTTAATATTTCTAGTCAATTTATTGCACTCAAAAACATAAATATAAACACAGCTGCTGGTGCAGGACAAAAGCTGCCTGCGCTAAAGCAGCGCAGCCAGCTCTCAGAGATCGCCGAATTCAAATTGATAATTTGAACTTTTTTAGCTGAGTAACGGGTACCTAATAGTCGAGGCACTTGACTATAGCGTTCTCTCTTGTTTTTTTCTGTAAGTGACACTTTTTTGGAAATTTTGTAACGAATTCAACGAGGTATGCCAGTCCATTATTGGTCCACTATTTCCCATGGTTTTGATTCAAACCCCGAAAAATCGAGGTGATTTTCTCCGGATTTGGGCCTTGTCATTAGGGGGGTCATGGTTTTTTTACGAAAAAATTTTTCAAATGATATGTTTTTTTCTGTAAACGACACTTGGTTGGAAATTTTGTAACGCATTCAACGAGGTATGCCATTCGAACATTCGACCACTATATCCAAGGGTTTTGATTAAAAAACCGAAAAATCGAGCTGATATTATCCGAATTTGGGCCTTGTTATAATGGAGTGGGCGAGATGATTTCTTTTCGAAAAAATTTTTCAATCGAATTCAACGAGGTATGCCATTCAAAAATTCGACCACTATATCCAAGGGTTTTGATTAAAAAACCGAAAAATCGAGCTGATATTATCCGGATTTGGCACTTGTTATAATGGGGTGGGGAACATGATTTCTTTGCGAAAAATTTTTTCAATTGATATTTTTTTCTGTTAATGCCACTTTTTTGGAAATTTTCAATATTTTTATACCCGTTACTCGTAGAGTAAAAGGGTATATTGTATTCGTGCAAAAGTATGTAACAGCTAGAAGGAAGCGTTTCCGACCCTATAAAGTATATATATTCTTGATCAGGGTCACTAGCCGAGTCGATATAGCCATGTCCGTCTGTCCGTCTGTCCGTCTATCCGTCTGTCTGTCCGTCCGTATGAACGCTGAGATCTCGGAAACTATAAAAGCTAGAATATAGGCATTTTGCATGCAGATTCTAGGAGTTCCTACGCAGCGCAAGTTTGTTTCAAAAAGGTGCCACGCCCCCTTTAACGCCCACAATCGCTTATATACGATTTTAAAAATTTAAATATTTCGGAAAAGTAAAAATGCAGTTTTGTTGTGTTTATCAATACCTATCGAAATGTTGAAGAAATTTTTCAAATCGGACCATTCGTTAAAAAGTTATGCGTGATCAAAGTTTCTATCTCCATCTCCCTCGCACTCCCTATACCTGAGTAACGGGTATCTGATAGTCGGGGCACCCGACTATAGCGTTCTCTCTTGTTTTTTCTGTAAATGACACTGGGTTGAAAATTTTGTAACGAATTCAACGAGGTTTGCCATTTGAACATTCGACCACTATATCCAAGGAATTTGATTAAAATACCGAAAATCAAGGTGATTTTCTTCGGATTTTGGCGTTGTCACGGGTCAAAATTTCTTTCCAAAAATTTGTTCAAATGATTTTTTTTTTCTGTAAGCGCCACTTTGTTGGAAATTTCGTAACGAATTCAACGAGGAATTCAACGAAACTATAAAAGCTAGAAGATTGGCATTTTTAAAGTAGATTTTAGGAGTTCCTACGCAGCGCAGGTTTGTTTTAAAATGGTGCCACGACCCCTGTGACGCCCACAAGCCACAAGCTGTGGCCACAGTTTTGATGCTATTATGAAAATTTTAATTGATATGTATTTGTTTCGCCAATACCTATCGATTGGCCTAATAAAAGTTTGCCACGCCCACTCTAACGCCCAAAAACCTATTAAACGCTTAAGCCTGGCTAGCGCCTATTTCATGGCCCGTGGTAGCGCCATCTAACGGATGACTTTGGAACAGCTGGCCAAGGTGCTAAACAGAGTCAACGTTAATTCTCGATAAGGATTTCTATTAAAGGAAATTGCGATGGTTTTCATTTGTCAATACCGAACTATATCCCAAGAACTATGCAAATCAAATCAAGTTGGCCAAATTGGAGGTCTGAGTCAAACAATGGCGTATGTGTGTATGTATGTAAGCATATACATATGGATGTATTTACATTGTACACAGTTGTAATTGCCCGGCAAAGATAACTCCTTTCAAAGAAAGCTATTCGCTATACCCGTTAGTCGTGTTGTGCAAACATTTAGACTTTAATATACATAATACTATTTAAGAATGTATGTGTTTAGCCAATATAAGTATGTATGTTTAATATTTCTAGTCAATTTATTGCACTCAAAAACATAAATATAAACACAGCTGCTGGTGCAGGACAAAAGCTGCCTGCGCTAAAGCAGCGCTGGTGCTGATGCTCGTGCTGTAAAGCTGCCAGCTCTCAGAGATCGCCGAATTCAAATTGATAATTTGAACTTTTTTAGCTGAGTAACGGGTACCTAATAGTCAAGGCATTGATATTTTTTTTCTTTTAATGCCACTTTATTGGAAATTTTGTAACGAATTGAACGAGGTATGCCATTCGAACATTCGAAGGGTTTTGATTAAAATACCGAAAATCGAGGTGATTTTCTTCGGATTTTGGCATTGTCCTAAGGGGGTCATCATTTCTTTCCAAAAATTTGTTTAAATTATAGTTTTTTTTGTGTAAATGACACTTGGTTTGAAATTTTGTAACGAATTCAACGAGGTATGCCATTTCAACACTTGACCACTATTTCCCAGGGTTTTGATTAAAAAACCGAGAAATCGAGCTGATATTATCCGGATTTGGGCCTTGTCATAATGGGGTGGAAGACATGATTTCTTTCCGAAAAAATTTTTTAATTGATATTTTTTTTCTGTAAATGCCACTTTTTTTGGAAATTTTGTAACGAATTCAACAAGGTATGCCAGTCCATTATTGGTCCACTATTTCCCATGGTTTTGATTCAAATACCGAAAATCGATGTGATTTTCTCCGGATTTGGTCCTTGTCATAAGGGAAGTCATGGTTTATTTTCGAAAAAATTTTTCAAAAGATTTTTTTCTGTAAATGACACTTGGTTGGAAATTTTGTAACGAATTCAACGAGGTATGCCATTTCATTGTTATAATGGAGTGGGGGACATGATTTCTTTGCGAAAAAAATGTTCAATTGATATTTATTTTTTGTAAATGCCTTGTCATAATGGGGTGGAAGACATGATTTCTTTGCGAAAAAATTTTTCAATTGATATTTTTTTTCTGTAAATTACACTTTTTTGGAAATTTTTGTAACGAATTCAACAAGGTATGCCAGTCCACTATTGGTCCACTATTTCCCATGGTTTTGATTCAAATACCGAAAATCGAGGTGATTTTCTCCGGATTTGGTCCTTGTCATAAGGGGGGTTGGTTTATTTTCGAAAAAATTTTTCAAAAGATTTTTTTCTGTAAATGACACTTTGTTGGAAATTTTGTAACGAATTTAACGAGGTATGCCATTCCATTGTTATAATGGGGTGGGGGACATGATTTCTTTGCGAAAAAATTGTTCAATTGATATTTATTTTTTGTAAATGCCACTTTTTTGAAAATTTTGTAACGAATTCAACGAGGTATGCCATTCGAACATTCGACCACTACATGCAAGGGATTTGATTAAAATACCGAAAATCGAGGTGATTTTCTTCGAATTTTGGCGTTGTCAGGGGTCATAATTTCTTTCCAAAATTTTTTCAAATTATATTTTTTTTCTGTAAACGCCACTTTGTTGGAAATTTCGTAACGAATTCAACGAGGTATGCCATTCCAACATTCGACCACTATTTCCCAGGGTTTTGATTAAAAAACCGAAAAATCGAGCTGATCATATCCGGATTTGGGCCTTGTTATAATGGGGTGGGCGAGATGATTTCTTTTCGAAAAAATTTTTCAATCGAATTCAACGAGGTATGCCATTCAAAAATTCGACCACTATATCCAAGGGTTTTGATTAAAAAACCGAAAAATCGAGCTGATATTATCCGGATTTGGGCCTTGTTATAATGGGGTGGGGAACATGATTTCTTTGCGAAAAATTTTTTCAATTGATATTTTTTTCTGTTAATGCCACTTTATTGGACATTTTCAATATTTTTTTTTCTGTAAATGACACTGGGTTGAAAATTTTGTAACGAATTCAACGAGATTTGCCATTTGAACATTCGACCACTATATCCAAGGAATTTGATTAAAATACCGAAAATCAAGGTGATTTTCTTCGGATTTTGGCGTTGTCACGGGTCATAATTTCTTTCCAAAAATTTGTTCAAATGATTTTTTTTTTCTGTAAGCGCCACTTTGTTGGAAATTTCGTAACGAATTCAACGAGGAATTCAACGAAACTATAAAAGCTAGAAGATTGGCATTTTTAAAGTAGATTTTAGGAGTTCCTACGCAGCGCAGGTTTGTTTTAAAATGGTGCCACGACCCCTGTGACGCCCACAAGCCACAAGCTGTGGCCACAGTTTTGATGCTATTATGAAAATTTTAATTGATATGTATTTGTTTCGCCAATACCTATCGATTGGCCTAATAAAAGTTTGCCACGCCCACTCTAACGCCCAAAAACCTATTAAACGCTTAAGCCTGGCTAGCGCCTATTTCATGGCCCGTGGTAGCGCCATCTAACGGATGACTTTGGAACAGCTGGCCAAGGTGCTAAACAGAGTCAACGTTAATTCTCGATAAGGATTTCTATTAAAGGAAATTGCGATGGTTTTCATTTGTCAATACCGAACTATATCCCAAGAACTATGCAAATCAAATCAAGTTAGCCAAATTGGAGGTCTGAGTCAAACAATGGCGTATGTGTGTATGTATGTAAGCATATACACAGTTGTAATTGCGCGGCAAAGATAACTCCTTTCAAAGAAAGCTATTCGCTATACCCGTTAGTCGTGTTGTGCAAACATTTAGACTTTAATATACATAATACTATTAAAGAATGTATGTGTTTAGCCAATATAAGTATGTATGTTTAATATTTCTAGTCAATTTATTGCACTCAAAAACATAAATATAAACACAGCTGCTGGTGCAGGACAAAAGCTGCCTGCGCTAAAGCAGCGCTGGTGCTGATGCTCGTGCTGTAAAGCTGCCAGCTCTCAGAGATCGCCGAATTCAAATTGATAATTTGAACTTTTTTAGCTGAGTAACGGGTACCTAATAGTCAAGGCACTCGACTATAGCGTTCTCTATTGTTTTTTTCTGTAAGTGACACTTTTTTGGAAATTTTGTAACGAATTCAACGAGGTATGCCAGTCCATTATTGGTCCACTATGGTTTTCCTATGGTTTCGATTCAAACCCCGA
This sequence comes from Drosophila rhopaloa, assembly GCF_018152115.1. Lineage (NCBI taxonomy): Eukaryota > Metazoa > Arthropoda > Insecta > Diptera > Drosophilidae > Drosophila > Drosophila rhopaloa. Next base: position 1,382,733 of record NW_025335179.1, on the reverse strand, counting down.
AAAATAGAGGTAATTTTCTGCGGATTTGGGCCTTGTCATTAGGGGAGTCATGGTTTTTTTTCGAAAAAATTTTTCAAATGATATGTTTTTTTCTTAAACGACACTTGGTTGGAAATTTTGTAACGCATTCAACGAGCTATGCCATTCCAACATTCGACCACTATTTCCCAGGGTTTTGATTAAAAAACCGAAAAATCGAGCTGATATTATCCAGATTTGGGCCTTATTATAATGGGGTGGGCGAGATTATTTCTTTTCCAAAAAATTTTTCAAATGATATTTTTTTTCTGTAAATGCCACTTTGTATGAAATTTTGTAACGAATTCAACAAGGTATGCCATTCGAACATTCGACCACTATATCCAAGGGTTTTGATTAAAATACCGAAAGTCGTGGTGATTTTCTTCGGATTTTGGCGTTGCCCTAAGGGGTCATCATTTTTTTCCAAAAATATTTTAAAATTGTATTTTTTTTTCTGTAAATGGCTCTTTGATGGAAATTTTTTAAAGAGTTTAACGTGGTATGTCATTCGAACATACGACCACTATATCCAAGGGTTTTGATTAAAATACCGAAAATCGAGGTGATTTTCTTCGGATTTTGGCGTTGTCATAAGGTGCTCATCATTCCTATTCTACTATTTCCCAGGGTTTTGATTGAAAAATCGAGATGATATTATTCGGATTTAGGCCTTGTTATAATGGGGTGGAGACATGATTTCTTTGCCAAAAAATTGTTCAATTGATATTTATTTTCTGTAAATGACACTTTTTTTAAAATTTTTTTGACGAATTCAACGAGGTATGCCATTCCAACATTCGACCACTATATCCAAGGGATTTGATTAAAATACCGAAAATCGAGGTGATTTTCTTCGGATTTTGGCGTTGTCCTAAGGGGGTCTTTTCTTTCCAAAAATCTGTTCAAATTATATTTTTTTCTGTAAACGCCACTTGGTTGCAAATTTTGTAACGAATTCAACGAGGTATGCCATTCCAACATTCGACCACTATATCCAAAAGATTTTATTAAAATACCGAAAATCGAGGTGATTTTCTTCGGATTTTGGCGTTGTCATAAGGGGGGTCATCATTTCTATTCTAGTATTTCCCAGGGTTTTGATTAAAAAACCGAAAAATCGAGCTGATATTATCCGGATTTGGGCTTTGCTATAATGGGGTGCAGACATGATTTCTTTGCGAACAAATTGTTCAATTGATATTTATTTTCTGTAAATGCCACTTTTTTGAAAATTTTTTAACGAATTCAACGAGGTATGCCATTCCAACATTCGACCACTATATCCAAGGGATTTGATTAAAATACCGAAAATCGAGGTGATTTTCTTCGGATTTTGGCGTTGTCCTAAGGGGGTCATCATTTCTTTCCAAAAATTTGATCAAATTATATTTTTTTTCTGTAAGCGCCACTTGGTTGCAAATTTTGTAACGAATTCAACAAGCTATGCCATTCCAACATTCGACCACTATTTCCCAGGGTTTTGATTAAAAAACCGAAAAATCGAGCTGATATTATCCGGATTTGGGCCTTGTTATAATGGGGTGGGCGAGATGATTTCTTTTCGAAAAAATTTTTCATTCGATATTTTTGTCCTGTAAATGCCATTTTTTGGAAATTTTGTAACGAATTCAACGAGGTTTGCCATTCGAACATTCGACCACTATATCCAAGGGATTTGATTAAAATACCGAAAATCGAGGTGATTTTCTTCGGATTTTGGCGTTGTCCTAAGGGGGTCATCATTTCTTTCCAAAAATTTCTTCAAATTATTTTTTTTTTTCTGTAAACGCCACTTGGTTGCACATTTTGTAACGAATTCAACGAGCTATGCCATTCCAACATTCGACCACTATTTCCCAGGGTTTTGATTCAAAAACCGAAAAATCGAGAAGATTTTTTCCGGATTTGGGCCTGGCCGTAAAGGTGGGAATCATGGTTTTTTTTCGAAAAACTTTTTCAAATTAAATTTTTTTTCTGTAAATGACACTTGGTTTGAAATTTGAAACGAATTCAACGAGTTATGCCATTCCAACATTCGACCACTATTTGACAGGGTTTTGATTAAAAAACCGAAATATCGAGCTGATATTATCCGGATTTGGGTCTTGTTATAATGGGGTGGGCGAGATGATTTCTTTTCTAAAACATTTTTCAATCGTTTTTTTTTGGCCTGTAAAGGCTATTTTTTTGGAAATTTTCTAACGAATTCAACGAAGTTTGCCTTTCGAACATTCGACCTCTATATCCAAGAGATTTGATTAATATACCGAAAATCGAGGAGATTTTCTTCGGATTTTTGGCGTTGTCAGGGGTCATCATTTCTTTCTGTTAGAAATATGTAACTATTTGGCAACGCCGTCTGTCAGCCGATTGCGATAGTTGCCTGCGAGCAACTCCATATATATATCGATATAAATCCTATAAGTCTCTCTCGCCTGTAATTTCACAACGAACGGACGCGTTCCTCCTCTTTTGTTCTTTCTAATAAAGCACTCACATATCCAATAGGTTATGGGCCCAGAGTGACTTTACACTGCGAAAGGATTAAAAAGAGTTGCTGGTGATCGTGTTTGGTAATCGCGGTAAAAAGTGAACTTGTCCCTGCGAGGAAAGTTCTGGACTTAAGGCTCAGAAGAGGGCTTCGCGTTAAAAGACGGTTACGGTTGTGTGTGTGTAGTCATTTGCGGTAAAAAAGTGAGCTTGTCCCTGCGTGGAAAGTTCTGGACTTCAGGCTAAGTTAGTGGCTTCGCAATTAAACACGGAAAAATGAATCCAAGTATGAACTTCATAGAAAGACTCGATGATGAAAATTACAGCGCATGGGCTGTGCAAATGAAAAGCGTTTTAATATACGCAGATTTGTGGGCAGTGGTTTGCCGTCGTGTTGTAAAGAATGAAAATGACAGTGAAGAAGTCAAGGCTGCATTTGATACAAAAGATGAGAAAGCTCTTGCGAGCATAATGTTACATATAAAACCGTCTCAAATAAATCATGTAAAATATTGTGTTAGTGCAGCGGAAGCATGGGACAGGCTTTTAGGAATACATAGGCCAACAGGACCGGCGCGGCGTGTATTTCTGCTTAGGCAATTGCTTCGAATGAAAATGGCAGAAGAAAACAACATTGGATCGCATATAAGCAAATTTTCTGATACTCTGGAGAAACTGAACGAAGTCGGGGTAACGATCCCCGAAGAAGTTACAGTTATTTTGTTGTTGTCTGGCCTAAGTGATGCATTTGAGAATTTTGTTGTTGCTGTCGAGACACGCGACAGATTGCCGTCGTTGCATGTGCTAAAAATCAAATTGCTGGAAGAAGGAGATAGTCGAAAGAACGACGAAACGGTTCATGAGAAAGAGACAAGAATGTTTGCGTCGCGAAGTGAGAAAGTGTCTGCCAAAACCGAATGGAAGAACAAAGACAAGAACAAGAGAGCGTGTTGGGCATGCGGTCGTCAAGGGCATATTGCTGTAAATTGTCGCGAAAAGGGTAAACCCGAAAGGAAAGACGGAGAGAAGAAGGAGAACAGTCGTAATTATTCTGTTTTCTCTTATGGACCAAGTGAGTTCGGAGAGCGCAAATAAATAAACGCGAAACTTGTGAACGCAGGGAAGAATTTATTTTTTGGCGATGGCGACGAAAAGGAGTTTGATCAGAACGATGTTCATATAACAACTAACATTTAATTTCAATATATCGACGCTTAAACCTAACTTAACGAAGGGGGCGAGAGACGGGGCGAATTCGCGAGAGCGATTAGATCTTTATTGTGCTCCCGCTCCCGCCTTACACTAGTTAACAAAATTAACAAAAAAAACGCAAAGTGCGCGAACACCGCCCCCTCTGAAGGACCGCCGTCTTCAGCATGCCACTGGAAGCACCGCCAGCCTATGGACCGCTCGCCGATACGTCCCATCCTTCGTCTTCACGTCCGCCACTCGGACCTTGCCGTCAGCGCCGACGTGCACCGCCACGATCCGCCCGGTCATCCACTGCTGCGGCGGAAGGTTGTCCTCGGCGACGACGACGAGAGCTCCCACGTCGACGTTTTGGACCTCCTGGTGCCACTTGTTTTTTGCCTGGAGGCTCGAGACGTACTCCCGGGACCAACGCTGCCAAAACCTGTGCCTGAGAGACGAGACACTGCGCCATCGTCGTAAGCAGGTTGGGCTGACTTGGTCCGGGAGCGCTGCTGAGGGTGGAGCTAGGAGGGGCCCGCCGATCAGGAGATGGCCTGGGCTTAGGGCTTCGCCGTCGTTGGGGTCTGTGCTGATCGCTCCGAGGGGCCTGGAGTTGAGCACGGCCTCCACGCTGGTGAGGAGAGTTCCGAGCTCCTCCGCGGTCAGGATGTCTTCGCCGACCGTCCGAAGGAACAGGTGCTTTGCAGACTTCACACCTGCCTCCCAAAGTCCGCCGAAGTGAGGTGCTCTGGGCGGTATGAACGCAAACTCGCATCCTTTTCTTAATGCGAATGTTGCGATACCGCCCCCCTGCTCCTCCAGACGGGCCCGGAACTCTCTCATGTGGCGATCGGCTCCGACGAAGTTCGTCGCGTTGTCGCACCACACCTTCTCCGGAATCCCGCGTCGACTCACGAACCTTTGGAATGCCAACAAAAACGCATCAGTGGTGAGGTCAGACACTAACTCTAAGTGGACCGCTTTGGACGCAAAACATACAAACAATGCCACGTATGATTTGTACGGTGGCTTGCCACGGATACGATACGTTGTGTTGAATGGGCCACAAAAATCAACACCACAGATATTAAAAGGGCGGAGAGCTCGAAGTCTGTCTGATGGCAAGTTCCCCATGATTTGCGTCAAGAGTTGCGGCTTGCACCGAAAGCAACGAATGCAAGAACGAACTGTTCTGCGGCAAACTTCCTGCGCATTAACCAACCATATCTTTTCTCGCAACAGACTTACAAGAGCTCGAGGGCCAGCATGACAATTTGTAACGTGCAGGTAGGACACGTACGTTTTAACAAACTGTGAGCCTTTCGACAACAACAACGGGAATTTGGCTTCGTACGGGATAGGAGCATTCAATAACCGACCCCCAACTCGCAGCAATGTCGAGGAACACCAATCTAATTTTTTCTCCTGAAGAAAAGGGCTTAGTTTTTGTATATTCGTTGCTACCGGTTTATTTTTTCGAATTTTACCCATGTCGTCACTGAACTCGTGAGATTGGATCACTTCCACTATTTTCTCGAACGCAAAATTCAGTTCTCTTGGTGTTATACTTTTTTCAAAGGGCTGCGACACCTTTTTACACCTTTGAATAAACCGTAAGACCCACACGAAAACCCTTAGAAGCCTTATGTGCGACGAAAAGGATTCTATTTTCTGAAGCACATAATTGGGCTCTGGAATTACCACAAGCGCCAATGCTGATTTGCGTAATTCCATCGACACGACATCAGCAGGTACTTCGAAGTGTCGATTTACAGGCCAATCTTTTTCTGCATCGAGCAAAAACGACGGCCCAGCGAACCAAATGGAGGCTGTAAGTTCCTCAACGTCACATCCCCGTGACACAATGTCCGCTGGGTTTACTTTCGTGGGGACATGTCTCCAGATTGCTTTTTCCGACCACTCTTGAATCTCCGCCACTCGGTTTGAGACAAAAACTGACAACGACGAAGGATGCGTTTTGATCCAATGCAAAGTGATCTCCGAATCCGTCCAGAGGAACACTTTTGTAATCGGAAAATTGAGCAATGGTCTTACACGATTATAAAGATCCGCAAGAAGGTGAGCTGCGCACAACTCAAGGCGAGGCAAAGTTTTCGTCTTGAGGGGAGCTACTTTGGATTTTGCTGTCAATAAAGATACTTTTAAACCTTCAGCGGTACTAGTGCGAACGTAGATGCACGCTCCATATGCTCGCATGGAAGCGTCAGCGAAACCATGTATTTCTGCCGGGACTTTGGCGTCTGTATGAACGAATCGCGATACCTTGATCTTGGGCAGCTGCAATAGCGTTCTCTTAAAGGCTTCCCAAGATGTCTGCAGTTGCATCGGCAGCGACTCGTCCCAGTCTAACTTTCGAAGCCACAGTTCCTGCAACAACATTTTTGCCCTAGTCACTAGAGGACACAATAGGCCAAGCGGATCGAAAAGTCGGGCAGTCACCGACAGTATGTTTCGTTTTGTCGCACGAAGATCCAGGAAAGAGTCATCCAACCGAAATTGAAAGTAATCTTTACCCGGCAACCAAACCACGCCAAGGGTTTTAGTTACGTCTGAGTCTGCCGTTAGCGGCATGACAGCGCTTTCAGATGCGGACAACTCTGGGCAGTTAGAAAACCACTTTGCCAATTCAAATCCTGCCTCTTGCAATACCTGAGAAACTTCGTCTCGAAGGCTTAGCAGGTCCTCAACGCATCTGGCGCCAGTCAACAAATCGTCAACATAAAAGTCATTCTGAATGACCTTAGCGGCTTTTGGACACGAATCCTGCGCGATCTCTCCAAGCCGCATTAAACACCGAATCGCCAGATAGGGTGCTGGCGAAGTTCCATAAGTCACGGTGTTCAGCTTGAAGATTTTTAGAGACTCAGATGGATCTCGTCTCCACACTATGAGCTGAAAGTTTCGGTCAGCTTCGTCAACCATTACTTGACGATACATCTTTTTTACGTCTGCTGCAAGCGCAAACTTGTGCAGTCTGAACCGAAGAAGGGTCGAATACAGCTCCTCTTGAATGGTGGGGCCAACCATCAAGATGTCATTCAACGCGACCTGCGTCGATGTACGGCTCGAGGCGTCGAATACCACTCTCAACTTTGTCGAGGTGCTTTGAGGTCGCAGCACGCATTGGTGCGGAATGAAATAGTGCGAACTGTCTGGAATTTTATTGTTAGTGGAAGACATGTGGCCCATGGCTTCATATTCTTCCATGAATTCCAGATACATCTTTTTTAAAGAAGGATCTTTGGATAATCTTCTTTCAAGCGACAAAAATCTACGTTTCGCAACTTCATATGATGAACCAAGAGTGTTCGGGTCAGATTTGAACGGCAAACGAACCGAAAATCTTCCGGACGACAATCTTTGAGTATTTTTCTCAAAGTGTTGCTCACAAAGTTGCTGCTCAGGAGTATGGACCTTGGCCTTGGGCGGCAAGTCCTCCACAGACCAAAATTTCTGCAGGGTTGTGTCTATTGACTCCAACACTTCCTCCTGGCAGCTGAGATGTACCAACTTTTCAGCATTTCTTATTTTTTCTGAGGCACATCTCCCTGACACTATCCAGCCGAGAACTGTTTTCTGCAAAATGGGAAACTCAGGCCCTTGCTTTATCTGGCCGACTGACAATAGTTCAAAGAACGAGTCTGCGCCTATAAGCATGTCTATTTTTTGGGGCTTGAAGAAGAATGGATCTGCCAATTGAATATTTTCAGGCACCCTCCAGCCGCTGGTGTTCACCGTTTGATCCGGATGATAACCAGAAATATTTTTTAGTATGTAAAATTCGGACGACAATTGACTGCTACCCACTCGCGACTTGACTATCGTGTGTATTTTCTTGGTTGCTTGAGCATTAGTTCCACCAATGCCCCGCAAGCTCAAACACACGTCCTCTCTCTTAATCTGAAGTCTCTGAGCGAGCTCGTCGGTCACAAAATTTACTTGTGAACCAGAATCGAGCAACGCTCGAGCCAAAACTAATTCGCCACTTTTTGTTTGGACGCTCACGATGGCTGTGGCAAGAATAACTCTATCCGATGCAGTCGCATGCAAAACATGCGAAGTGGATGGAGTATTCTGCAAGAGCGTGGGCTGAGGAGGAGGTGGCAACGCGAGATTTGATGGCGAATAAATGTGCAGCAATGTGTGGTGTGAGGACTTACACACCCTGCATCTCTTCGATTTGCATCTTTTTACCGTGTGGCCCTTACGGAGGCAGTTAATGCACAAGGGAGCCTTTTTTGCGAAATCGAATCTTTGCTGAACTGTTAGGGCAGCAAAAGCAGTGCAATTTCCTACTTGATGTTCTGCTGAGTTGCAAAACACACATACTTCGCGGTCGTCCATGGCAGCAACAAACGAAAAACTCCTGTTTCCATTCTTCTTTGGATAAGCCTGGCTCTGCTGAACAATTTTTGGCTTACACGCTTCTTCGGCAACCATATGCTGATAGCGCTTGTTCAGGGCCGACTCACACTCGCTCCAAAGAGGAAGCGAGGTATAATCTAATTGTTCTTCCCATTTTCTTTTAGTTCCTGCATCGACTTTGCCCATTACTAGATGGATGAGGATGGCATTCGTAATACGTTTGTCATCCCCAATGGACAAAAGAGAATCGTACAGCGCTGTGACTGTGTCGATCAGGTTTCTCAAGGCGGTAGCTGATGGCTGGGAAATCTTTGGCAGATTAAACAGTGTCGATATATTGTCAAAGAAAATTAAACAATCATTATCGTACACCCGCCTTAGGCTAGCCAGAGCTTTTGGATAATTATCCGCGGTAACTTGGAATGCCCTGACTGTTCCTAGCGCGTCTCCAGCCAAACACGATATTAGATGGTTGAATTTTTCGATATCGTGCAGCGTGTCATCTTTGTCAACAAAAGTTTCGAAAAGGCTTATAAAATTTTTAAATTCGGAATGTTTTCCGCTGAAGGTTGGAAGAGCGACGCTCGGCAAACGGCATTGGGGTGTGCGCGTTGCCGGCGGAGCGGAATTGTCAACGCTCTTACGCTTTGTTTCCGCAATTAGGGAAATTAGCAACGATTTTGCTATTATCGCAGTCTCTTCGAACTCTTCGCGGTACTCATCATCTCCATCTTTCGCTTCAATTTTATTTTGTATAAGCGAAGCATTTTCGATGTGCGTATTTAGGATTTCTAATCGACATTCTAACTCAACCGTATTTAAAGAGAATCGACCCTCATTTAAATATCTTTGCGTTCGCTCTATACTCCTCATATATCCATCTCGTTGGTTTTTCAACTCTTCGATTTCCTGGTTGTTGCTTTCTGATTTTGGCATTTTTTTTTTTTTTTTTTGGTATCGAAGATTTTTAAATTTAATTTAATTTATTATTTTTTTTTTTTTTTTAAATTATATGTAAGTGTGTACAAAAAAATTTTGTTTTTAAATTTATTAAATTTAAATAATAATAACCAACGAGAGGAATAAGCTGAACGCAAGCAGTGTAGGGGAGTTATTTAAAATGAATTAAGGAATTAATTTAAGGAATCCTAAATTATTTTAATAATTCAATATAATATGCCGAGCGCACTTAGTGTAGGGGAGCACACGCCAAACTCAAACACCAAAAAACGAACTAACGTTTAGGCAGCGGCAACGCTTGCACCGTTCCAGCGATCGAAAACGAAAACGACGAAAGAGAACTCGAAAGAACGGGCTGCGTTGTCTGTGTGTGTGTGTATGTGTGTCCGGCTGGCGGTGCTCAACGCAATGCTAACGGAGGATGATGCACTGACCGATAACTAAGGGCAACGAATATATAAACCTGACGCTTAAAAGCGCGGGAAATGGCGAAAAGCGAGGGAAATTTGACGAAAATGCGCGGCAGAAAATTTGCCGGGGATTTAATTCTCGAATTATAACTTTCCACAAGTCTCAACTTTTGCCTTTTTAATTTTTTGCAAAGCTATAATTGGTGTTCACTACGACGAGAAATGGGGGAATTTTATTTTTTAAAAAAACCAGGATGCCGACAAATATTTATTTTATTTTGGTCCAAAGCGATTCACTTACTTATGTATGTATAATTCGAAATATGTATATATGTATGGATGTATGTATGTATCAGAATTATAATCGTTAGTACATGCAAGTTTTATTTATTTCTTGGTTAGAATGCTCGCTATCTACCGAATTTTTCACACGAATGCAAAAAGTTGAAAGATGGGCCAAAACACAATTTAGGACACGCCACAGATTAACTTTCAACTTTTAACACTCTATACCTGGTGGGACGATACACATCCGTCGGCAACTTCCCTCTTCGAATCCATATGCCTTCCTTCGTTGGCAGCAATTGGCGACAAGCAGCGGCAACAACAACTTCTGGTCCAGTTAACGTGGCGCAGCGGTCAAATTGTCCAGCGGCAGCAACGACGAATTAAAGCAGCGGCAACAAGAAGAACTAACGACAAGCAGCGGCAACAACAACTTCAATGTTTTAAAGCCGGCGCGATTTATTGTTTTTAATTTGTTTTTTCACCAAAAAATACACTCGCGTTCCACTGCAGATCACGTCGGGGTCACCATGAAAATTTAATACTGTTTTGTATTAATAAACGCGAAACTTGTGAACGCAGGGAAGAATTTATTTTTTGGCGATGGCGACGAAAAGGAGTTTGATCAGAACGATGTTCATATAACAACTAACATTTAATTTCAATATATCGACGCTTAAACCTAACTTAACGAAGGGGGCGAGAGACGGGGCGAATTCGCGAGAGCGATTAGATCTTTATTGTGCTCCCGCTCCCGCCTTACACTAGTTAACAAAATTAACAAAAAAAACGCAAAGTGCGCGAACATGTGTTGCAATCGCTCTAGTTTTACAAGTATAAAGGAACATAGAGAAAAAATAATATTGGCCGGCAGTAATAAAAGCATCATGGCGGAAGGCCATGCGAAAAAAATAAAAAAAAATATATTTTTTTTTTTTTTATTTTTTTTTTTTTTTTTTTTTTTTTTTTATTTTTTTTTTTTTAAAAAGATTTTTTTGAAGTTTTTTTTTTTAAGTTTTTTTTAAATAATTAAAAAAAAATAAATAATTTTTTTTTTTTTGGTTTTGAGAAGGAAAATTTGTTTTTTTTTTATTAAAAAAAAAAAAAATTTTTTTTTTTTTTTGGAGGGATTTATAAAAATAATAGTTTTTTTTTGGGGTTGTTTTTTTTTTTTTTTTAATTTTTAAAAAAAATTTTTAAAAAAAAAAATTTGTTGGTTTAAAAGTGAGGGGGGGTGGGTTATGGGGGATTATGTGTGCGAAACGTGTGCTAAATGTAAAATAACTGTAAAGCCATTTCCTAAGGTTACAGAAAATCGGGCGAATAATATTTTTCAACGTGTTCACACAGACATTTGCGGACCGATGAGCAAAAAATCAAATGGCGGATCTCGGTATTTCGTGACATTTATAGACGATAAATCGCGATATATGCATGTATATTTTCTGAAGACGCGTGATGAAGTTTTCAGAAAGTTCACGGAGTTTAAAGCACTGGTGGAAAAACAAACAGGAGAAAGGCTCAAAATCCTGCGCAGCGATAACGGACGGGAGTATTTGAGCGGAGAGTTTACGCAGTTCTTGGTAAGCAATGGAATAAAGAGAGAGCTTACTGTACCGTATACACCTCAACAAAACGGTGTGGCGGAAAGAGCTAACAGGACGCTGGTTGAGATGGCTCGGAGCATGTTGCAGTATGCTAATATGGACGAAGCATTTTGGGCGGAAGCCGTAGCTGCTGCAGCATACTTGCGAAACAGATCGGAGTCATCAGCACTGGAGGATATGACGCCGTTCGAAGCTTGGTTCGGACGGAAACCGAGTGTTGCTCATCTCAAGGTATTAGGAGTTAAAGCGATCGGCTTGGATAAGAAGCATTTCCGTAAATTCAAACCGAAAGGAATCGAATATGTTTTTGTAGGGTATTCAGATACGGCTGCTGCTTACCGTTTGTATAATCCATGTACAGGAAAACTCACAGAGTCACGTGACGTCATATTTTTGGAGCATTTTCAGAAGCAAAAATATAATGAAAGTAATTTCGCTCCACAAATTGAAGCGATCGGAGCTTATGACGAAAATGAGCCCGATGTATATGCCAGCGAGGAGAGCAAAGAAGAGCAACCACCAGAAGCAGAAGTACTACCAGGAGCCGAGGTGTTTCCAGATGAAGATTTGCTGCCAGAAGCAGAGCTACTGCCAGAAGCAGAGGTGCTGCTAAGCGATAAACGGGGCCCTGGGAGGCCAAAACTTGTTCGTTCTGGGCGGCGTGGGAGACCTCGAAAGGAGTACCAAACTGTCAATGTCATAACCAAAAGTGATGTTGAGGTTCCAGCAAGCTTCAAAGATGCACTAAGTTCCAGACATGCAGAGGACTGGACGAATTCTATGCAACAAGAAGTTGATAGTCTAAAAGAGAGGAAGACTTGGACACTTGTCGAGCTGCCTGAGGGAGAGAAGGCCATTGGATGCAAGTGGGTCTACGCGGTCAAGCGAGATAAACATGGCAATGTGGAACGTTTGAAGTCACGGCTTGTTGCAAAGGGCTGTGGACAAAAATATGGTATCAACTACTCTGAGACGTTTTCCCCGGTGGCCAGATATTCATCAATAAGGCTGATGATTGCGATAGCGGTCGAACATGGTATGTATATGCACAAACTTGATGTTTCTTCTGCTTACCTCAACAGTGAACTCCATGACGTGGTGTACATGAGGCAACCTGAGGGGTTTACTGACGAAAAGCATCCAGGAAAGGTTCTGAAGCTGCACAAATCGCTTTACGGCTTAAAACAAAGTGGCCGAGAGTGGAACAGCAACCTGGACGAGACCATTCTGAAGTTAGGGTTCTCAGCATGTCCGAGCGAACCCTGCATCTACAAACGGGGTCAAGGTGACCACATGAGTTTCATCGTAGTCTACGTAGATGACATCATAGTGGCGAGCAAATCGAAAGCTGAGCTGGATGAGATCAAGTACCTCATTTCAAAAAGGTACGATGTTGTAGATGGCGGTATCCTAAAACATTTCCTAGGAATGGAAATTGATCGAGATGGCGAAGTTGGCAGTGTTCGAGTGGGCCATAAGCAGTATATAGAGGCCTTATTGGAAGATTACGGGATGCAGAACTGTAAGGCATCCATTCTACCCCTCGAAGCTGGTTATCAGGTTCGATGCAGCAAGAAGGAGTGTTTGAGAGCAAATCAGGTTGAATACCAGTCCCTGATAGGCTCCCTTATGTATTTGGCTATAACGACAAGGCCAGATATACTCCACTCCGTGGTGAAGCTTGCTCAACGGAACTCGGATCCACACCAAGAGCACATGGTGTGTGCCAAGCGAATTTTAAGGTACCTGCAGGGTACGAAGACGTTCCAGTTAAATTATCAGCAAACTGGACAGGCTGTCTATTGTTATGTTGACGCCGACTGGGCTGGAGACGACAGCGACAGGAAATCCTTCACCGGCTGGACATTTTTGGTGGCAGGAGCAGCGATCAGCTGGGAGTCCAAGAAGCAACCCGTGGTAGCTCTCAGCACAACAGAAGCAGAGTACATTGCACTTTCTTCAGCTGCAAAGGAGGCAGTGTATATTCGTAAACTGTGGATTGAGATAGGTCTTGGTGAAGTACAGCCGATTATAATACACAGCGATAATCAAAGCGCGCAGTATCTTGTAAAGAATCCTGTATATCACGCGCGCAGCAAACATATAGATATTAAGTATCATCATGTAAGAGATATGTTTAAAGAAAAGATTATAGATTTAAAATATGTATCAACAGAAAACATGATGGCAGATGTGTTAACTAAGAATCTAAGTAAGATTAAGCACATGAAATGTATTAATATGATGGGCTTGCTGTAAATAATGTATTCTAATTATCCTGTAAAATGACAAACAGCGTTGAGAAGGAGTGTTAGAAATATGTAACTATTTGGCAACGCCGTCTGTCAGCCGATTGCGATAGTTGCCTGCGAGCAACTCCATATATATATCGATATAAATCCTATAAGTCTCTCTCGCCTGTAATTTCACAACGAACGGACGCGTTCCTCCTCTTTTGTTCTTTCTAATAAAGCACTCACATATCCAATACTTTCCAAAAATTTGTTCAAATGATAATTTTTTTCTGTAAACGCCACTTTGTTGGATATTTCGTAACGAATTCAACGAGGTATGCCATTCCAACATTCGACCACTATTTCCCAGGGTTTTGATTCAAAAACCAAAAAATCGAGGTGATTTTCTCCGGATTTGGGCCTTGTCATATAGGTATGGGGTCATGGTTTTTTTTCCAATACATTTTTTAAGTGATATTTTTTTTCTGCAAATGACACTTGGTTGGAAATTTTGTAACGAATTCAACGAGGTATGCTATTCCAACATTTGACCACTATTTCCCAGGGTTTTGATTAAAAAAGCGAAAAATCGAGCTGATATTATCCGGATTTGGGCCTTGTTATAATGGGGTGGGGAACATGATTTCTTTGCGAAAAAATTTTTCAATTGATATTTTTTTCTTTTAATGCCACTTTATGGGAAATTTTGTAACGAATTGAACGAGGTATGCCATTCGAACATTCGACCACTATATCCAAGGGTTTTGATTAAAATACCGAAAATCGAGGTGATTTTCTTCGCATTTTGGCATTGTCCTAAAGAGGTCATCATTTCTTTCCAAAAATTTGTTTAAATTATAGTTTTTTTTGTGTAAATGACACTTGGCTTGAAATTTTGTAACGAATTCAACGAGGTATGCCATTTCAACACTTGACCACTATTTCCCAGGGTTTTGATTAAAAAGCCGAGAAATCGAGCTGATATTATCCGGATGTGGGCCTTGTCATAATGGGGTGGGGGACATGATTTCTTTGCGAAAAAATTTTTCAATTGATATTTATACCCTTGCAGAGGGTATTATCAAAGACCAATATAATCACTAAGATGCGTAACGCCCATACATTGGTTTTGCAATATGCAGCTCGTTTTTTGGTGGCGACGAAAATTCCGCTCTCTCCGCTCGCACAAAGTTGAGAGCGTAAAAATCTAAAAATAGAATTGCACAAATAAGAAAGTGCGTATGTGTGCGTATTTGTTCGAGAAGACGATTTTCGTCCAGAAATCATTTCTGGAAATCATTTCTGGACTAAGAAACTAATTGTGTGTCAAAAGAACTTCTATGATTGAACAGGATGATTATTTAAATTGCATTTATGTATATATATATATATATGTATATACCTTAAATATTAATATCTGCATATTAAATTCATAGTTTCGTTTTACATATTTAAATAAAAGCTAAAAACATATCTTTTAATACAAAACATATAAAACTGCTTGATTAAATTTTAAAATATTTCAATAAAGTTTAATATATTTGAATATACTATGATTGTTAAACAAAAACAAAGCGAAGTTTATTTAAATTGAATATATTTAAAGGATATTAAATTAAATATATGTCGCTTTATTTTTTATCCATGGCTGTTTTTATTAACTTTAAAATGGAAATATTAAATTTAATTTTTATTCAAATATATTAAATTTTGATCTAATGACTTAACATATTTAAAGTAAATACGAATAACATCATATCTAATATTATCAACCTCCACTTAAATCTATTCTTATTTACTCAAGCAGTTTTATATGTTTTGTGTTAAAAGGTATAATTAATTTAAATATATAAAACGAAAAATTTAATTTAATATTCAGATATTCATTTTTATTTATCCATCTTTTTTTTTGTATACCTAATAAATATTTAAAGCTCATATTATTATTTTATAAAAAGTTAAACTATTTATATAATATAATATTATATAATACGTATAATATAAAAATACCACATATTTTTTAATCCATATATTTAAAATTCAATAAATATAAAAATATTCATCCTGTTCAATCGCAAAATTTCTGAGGCTCCTAAAAATCGTTCACAAGTCGAATGCTGAATACCCTAGTGACAATTATTCCAATGTGAAGTCATGTATGAAATAAATTATGTTATTTTTTTATACTTAGATATATTTGGTCATTACTAAAAAATATTATACATTCGAATAATTAGTAAATAAAGTAAATATAAAGGCAATACAAAATAAGTATTTTCAATAATGTTATAATTTTAAAATAAAGAGCATATTTCGACAGCGCGCTGCAGCGAATTTCTTCGCTTGTGAAAACATGTGCACACATACATTCGTCGACTGTCGCAGTATGCGTGCAAAGAGCGGCTGGCTTTTGAGCGCTCTCTCGCTGGCTTTTGGGCAGAGAGCAAAAAGCCAGTTGAAAAGCCAGCGCAAAAAATTCGTGTGCAAAAAAATCGTATGGCGTTACGCATCTTGGTGTTTATATTGGTCTTTGGTATTATAATATTGGTCAAAAGTGTGCAACGCAGTGAAGGAGACATCTCCGACCCTATAAAGTATATATATTCTTGATCACGATCACCTCCTGAGTTGATATAGCCATGTCCGTCTGTCCGTCTGTCCGTCTGTCTGTCCGTCCGTCTGTCTGTCCGTCTGTCTGTCCGTCTGTCTGTCCGTCTGTCTGTCCGTCTGTCTGTCCGTCTGTCTGTTTCTACGCGAACTTGTCTCTCAGTTTTAAAGATATCGAATTGAAACTTTGCACACACCCTTCTTTCCTTTGCACGCAGTATATATGTCGGAACGGCCGGGATCGGCCGACTATATCCTATAGCTGCCATATAACTGATTGATCGGAAATGCCATAACTTTTGTGTTTTTAAAGTTAGGAAGCTGTGACTTACTATGGGTTTTATATTTGGCCAATCAATCCGACCTTCCAAATTTCATAAGGATCGGCCGACTATATCCTATAGCTGCCATATAACTGATTGATCGGAAATGCCATAACTTTGGTGTTTGTAAAGGTAGGAAGCTGGGATTTCCTATGTGTTTTATTTTTGGCCAATTAATCCGACCTACCAAATTCCATATGGATCGGCCGACTATATCCTATAGCTGTCATATAACTGAACGATTGGAAATGCCATAACTTTGGTGTTTTTAAAGTTAGGAAGTTGGGATTTTTTATGAGTATTAAGAATGCATCATATGAATAATTTTGAAGAATATAATTTACAGAGTATTCTGCAAGGGTATATCAACTTCGGCTCCGCCCGAAGTTAGCTTTCCTTTCTTGTTTTTTTCTGTAAATGCCACTTTTTTGGAAATTTTGTAACGAAGTCAACAAGGTATGCCAGTCCATTATTGGTCCCCTATTTCCCATGGTTTTGATTCAAATACCGAAAATCGAGGTGATTTTCTCCGGATTTGGTCCTTGTCATAAGGGGGGGTCATGGTTTATTTTCGAAAAAAAATTTCAAAAGATTTTTTTCTGTAAATGACACTTGGTTGGAAATTTTGTAACGAATTCAACGAGGTATGCCATTCCATTGTTATAATGGGGTGATATTTATTTTTTGTAAATGCCACTTTTTTGAAAATTTTGTAACGAATTCAACGAGGTATGCCATTCGAACATTCGAGAACTATATCCAAGGGATTTGATTAAAATACCGAAAATCGAGGTGATTTTCTTCGGATTTTGGCGTTGTCATGGGTTATAATTTCTTTCCAAAAATTTTTTCAAATGATTTTTTTTTCTGTAAACGCCACTTTGTTGGAAATTTCGTAACGAATTCAACGAGGTATGCCATTCCAACATTCGACCACTATTTCCCAGGGTTTTGATTCAAAAACCAAAAAATCGAGGTGATTTTCTCCGGATTTGGACCTTGCCATTAAGGTGGGAATCATGTTTTCTTTTCGAAAACATTTTTCAATCGATATTTTTGTCCTGTAAATGCCATTTTTTTGGAAATTTTGTATCGAATTCAACGAGGTTTGCCATTCGAACATTCGACCACTATATCCAAGGGATTTGAATTCAACGAGGAATCAACGAAACTATAAAAGCTAGAAGATTGGCATTTTGCATGTAGATTTTAGGAGTTCCTACGCAGCGCAAGTTTGTTTCAAAATGGTGCCACACCCCCTCTGACGCCCACAAGCCACAAGCTGTGGCCACAGTTTTGATGCTATTATGAAAATTTTAATTGATATGTATTTGTTTCGTCAATACCTATCGATTGCCTTAAGCCTGGCTAGCGCCTACATTTCCGCCCTTCATGGCCCGTGGTACCAATGTATTAGGGGTAGATGGCGCAATACAATAGCGCCATCTAACGGATGACTTTTGAACAGCTGGCCAAGGTGCTGAACAGAGCAAACGTTAATTCTCGATACGGATTTCTATTAAAGGAAATTGCGATGGTTTTCATTTGTCAATACCGAACTATATCCCAAGAACTATGCAAATCAAATCAAGTTAGCCAAATTGGAGGTCTGAGTCAAACAATGGCGTATGTGTGTATGCTGGTGCAGGACAAAAGCTGCCTGCGCTAAAGCAGCGCTGGTGCTGATGCTCGTACTGTAAAGCTGCCAGCTCTAAGAGATCGCCGAATTCAAATTGATAATTTGAACTTTTTGTCCTTTTTCCTGTGGTCACTCTAATTAACATTATGTTAATGCAAAATCTAAAGTTTTTTAGCTGAGTAACGGGTATCTAATAGTCGAGGCACTCGACTATAGATTTCTCTCTTGTTTTTTCTGTAAATGACACTTTTTTGGAAGTTTTGTAACGAATTCAACAAGGTATGCCATTCAAACATTCGATCACTATTTCCCAGGGTTTTAATTCAAAAACCGAAAAATCGAAGGGTTTTTCTCCGGATTTGGACCTTGCCATAAAAGTGGGAATCATGTTTTCTTTTCGAAAACATTTTTCAATCGATATTTTTGTCCTGTAAATGCCATTTTTTTTGGAAATTTTGTATCGAATTCAACGAGGTTTTCCATTCCATTGTTATAATGGGGTGGGGGACTTGATTTCTTTGCGAAAAAATTGTTCAATTGATATTTATTTTTTGTAAATGACACTTTTTTGAAAATTTTGTAACGAATTCAACAAGGTATGCCATTCGAACATTCGACCACTATATCCAAGGGATTTGATTAAAATACCGAAAATCGAGGTGTTCTCCTTTGAATTTTGGCATTGTCAGGGGTCATCATTTCTTTCCAAAAATTGGTTCAAATGATATATTTTTTTCTGTAAGCGCCACTTTGTTGGAAATTTCGTAACGAATTCAACGAGGTCTGTCATTCCAACATTCGACCACTATTTCCCAGGGTTTTGATTAAAAAACCGAAAAATCGAGCTGATATTATCCGGACTTGGGCCCTTGTTATAATGGGGTGGGGAACATTTCTTTGCGAAAAATTTTTTTAATTGATATTTTTTTCTGTATATGCCACTTTATTGGAAATTTTTAATATTTTTTTTCTGTAAATGACACTGGGTTGAACATTTTGTAACGAATTCAACGAGGTTTGCCATTCGAACATTCGACCACTATATCCAAGGGATTTGATTAAAATACCGAAAAATTTGTTCAAATTATATTTTTTTTCTGTGAGCGCCACTTTGTTGGAAATTTCGTAACGAATTCAACGAGGTATGCCATTCCAACAGTCGACCACTTGGGCCTTGTTATAATGGGGTCAGCGAGATGATTTCTTTTCGAAAAAAATTTTCAATCGAATTCAACAATCCAAGGGTTTTGATTAAAATACCGAAAATCGAGGTTATTTTTGTTCGGATTTTGGCGTTGTCATAAGGGGTTCATTATTTTATTCCAAAAAATTTTTCAAATGATATTTTTTTCTGTAAATGCCACTTTGTTGGAAATTTTGTAACAAATTCAACGAGGTATGCCAGTCTATTATTGGACCACTATTTCCCAGGGTTTTGATTCAAAAACCGAAAAATCGAGGTGATTTGCTCTGGATTTGGGATTTGTCATAAAGGTGGGGGTCATGGTTTTTTTTCAAAAAAATTTTTCAAATGCTATTTTCTTTTCTGTAAATGACATATACCTGATTGATCGGAAATGCCATAACTTTGGTGTTTGTAAATTTAGGAAGTTGGGATTTTCTATTGGTTTTATATTTGGCCAATCAATCCGACCTACCAAATTTCATAAGGATCGTCCGACTATATTCTATACCTGCTATAAAACTGAACGATTGTAAATGCCTTATCTTTGGTGTTTTTAAAGTTCGGAAGTTGGGATTTTTATGAGTGTTAAGAATGCATAATATAAATAATTTTGGAGAATATAATTTACAGAATATTCTGCAAGGGCATTTGAACTTCGGCTGCGCCCGAAGTTAGCTTTTCTTTGTTGTTTTTTCTGTAAATGACACTTTATTGGAAATTTTGTAACGAATTCAAAGAGGTAAGCCATTCCAACATTCGACCACTATTTCCCAGGGTTTTAATTTAAAAACCGGCAAATCGAGCTGCTATTATCCGGATTTGGGCCTTGTCACAATGGGGTGGGGGACATGATTTCTTATCGAAAAAATTTTCAATTGATACTTTTTTTCTGTAAATGCCACTTTTTGAAAATTTTGTAACGAATTCAACGAGGTATGCCATTCGAACATTCGACCACTATATTCCAGGGTTTTGATTAAAAAACCGAAAAATCGAGCTGATATTATCCGGATTTGGGCCTTGTTATAATGGGGTGGGGAACATGATTTCTTTGCGAAAAAATTTTTCCATTGATATTTTTTCTTTTAATGCCACTTTATTGGAAATTTTGTAACGAATTGAACGAGGTATGCCATTCGAACATTCGACCACTATATCGAAGGGTTTTGATTAAAATACCGAAAATCGAGGCGATTTTCTTCGGATTTTGGCATTGTCCTAAGGGGGTCATCATTTCTTTCCAAAAATTTGTTTAAATTATAGTTTTTTTTTGTGTAAATGACACTTAGTTTGAAATTTTGTAACGAATTCAACGAGGTTTGCCATTTCAACACTTAACCACTATTTCCCAGGGTTTTGATTAAAAAACCGAGAAATCGAGCTGATATTATCCGGATTTGGGCCTTGTCATAATGGGGTGGAAGACATGATTTCTTTGCGAAAAAATTTTTCAATTGATATTTATACCCGTTACTCGTAGAGTAAAAGGGTATATTGTATTCGTGCAAAAGTATGTAACAGCTAGAAGGAAGCGTTTCCGACCCTATAAAGTATATATATTCTTGTTCAGGATCACTAGCCGAGTCGATCTAGCCATGTCCGTCTGTCCGTCTGTCTGTCCGTCTGTCTGTCTGTCTGTCTGTCTGTCCGTATGAACGCTGAGATCTCGGAAACTATAAAAGCTAGAAGATTGGCATTTTGCATGTAGATTTTAGGAGTTCCTACGCAGCGCAAGTTTGTTTCAAAAAGGTGCCACGCCCCCTTTAACGCCCACAATCGTTTATATACGATTTTAAAAATTTAAATATTTCGGAAAAGTAACAATGCAGTTTTATTGTGTTTATCAATACCTATCGAAATGTAGATTTTTCAAATCAGACCATTCGTTAAAAAGTTATGCGTGATCAAAGTTTCTATCTCCATCTCCCTCGCACTCCCTTTACCTGAGTAACGGGTATCTGATAGTCGGGGCACCCGACTATAGCGTTCTCTCTTGTTTTTTTCTGTAAATTTAACAAGGTATGCCAGTCCATTATTGGTCCACTATTTCCCATGGTTTTGATTCAAATACCGAAAATCGAGGTGATTTTCTCCGGATTTGGTCCTTGTCATAATCGGCCGACTATATCCTATAGCTGCCATATAACTGATTGATCGGAAATGCCATAACTTTGGTGTTTTTAAAGTTAGGAAGCTGTGACATACTATGGGTTTTATATTTAGCCAATCAATCCGACCTACCAAATTTCATAAGGATCGGCCGACTATATCCTATAGCTGCCATATAACTGATTGATCGGAAATGCCATAACTTTGGTGTTTGTAAAGGTAGGAAGCTGGGATTTCCTATGGGTTTTATTTTTGGCCAATTAATCCGACCTACCAAATTCCATATGGATCGGCCGACTATATCCTATAGCTGTCATATAACTGAACGATTTGAAATGCCATAACTTTGGTGTTTTTAAAGTTAGGAAGTTGGGATTTTTTATGAGTATTAAGAATGCATCATATGAATAATTTTGAAGAATATAATTTACAGAGTATTCTGCAAGGGTATATCAACTTCGGCTCCGCCCGAAGTTAGCTATCCTTTCTTGTAAATGACACTTTTTTGGAAATTTTGTAACGAAGTCAACAAGGTATGCCAGTCCATTATTGGTCCCCTATTTCCCATGGTTTTGATTCAAATACCGAAAATCGAGGTGATTTTCTCCGGATTTGGTCCTTGTCATAAGGGGGGGTCATGGTTTATTTTCGAAAAAAAATTTCAAAAGATTTTTTTCTGTAAATGACACTTGGTTGGAAATTTTGTAACGAATTCAACGAGGTATGCCATTCCATTGTTATAATGGGGTGATATTTATTTTTTGTAAATGCCACTTTTTTGAAAATTTTGTAACGAATTCAACGAGGTATGCCATTCGAACATTCGAGAACTATATCCAAGGGATTTGATTAAAATACCGAAAATCGAGGTGATTTTCTTCGGATTTTGGCGTTGTCATGGGTCATAATTTCTTTCCAAAAATTTTTTCAAATGATATTTTTTTCTGTAAACGCCACTTTGTTGGAAATTTCGTAACGAATTCAACGAGGTATGCCATTCCAACATTCGACCACTATTTCCCAGGGTTTTGATTCAAAAACCAAAAAATCGAGGTGATTTTCTCCGGATTTGGACCTTGCCATAAAGGTGGGAATCATGTTTTCTTTTCGAAAACATTTTTCAATCGATATTTTTGTCCTGTAAATGCCATTTTTTTGGAAATTTTGTATCGAATTCAACGAGGTTTGCCATTCGAACATTCGACCACTATATCCAAGGGATTTGAATTCAACGAGGAATCAACGAAACTATAAAAGCTAGAAGATTGGCATTTTTAAAGTAGGTTTTAGGAGTTCCTACGCAGCGCAGGTTTGTTTTAAAATGGTGCCACGACCCCTCTGACGCCCACAAGCCACAAGCTGTGGCCACAGTTTTGATGCTATTATGAAAATTTTAATTGATATGTATTTGTTTCGTCAATACCTATCGATTGCCTTAAGCCTGGCTAGCGCCTACATTTCCGCCCTTCATGGCCCGTGGTACCAATGGATTAGGGGTAGATGGCGCAATACAATAGCGCCATCTAACGGATGACTTTTGAACAGCTGGCCAAGGTGCTGAACAGAGCCAACGTTAATTCTCGATACGGATTTCTATTAAAGGAAATTGCAATGGTTTTCATTTGTCAATACCGAACTATATCCCAAGAACTATGCAAATCAAATCAAGTTAGCCAAATTGGAGGTCTGAGTCAAACAATGGCGTATGTGTGTATGCTGGTGCAGGACAAAATCTGCCTGCGCTAAAGCAGCGCTGGTGCTGATGCTCGTACTGTAAAGCTGCCAGCTCTAAGAGATCGCCGAATTCAAATTGATAATTTGAACTTTTTGTCCTGTTTTCCTGTGGTCACTCTAATTAACATTATGTTAATGCAATATCTAAAGTTTTTTAGCTGAGTAACGGGTATCTAATAGTCGAGGCACTCGACTATAGATTTCTCTCTTGTTTTTTCTGTAAATGACACTTTTTTGGAAGTTTTGTAACGAATTCAACAAGGTATGCCATTCCAACATTCGATCACTATTTCCCAGGTTTTTAATTCAAAAACCGAAAAATCGAAGTGATTTTCTCCGGATTTGGACCTTGCCATAAAAGTGGGAATCATGTTTTCTTTTCGAAAACATTTTTCAATCGATATTTTTGTCCTGTAAATGCCATTTTTTTGGAAATTTTTTATCGAATTCAACGAGGTTTGCCATTCCAAACATGATTTCTTTGCGAAAAAATTGTTCAGTTGATATTTATTTTTTGTAAATGCCACTTTTTTGAAAATATTGTAACGAATTCAACAAGGTATGTCATTCGAACATTCGACCACTATATCCAAGGGATTTGAATAAAATACCGAAAATCGAGGTGTTCTTCTTTGAATTTTGGCGTTGTCAGGGGTCATCATTTCTTTCCAAAAATTGGTTCAAATGATATTTTTTTTCTGTAAACGCCACTTTGTTGGAAATTTCGTAAAGAATTCAACGAGGTATGCCATTCCAACATTCGACCACTATATCCAAGGGTTTTGATTAAAATACCGAAAATCGAGGTGATTTTCTTCGGATTTTGGCGTTGTCACGGGTCATTATTTCTTTCCAAAAATTTGTTAAAATGATATATTTTTTCTGTAAGCGCCACTTTGTTGGAAATTTCGTAACGAATTCAACGAGGTCTGTCATTCCAACATTCGACCACTATTTCCCAGGGTTTTGATTAAAAAACCGAAAAATCGAGCTGATATTATCCGGACTTGGGCCCTAGTTATAATGGGGTGGGGAACATGATTTCTTTGCGAAAAATTTTTTTAATTGATATTTTTTTCTGTATATGCCACTTTATTGGAAATTTTCAATATTTTTTTTCTGTAAATGACACTGGGTTGAACATTTTGTAACGAATTCAACGAGGTTTACCATTCGAACATTTGACCACTATATCCAAGGGATTTGATTAAAATACCGAAAAATTTGTTCAAATTATATTTTTTTTCTGTAAGCGCCACTTTGTTGGAAATTTCGTAACGAATTCAACGAGGTATGCCATTCCAACAGTCGACCACTTGGGCCTTGTTATAATGGGGTGGGCGAGATGATTTCTTTTCGAAAAAATTTTTCAATCGAATTCAACAATCCAAGGGTTTTGATTAAAATACCGAAAATCGAGGTGATTTTCTTCGGATTTTGGCGTTGTCATAAGGGGTTCATTATTTCATTCCAAAAATTTGTTCAAATGATATTTTTTTCTGTAAATGCCATTTTGTTGGAAATTTTGTAACAAATTCAACGAGGTATGCCAGTCTATTATTGGACCACTATTTCCCAGGGTTTTGATTCAAAAACCGAAAAATCGAGGTGATTTGCTCTGGATTTGGGATTTGTCATAAAGGTGGGGGTCATGGTTTTTTTTCAAAAAAATTTTTCAAATGCTTTTTTCTTTTCTGTAAATGACATATACCTGATTGATCGGAAATGCCATAACTTTGGTGTTTGTAAATTTAGGAAGTTGGGATTTTCTATTGGTTTTATATTTGGCCAATCAATCCGACCTACCAAATTTCATAAGGATCGGCCGACTATATTCTATACCTGCTATAAAACTGAACGATTGTAAATGCCTTATCTTTGGTGTTTTTAAAGTTCGGAAGTTGGGATTTTTATGAGTGTTAAGAATGCATAATATAAATAATTTTGGAGAATATAATTTACAGAATATTCTGCAAGGGTATTTGAACTTCGGCTGCGCCCGAAGTTAGCTTTTCTTTGTTGTTTTTTCTGTAAATGACACTTTATTGGAAATTTTGTAACGAATTCAAAGAGGTAAGCCATTCCAACATTCGACCACTATTTCCCAGGGTTTTAATTTAAAAACCGGCAAATCGAGCTGCTATTATCCGGATTTGGGCCTTGTCATAATGGGGTGGGGGACATGATTTCTTATCGAAAAAATTTTCAATTGATACTTTTTTTCTGTAAATGCCACTTTTTGAAAATTTTGTAACGAATTCAACGTGGTATGCCATTCGAACATTCGACCACTATATTCCAGGGTTTTGATTAAAAAACCGAAAAATCGAGCTGATATTATCCGGATTTGGGCCTTGTTATAATGGGGTGGGGAACATGATTTCTTTGCGAAAAAATTTTTCCATTGATATTTTTTTCTTTTAATGCCACTTTATTGGAAATTTTGTAACGAATTGAACGAGGTATGCCATTCGAACATTCGACCACTATATCGAAGGGTTTTGATTAAAATACCGAAAATCGAGGTGATTTTCTTCGGATTTTGGCATTGTCCTAAGGGGGTCATCATTTCTTTCCAAAAATTTGTTTAAATTATAGTTTTTTTTGTGTAAATGACACTTGGTTTGAATTTTTGAACGAATTCAACGAGGTATGCCATTTCAACACTTAACCACTATTTCCCAGGGTTTTGATTAAAAAACCGAGAAATCGAGCTGATATTATCCGGATTTGGGCCTTGTCATAATGCGGTTGAACCCATGATTTCTTTGCGAAAAAATTTTTCAATCGATATTTTTTTTCTGTAAATGCCACTTTTTTGAAAATTTTGTAAAATTCAACAAGGTATGCCAGTCCATTATTGGTCCACTATTTCCCATGGTTTTGATTCAAATACCGAAAATCGAGGTGATTTTCTCCGGATTTGGTCCTTGTCATAAGGGGGGTTATGGTTTATTTTCGAAAAAATTTTTCAAAAGATTTTTTTCTGTAAATGACACTTGGTTGGAAATTTTCTAACGAATTCAACGAGGTATGCCATTCCATTGTTATAATAGGGTGGGGGACATGATTTCTTTGCGAAAAAATTGTTCAATTGATATTTATTTTTTGTAAATGCCACTTTTTTTGAAAATTTTGTAACGAATTGAACGAGGTATGCCATTCGAACATTCGACCACTATATCCAAGGGATTTGATTAAAATACCGAAAATCGAGGTGATTTTCTTCGGATTTTGGCGTTGTCATGGGTCATAATTTCTTTCCAAAAATTTTTTCAAATGATATTTTTTTCTGTAAACGCCACTTTGTTGGAAATTTCGTAACGAATTCAACGAGGTATGCCATTCCAAAATTCGACCACTATTTCCCAGGGTTTTGATTCAAAAACCAAAAAATCGAGGTGATTTTCTCCGGATTTGGACCTTGCCATAAAGGTGGGAATCATGTTTTCTTTTCGAAAACATTTTTCAATCGATATTTTTGTCCTGTAAATGCCCTTTTTTTGGAAATTTTGTATCGAATTCAACGAGGTTTGCCATTCGAACATTCGACCACTATATCCAAGGGATTTGAATTCAACGAAACTATAAATGCTAGAAGATTGGCATTTTGCATGTAGATTTTAGGAGTTCCTACGTAGCGCAAGTTTGTTTCAAAATGGTGCCACACCCCCTCTGACGCCCACAAGCCACAAGCTGTGGCCACAGTTTTGATGCTATTATGAAAATTTTAATTGATATGTATTTGTTTCGTCAATACCTATCGATTGGCCTTAAGCCTGGCTAGCGCCTACATTTCCGCCCTTCATGGCCGTGGTACCAATGTATTAGGGGTAGATGGCGCAATACAATAGCGCCATCTAATGGATGACTTTTGAACAGCTGGCCAAGGTGCTGAACAGAGCCAACGTTAATTCTCGATAAAGATTTCTATTAAAGGAAATTGCGATGGTTTTCATTTGTCAATACCGAACTATATCCTAAGAACTATGCAAATCAAATCAAGTTAGCCAAATTGGAGGTCTGAGTCAAACAATGGCGTATGTATGTATGCTGGTGCAGGACAAAAGCTGCCTGCGCTAAAGCAGCGCTGGTGCTGATGCTCGTACTGTAAAGCTGCCAGCTCTAAGAGATCGCCGAATTCAAATTGATAATTTGAACTTTTTGTCCTTTTTTCCTGTGGTCACTCTAATTAACATTATGTTAATGCAAAATCTAAAGTTTTTTAGCTGAGTAACGGGTATCTAATAGTCGAGGCACTCGACTATAGATTTCTCTCTTGTTTTTTCTGTAAATGACACTTTTTTGGAATTTTTTTAACGAATTCAACAAGGTATGCCATTCCAACATTCGATCACTATTTCCCAGGGTTTTAATTCAAAAACCGAAAAATCGAAG
This sequence comes from Drosophila rhopaloa, assembly GCF_018152115.1. NCBI lineage: Eukaryota > Metazoa > Arthropoda > Insecta > Diptera > Drosophilidae > Drosophila > Drosophila rhopaloa. Next base: position 1,355,153 of record NW_025335179.1, on the reverse strand, counting down.
TGATTTTCTCCGGATTTGGACTTTCCCATAAAAGTGGGAATCATGTTTTCTTTTCGAAAACATTTTTCAATCGATATTTTTGTCCTGTAAATGCCATTTTTTTTTTAAATTTTGTATCGAATTCAACGAGGTTTGCCATTCCATTGTTATAGTGGGGTGGGGGACATGATTTCTTTGCAAAAAAATTGTTCAATTGATATTTATTTTTTGTAAATGCCACTTTTTTGAAAATTTTTCAATCGAATTCAACGAGGTATGCCATTCGAAAATTCGACCCTATATCCAAGGGTTTAGATTAAAATACCGAAAATCGAGGCGTTGTCACGGGTCATAATTTCTTTCCAAAAATTTGTTAAAATGATATATTTTTTCTGTAAGCCCCACTTTGTTGGAAATTTCGTAACGAATTCAACGAGGTATGCCATTCCAACAGTCGACCACTTGGGCCACTTGGGTGGGCGAGATGATTTCTTTTCGAAAAAATTTTTCAATCGAATTCAACAATCCAAGGGTTTTGATTAAAATACCGAAAATCGAGGTGATTTTCTTCGGATTTTGGCGTTGTCATAAGGGGTTAATTATTTCATTCCAAAAATTTGTTCAAATGATATTTTTTTCTGTAAATGCCACTTGATTGATCGGAAATGCCATAACTTTTGAGTTTGTAAAGTTAGGAAGTTGGGATTTTCTATTGGTTTTATATTTGGCCAATCATCCCGACCTACCAAATTTCATAAGGATCGGCCGACTATATTCTATACCTGCTATATAACGGAACGATTGTAAATGCCTTTGGTGTTTTTAAAGTTCGGAAGTTGGGATTTTTATGAGTGTTAAGAATGCATAATATAAATAATTTTGGAGAATATAATTTACAGAATATTCTGCAAGGGTATTTGAACTTCGGCTGCGCCCGAAGTTAGCTTTTCTTTGTTGTTTTTTTCTGTAAATGACACTTTGTTGGAAATTTTGTAACGAATTCAAAGAGGTAAGCCATTCCAACATTCGACCACTATTTCCCAGGGTTTTAATTTAAAAACCGGCAAATCGAGCTGCTATTATCCGGATTTGGGCCTTGTCATAATGGGGTGGGGGAAATGATTTCTTATCGAAAAAATTTTCAATTGATACTTTTTTTCTGTAAATGCCACTTTTTAAATATTTTGTAACGAATTCAACGAGGTATGCCATTCGAACATTCGACCACTATATCCAAGGGTTCTGATTAAAATACCGCAAATCGAGGTGATTTTCTTCGGATTTTGGCGTTGTCCTAAGGGGTCATCATTTTTTCCAAAAATTTTTTCAAATGCAACTATTTTTCTGCCACTTTGTTGGAAACTTTGTAACGAATTCAACGAGGTATGCCAGTCCATTATTGAACCACTATTTCCCAGGAATTTGATTCAAAAACCGGGTTTTGGCGTTGTACTAAGGGGTCATCATTTTTTTCCAACAATTGACTCAAATGAAATTTTTTCAGTAAATGCCACTTTTGTGGAATTTTTACACGAATTCAAAGAGGTAAGCTATTTCAACATTCGACCACTATTTCCCAGGGTTTTGATTAAAAAAGCGAGAAATCGAGCTGATATTATCCGGAGTTAATCCTTGTCATAATGGGGTGGGGGACATGATTTCTTTGCAAAAAAATTTGTCAATTGATATTTTTTTTCTGTAAATGCCACTTTTTTGGAAATTTTGTAACGAAGTCAACAAGGTGTGAAAGTCCATTATTGGTCCCCTATTTCCCATGGTTTTGATTCAAATACCGAAAATCGAGGTGATTTTCTCCGGATTTGGTCCTTGTCATAATGGGGGGTCTTGGTTATTTTTGCAAAAAAATTTCAAAAGATTTTTTTCTGTAAATGACACTTGGTTGGAAATTTTGTAACGAATTCAACGAGGTATGCCATTCCATTGTTATAATGGGGTGGAGGACATGATTTCTTTGGAAAAAAATTGTTCAATTGATATTTATTTTTTGTAAATGCCACTTTTTTGAAAATTTTGTAACGAATTCAACGAGGTATGCCATTCGAACATTCGACCACTATATTCCAGGGTTTTGATTAAAAAACCGAAAAATCGAGCTGATATTATCCGGATTTGGGCCTTGTTATAATGGGGTGGGGAACATGATTTCTTTGCGAAAAAATTTTTCCATTGATATTTTTTTCTTTTAATGCCACTTTATTGGAAATTTTGTAACGAATTGAACGAGGTATGCCATTCGAACATTCGACCACTATATCGAAGGGTTTTGATTAAAATACCGAAAATCTAGGTGATTTTCTTCGGATTTTGGCATTGTCCTAAGGGGGTCATCATTTCTTTCCAAAAATTTGTTTAAATTATAGTTTTTTTTTGTGTAAATGACACTTGGTTTGAAATTTTGTAACGAATTCAACGAGGTATGCCATTTCAACACTTAACCACTATTTCCCAGGGTTTTGATTAAAAAACCGAGAAATCAAGCTGATATTATCCGGATTTGGGCCTTGTCATAATGCGGTTGAACCCATGATTTCTTTGCGAAAAAATTTTTCAATCGATATTTTTTTTCTGTAAATGCCACTTTTTTGAAAATTTTGTAAAATTCAACAAGGTATGCCAGTCCATTATTGGTCCACTATTTCCCATGGTTTTGATTCAAATACCGAAAATCGAGGTGATTTTCTCCGGATTTGGTCCCTGTCATAAGGGGGGTCATGGTTTATTTTCGAAACAATTTTTCAAAAGATTTTTTTCTGTAAATGACACTTGGTTGGAAATTTTGTAACGAATTCAACTATATCCAAGGGATTTGATTAAAATACCGAAAATCGAGGTGATTTTCTTCGGATTTTGGCGTTGTCATGGGTCATAATTTCTTTCCAAAAATTTTTTCAAATGATATTTTTTTTCTGTAAACGCCACTTTGTTGGAAATTTTGTAACGAATTTAACGAGGTATGCCATTCCAACATTCGACCACTATTTCCCAGGGTTTTGATTCAAAAACCAAAAAATCGAGGTGATTTTCTCCGGATTTGGACCTTGCCATAAAGGTGGGAATCATGTTTTCTTTTCGAAAACATTTTTCAATCGATATTTTTATCCTGTAAATGCAATTTTTTTGGAAATTTTGTATCGAATTCAACGAGGCTTGCCATTCCATTGTTATAATGGGGTGGGGGACATGATTTCTTTGCGAAAAAATTGTTCAATTGATATTTATTTTTTGTAAATGCCACTTTTTTGAAAATTTTGTAACGAATTCAACGAGGTATGCCATTCGAACATTCGACCCTATATCCAAGGGATTTGATTAAAATACCGAAAATCGAGGTGTTCTGCTTTTGAATTTTGGGGTTGTCAGGGGTCATCATTTCTTTCCAAAAATTTGTTCAAATGATATTTTTTTTCTGTAAACGCCACTTTGTTGGAAATTTCGTAACGAATTCAACGAGGTATGCCATTCCAACACTCGACCACTATTTCCTAGGGTTTTGATTAAAAAACCGAAAAATCGAGCTGATATAATCCGGATTTGGGCCTTGTTATATTGGGGTGCAAGATAATTTCTTTTCGAAAAAATTTTCCAATCGAATTCAACGAGGTATGCCATTCGAAAATTCGACCACTATATCCAAGGGTTTTGATTAAAATACCGAAAATCGAGGTGATTTTCTTCGGATTTTGCCGTTGTCACGGGTCATAATTTCTTTCCAAAAATTTGTTTAAATGATATATTTTTTCTGTAAGCGCCACTTTGTTGGAAATTTCGTAACGAATTCAACGAGGTCTGTCATTCCAACATTCGAACACTATTTCCCAGGGTTTTGATTAAAAAACCGAAAAATCGAGCTGATATTATCCGGACTTGGGCCCTTGTTATAATGGGGTGGGGAACATGATTTCTTTGCGAAAAATTTTTTTAATTGATATTTTTTTCTGTATATGCCACTTTATTGGAAATTTTCAATATTTTTTTTTCTGTAAATGACACTGGGTTGAACATTTTGTAACGAATTCAACGAGGTTTGCCATTCGAACATTCGACCACTATATCCAAGGGTCATCATTTCTTTCCAAAAAATTTGTTCAAATTATATTTTTTTTCTGTGAGCGCCACTTTGTTGGAAATTTCGTAACGAATTCAACGAGGTATGCCATTCCAACAGTCGACCACTTGGGCCTTGTTATAATGGGGTGGGCGAGATGATTTCTTTTCGAAAAAATTTTTCAATCGAATTCAACGAGGTATGCCATTAGAAAATTCGACCACTATATCCAAGGGTTTGGATTAAAATACCGAAAATCGAGGTGATTTTCTTCTGATTTTGGCGTTGTCATAAGGGGTTCATCATTTCATTCCAAAAATTTGTTCAAATGATATTTTTTTCTGTAAATGCCACTTTGTTGGAAATTTTGTAACAAATTCAACGAGGTATGTCAGTCCATTATTGGACCATTATTTCCCAGGGTTTTGATTCAAAAACCAAAAAATCGAGGTGATTTTCTCCGGATTTGGACCTTGCCATAAAGGTGGGAATCATGTTTTCTTTTCGAAAACATTTTCAATCGATATTTTTGTCCTGTAAATGCCATTTTTTTGGAAATTTTGTATCGAATTCAACGAGGTTTGCCATTCGAACATTCGACCACAATATCTAAGGGATTTGATTAAAATACCGAAAATCGAGGTGATCTTCTTCGAATTTTGGCGTTGTTAGGGGTCATTATTTCTTTCCAAAAATTTGTTCAAATGTTTTTTTTTTCTGTAAACGCCACTTTGTTGGAAATTTCGTAACGAATTCAACGAGGTATGCCATTCCAACATTCGACCACTATTTCCCAGGGTTTTGATTTCATCATTTCTTTCCAAAAATTTGTTCAAATGTTTTTTTTTTCTGTAAACGCCACTTTGTTGGAAATTTCGTAACGAATTCAACGAGGTATGCCATTCCAACATTCGACCACTATTTCCCAGGGTTTTGATTAAAAAACCGAAAAATCGAGCTGATATTATCCGGATTTGGGCCTTGTTATAATGGGGTGGGCAAGATGATTTCTTTTCGAAAAAAATTTTCAATCGAATTCAACGAGGTATGCCATTAGAAAATTCGACCACTATATCCAAGGGTTTTGATTAAAATACCGAAAATCGAGGTGATTTTCTTCGGATTTTGGCGTTGTCATAAGGGGTTTATCATTTCATTCCAAAAATTTGTTCAAAAGATATTTTTTTGTAAATGCCACATTGTTGGAAATTTTGTAACAAATTCAACGAGGTATGTCAGTCCATTATTGGACCATTATTTCCCAGGGTTTTGATTCAAAAACCGAATAATCGAGGTGATTTGCTCTGGATTTGGGATTTGTCATATTAATTTTTCAAATGATATTTTTAAAGCCTTGCAGAGGGTATTATAATTTTGGTCAAAAGTGTGCAACGCAGTGAAGGAGAAATCTCCGACCCTATAAAGTATATATTTTCTTGATCAGGATCACCTCCTGAGTTGATATAGCCATGTCCGTCCGTCTGTCTGTCCGTCTGTCTGTTTCTACGCGAACTAGTCTCTCAGTTTTAAAGATATCGAATTGAAACTTTGCACACACCCTTCTTCCCTTTGCACGCAGTATATAAGTCGGAACGGCCGGGATCGGCCGACTATATCCTATATAGAGCCAACGTTAATTCTCGATAAGGCTTTCTATTAAAGGAAATTGCGATGGTTTTCATTTGTCAATACCGAACTATATCCCAAGAACTATGCAAATCAAATCAAGTTAGCCAAATTGGAGGTCTGAGTCAAACAATGGCGTATGTGTGTATGCTGGTGTAGGACAAAAGCTGCCTGCGCTAAAGCAGCGCTGGTGCTGATGCTCGTACTGTAAAGCTGCCAGCTCTAAGAGATCGCCGAATTCAAATTGATAATTTGAACTTTTTGTCCTTTTTTCCTGTGGTCACTCTAATTAACATTATGTTAATGCAAAATCTAAAGTTTTTTAGCTAAGTAACGGGTATCTAATAGTCGAGGCACTCGACTTTAGCGTTCTCTCTTGTTTTTTTTTTGTAAATGACACTTTTTTGGAAGTTTTGTAACGAATTCAACAAGGTATGCCATTCCAACATTCGACCACTATTTCCTAGGGTTTTAATTCAAAAACCGAAAAATCGAAGTGATTTTCTCCGGTTTTGGGCCTTGTCATTTGAGGGGTCATGGTTTTTTTTCGAACCAATTTTTCAAATGATATTTTTTTTCTGTAAATGACACTTGGTTGGAAATTTTGTAACGAATTCAACTAGGTATGCCATTCGAACATTTGACCACTATATCCAAGGGTTTTGATTAAAATACCGAAAATCGAGGTGATTTTCTTCGGATCTTGGCGTTGTCCTAAGGGGGTCATAATTTTTATCCAAACATTTGTTCAAATCATATTTTTTTTCTGTAAATGCCACTTTGTTTCAAATTTTGTAACTAATTCAAAGAGGTATGCCATTCGAACATTCGACCACTATATCCAAGGCTTTCGATTAAAATACCGAAAATTGAGGAGATTTTCTTCGGATTTTGGCTTTGTCATAAGGAGTTCATCACTTCTTTCAAAAAATTTGTCAAAACAATATTTTTTTTCAGCCACTTTATTGGAAATTTTGTAACGAATTCAACGAGGCTTGCCATTCGAACATTCGACCACTATATCCAAGGGTTTTGATTAAAATACCGAAAATCGAGGCGATTTTCTTCGGATTTTGGCGTTGTCAGGGGTCATCCTTTCTTTCCAAAAATTTGTTCAAATGATATTTTTTTTCTGTAAACGCCACTTTGTAGGAAATTTCGTAACGAATTCAACGAGGTATGCCATTCCAACATTCGACCACTATTTCCCAGGGTTTGATTAAAAAACCAAAAAATCGAGCTGATATTATCCGGATTTTTGGCCTTGTTATTATGGGGTGGGCAACATGATTTTTTTGCGAAAAAATTTTTCAATTGATATTTTTTTCTGTTAATGCCACGCAAATTTTCAATATTTTACTTTTTTTTTTAAATGACATTTGGTTGAAAATTTTGTAACGAATTCAACGAGGTTTGCCATTCGAACATTCGACCACTATATCCAAGGGATTTGATTAAAATACCGAAAATCGAGGTGATTTTCTTCGGATTTTGGCGTTGTCATGGGTCATCATTTCTTTCCAAAAAAATTGTTCAAATTATATTTTTTTTCTGTGAGCGCCACTTTGTTGGAAATTTCGTAACGAATTCAACGAGGTATGCCATTTCAACAGTCGACCACTTGAGCCTTGTTATAATGGGGTGGGCGAGATGATTTCTTTTCGAAAAAAAATTTTCAATCGAATTCAACGAGGTATGCCAATAGAAAATTCGACCACTATATCCAAGGGTTTTGATTAAAATACCGAAAATCGAGGTGATTTTCTTCGGATTTTGGTGTTGTCATAAGGGGTTCATCATTTCATTCCAAAAATTTGTTCAAATGATATTTTTTTGGTGAATGCCACTTTGTTGGAAATTTTGCAACAAATTCAACGAGGTATGTCAGTCCATTATTGGACCATTTTTTCCCAGGGTTTTGATTCAAAAACCGAAAAATCGAGGTGATTTGCTCTGGATTTGGGATTTGTCATATTAATTTTTCAAATGATATTTTTAAAGCCTTGCAGAGGGTATTATAATTTTGGTCAAAAGTGTGCAACGCAGTGAAGGAGACATCTCCGACCCTATAAAGTATATATTTTCTTGATCAGGATCACCTCCTGAGTTGATATAGCCATGTCCGTCCGTCTGTCTGTTTCTACGCGAACTAGTCTCTCAGTTTTAAAGATATCGAATTGAAACTTTGCACACACCCTTCTTCAATTTGCACGCAGTATATAAGTCGGAACGGCCGGGATCGGCCGACTATATCCTATAGCTGCCATATAACTGAACGATCGGATATGCCATAACTTTGGTGTTTGTAATGTTAGGAAGTTGGGATTTTCTATGGGTTTTATATTTGGCCAATTAATCTGACCCACCAAATTTCAAAATGATCGGCCGACTATATCCTATAGCCGCCATATAACTGATTGATCGGAAATGCCATAACTTTGGTGTTTGTTAAGTTAGGAAGTTGGGATTTTCTATGGTATTTATTTTTGGCCAATCAATCCGACATACCAAATTTCAAAAGGATCGGCCGACTATATTCTATTGCTGCCATATAACTGAACGATTGGAACTGCCATAACCTTGGTGTTTTTAAAGTTAGGAAGTTTGGAGAATATAATTTACAGAATATTCTGCAAGGGTATTTCAACTTCGGCTTCGCCCGAAGTTAGCTTTCCTTTCTTGTTTTTTCTGTAAATGACATATACCTGATTGATCGGAAATGCCATAAGTTGGGATTTTCTATTGGTTTTATATTTGGCCAATCAATCCGACCTACCAAATTTCATAAGGATCGGCCGACTATATTCGATTGTAAATGCCTTATCTTTGGTGTTTTTAAAGTTCGGAAGTTGGGATTTTTATGAGTGTTAAGAATGCATAATATAAATAATTTTGGAGAATATAATTTACAGAATATTCTGCAAGGGTATTTGAACTTCGGCTGCACCCGAAGTTAGCTTTTCTTTGTTGTTTTTTTCTGTAAATGACACTTTGTTGGAAATTTTGTAACGAATTCAAAGAGGTAAGCCATTCCAACATTCGACCACTATTTCCCAGGGTTTTAATTAAAAAACCGGCAAATCGAGCTGCTATTATCCGGATTTGTGCCTTGTCATAATGGGGTGGGGGACCTGATTTCTTTGCGAAAAAATTTTCAATTGATACTTTTTTTCTGTAAATAACACTTTTTGAATATTTTGTAACGAATTCAACGAGGTATGCCATTCGAACATTCGACCACTATATCCAAGGGTTTTGATTAAAATACCGCAAATCGAGGTGATTTTCTTCGGATTTGGCGTTGTCCTAAGGGGGTCATCGTTTTTTTCCAAAAATTTGTTCAAATGCTACTATTTTTCTGCCACTTTGTTGGAAATTTTGTTACGAATTCAACGAGGTATGCCAGTCCATTATTGGACCACTATTTCCCAGGAATTTGATTCAAAAACCGAAAAATCGAGTTGATTTTCCTCGGGTTTTGGCGTTGTACTAAGGGGTCATCATTTTTTTCCAAAAATTGGCTCAAATGATATTTTTTTCAGTAAATGCCACATTTTTGCAATTTTTACACGAATTCAAAGAGGTCAGCTATTTCAACATTCGACCACTATTTCCCAGGGTTTTAATTAAAAAACCGAAAAATCGAAGAGATTTTCTCCGGATTTTGGCCTTGTCATAAGGGTGAGGGTCATGGATTTTTTTTCGATAAAATTTTTTAAATGATATTTTTTTCTGTAAATGACACTTTGTTGGAAATTTTGTAATGAATTCAACGAGGTGTGCCATTCAAACATTCGACCAAGGGTTTTGATTAAAATACCGAAATCCAGGTGATTTTCATTTTTTCAAAAATTGGCTCAAATGATATTTTTTCTGTAAATGCCACTTTTTTGGAAATATTTCAACGAATTCAAAGAGGTAAGCCATTCCAACATTTGACCACTATTTCCCAGGGTTTTAATTAAAAAACCGAAAAATCGAAGTGATTTTCTCCGGATTTGGACCTTTTCATAAGGGTGGAGTCATGGTTTTTTTTTAAATTTTTCAAATGATATTTTTTTCTTTGTAAATGACACTTTGTTGGAAATTTTTTAACGAATTCAACGAGGTGTGCCATTCCAACATTTGACCACTATTTCCCAGAGTTTTAATTAAAAAACCGGCAAATCGAGCTGATATTATCCGGAATAGGGCCGGATGGGCACGATGATTTCTTTTCGAAAAAAATTTTCAATCGATATTTTTCTTCCGTAAATGCCACTTATTTGGAATTTTTGTAACGAATTCAACGAGGTATGCCATTCGACCATTCGAACACTATTTCCCAGGGTTTTAATTAAAAAACCAGCAAATCGAGCTGATATTATCCGGATTTGGCCTTGTCATAATGGGGTGGGGGACATGATTAATTAAAATTTTTTTTCTGTAAATGTTTTTTGGAAATTTTGTAAAGAATTCTACGAGGTATGCCATTCGAAAATTCGACCACTATATCCAAGGGTTTTGATTAAAATACAGCAAATCGAGGTGATTTTCTTCGGATTTTGGGGTTGTCCTAAGGGGGTTATCGTTTTTTCCAAAAATTTGTTCAAATGCTACTGTTGGAAATGTTGTAACGAATTCAACGAGGTATGCCAGTCTATTATTGGACCACTATTTCCCAGGAATTTGATTAAAAAACCGAAAAATCGAGTTGATTTTCCTCGGGTTTTGGCGTTGTACTAAGGGGTCATCATTTTTTTCCAAAAATTGGCTCAAATGATATTTTTGTAGTAAATGCCACATTTTTGCAATTTTTACACGAATTCAAAGAGGTCAGCTATTTCAACATTCGACCACTATTTCCCAGGGTTTTAATTAAAAAACCGAAAAATCGAAGTGATTTTCTCCGGATTTGGACCTTTTCATATGGGTAAGGGACATGATTTCTTTGCGAAAAAATTTTTCAATTGATTTTTTTTTCTGTAAATGCCACTTTTTTGGAAAGTTTGTAACGAATACAACGAGGTATGCCATTCCAACATTCTACAGCTATTTCCCAGGGTTTTAATTAAAAAACCGGCAAATCGAGCTGCTATTATCCGGATTTGGACCTTGTCATAATGGGGTAGGGGACATGATTTCTTTGCGAAAAAATTTTTCAATTGATATTTTTTTTCTGTAAATGTCACTTTTTTGGAAATTTTGTAACGAATTCAACGAGGTAGGCCAGTCTATTATTGGACTATTTTCCAGGGTTTTGATTCAAAAACCGAAAAATCGAGGTGGGGGTCATGGTTTTTTTCGAAAAAATTTTGAAATGATATTTTTTTTCTGTAAATGACACTTTGTTGGAAATTTTGTAACGAATGCCATTCCAACATTCTACCACTATTTCCCAGGGTTTTAATTCAAAAACCGAAAAATCTAAGAGATTTTCTCCGGATTTTGGCCTTGTCATAAGGGTGAGGGTCATGGATTTTTTTTCGAAAAAATTTTTCAAATTATATTTTTTTTCTGTAAATGACACCTTGTTGGAAATTTTGTAACGAATTCAACGGTGTATGCCATTCCAACATTCGTCCACTATTTCCCATGGTTTTAATTCAAAAACCGAAAAATCGAAGTGATTTTCTCCGGATTTGGGCTTTTTATAAGGGTGGAGTCATGGTTTTTTTCGAGAAAATTTTTTAAATGATATTTTGTTTCTGTAAATGACACTTTGTTGGGAATTTTGCAATGAATTCAACGAGTTATGCCATTCGAACATTCGACCAAATGTTTTGATTAAAATACCGAAATCCAGGTGATCTTCATTTTTGTCAAAACATTGGCTCAAATGATATTTTTTTACTGTAAATTCCCCTTTTTTTGAAATTTTTCAACGAATTCAAAGAGGTAAGCCATTCCAACATTCGACCACTAGTAACGAATTCAACGAGGTATGCCATTCCAGCATTCGACCACTATTTCCCAGGGTTTTAATTCAAAAACCGAAAAATCGAAGTGATTTTCTCCGGATTTGGGCTTTTTCATAAGGGTGGAGTCATGGTTTCTTTCGAAAACATTTTTCAAATGATATTTTTTTTCTGTAAATAACACTTTCTTGGAAATTTTGTAATGAATTCAACGAGGTGTGCCATTCGAACATTCGACCAAGGGTTTTGATTAAAATACCGAAATCCAGGTGATTTTCATTTTTTTCAAAAATTGGCTCAAATGATATTTTTTTTCTGTAAATGCCACTTTTTTGGAAATATTTCAACGAATTCAAAGAGGTAAGCTGTTATATTATTGCCATCATATTTTTATAATAATTAATAGTCACTTTGTTTTACTTTTCCATGGGCAGATCTTTATTATTGAATTGTCCAATTGATAATGAATTTCAGTTAGCTATTTGCGGCTGCGCTGCCTGCAAACATTGGCAGCGGCCGTCATATATATCGAAGTATATGCTCGCAATTGTATTTGTGCTGGTAGCACTGAGAGCGCGAGGGAAGTTGTACATGCATGCCTTGTATGTGTCTGCACTCAGGCCATGGGAATATGCTGACACTAGCACTTCCCATAACTTGGGCTCTGAGGCACATTCATATTTCGGCTGGCCGCAAAAGTTTAGCGGCCGGCGCTTTTGTATTTGTTTAGGTACACTGTAATACAATGTTGGTGTCGGTACAGTGGGTACTCGCTACAATGATACATGCATACTACATCTCCCTCCTTTTGAAAAATAACGTAATTCTATGAAGTTATTTTCTTACTATATGTATATAAAATATAAATGAACATCTTGTTTTATAATAATATAAATATATATATTTTTTTTTTGCTGTGTTATTTATTTAATTTATTATTGTTTTTTTTTCGAATCAGAAAGTATTATTTATTTTAGTATATATATTTTTTTTTTTTTTTTTTTTTTTTATTTTGTCTTATATTTCCATTAAATTATGGTTCTTAATTTATGTATGGCCATACGTGATATATTATAAGAGAATTAAAGTGATTATGAAATAAAAATTTTTAACCTATCCTTATGTACTGTTTGTTTTTTATTTTTGTTATTTGAAATTACTATGTTATCGTTTTCTTTTATACTTTCAACCTTATAAGGTCCAGTATATTTAAAGTCTAGCTTATGCCCTGTTTCATTTTTCAATAAAACTTGATCTCCTATTTTTAAATCCAAATCTAAGGTATTTTTGTCATATCTAATTTTTTGTTTCTTTTTATGAGATTCTAACATTAATCTAGCTCTCTTAAATGCTTGTTCTAGTCTAAACTTAGATTCTTTAGCGTAGTCATCTACATTATATAGAGGTTTTATTTTATCTATGCTATTAAATTGTTGAGGTAAATTTGAAGTTTTACCAAAAACTAACTCATATGGACAATAGTCATGTGCCATAGAGGGTGTTGTGTTGAAACAATATACGAAGTATTGCAACCATACATCCCAATCGGTTTTATCAACTGAGATGTATGAGCGGATGAACTCATTAAATGTTCTGTGGCTTCGCTCCACGGTTCCTACAGTCTGGTGATGATGTGCTGTTGAAGTTATGTTTTTGATATTTAAGTTTTTGCATAAATCTTCAATTATCGAATTTTTGTATTCTGTTCCCATGTCCGTAATGAACGTCTTCATTGGACCGTACTTCAGAATAAAATCTTCGAATATAGCTTTTGCTACTGTTTTTGCACTTTTGTTCTGGATTGGTATGGCTACAAGGTACTTAGTTAAATCGCAAATTAGCGTTACTATGTATTCATTTCCTTGTTCAGATTTAGGTAGTGGACCGATCGTATCCACAATTACCCTGTCGAAAGCCGTTTGTGGCGTTTCGGTGATAGTTAATGGGGTCTTTGTATGTTTTGTTGTCTTTGCTTTTTGGCATTTAGGACATTTTCTTATATATTTTGTTATATCTTTGGTCATGTTTTTCCAATAATAATGCCTTTTTATTTTTGCTAATGTTCTAGCTATGCCTGTATGACCTCCTTGTATTGGATCATCATGGAATGTAAACAGTAATGCTTCTTTTTCTTTATCATTATTTGATAATTGGGTCACCGGCTTGAGTAGCGCTACTCTTAGTGATTGTAATTTTTTATTGCCCATAATTTTAAAAGATTCCATTGAAATGGTTTCAAAGATCTTTTCGCTCGGTGCCACTTTGAGTTGGCTGATATTAAGTATACCGGCTTCTTTTTCAAGCCTTTGAAAGAACTGACCTAAGTCGAGAATTTCATTGGTGTACAAATCGCTAACATCAATTCTTGCTATAACCTTTTTTCCATGCTTTAGTAAGCAAAGTGAATCAGTTATTCGCAAGGTCACTACTTTTCGTACCTCGTCATTAACAATGACTTCGTATACGTTGGGCTGAGAAGCTTTATTAAGAATATGCCTAGGCAAATCTATTTTTTCTTTTTCTGTTCCTGCGCAGGAATTTTTCTGTTTACTTTGATTTCTGGTAGTGACTTTCAGAATTTTATTATTTGTCTGGATATTTTTTAAATCCGTTATTGTTATTCTTGATAGCGCGTCGGCTATTTGGTTGTCTTTTCCCTTAAGATATTCCACAGTAAAATCATATTCTTCCAAGTCTAATCTCATTCGTGTTAATTTCGAACTTGGATTTGTCATTGAAAATAGATAGGTTAATGGCCTATGGTCTGTTTTGACTGTGAAATGTTTTCCATAAATATATGGTCGAAAATGGTTTATTGCCCAGTGGATAGCTGCTAGCTCTTGTTCTGTTGTATTTTTATTACTTTCTCCTTTCGTAAAGGATCTTGATGCATAGGCTACTGGTAGCTGAATGTTATTGTAATCTTGAGCAAGAACAGCTCCACATGCTTGTTTGCTTGCATCTGTTGTTATGCAAAATTCTTTATTAAAATCGGGATATTGCAATAATGTGGGTTTCATCAATTGGGTTTTTAGGTATTCGAATGCGTTTTGACATTTATCTGTCCATTCAAATTTAACATTCTTTTTACATAATCTAGTTATGTGACGTGAGTAATCGGAAAAATTTTTAATAAAACGTCTGTAGTAATTGCAAAATGCAACGAATCTTCTAGCGCTGTCTGCGTCCGTTGGGACTGGGTATTTTTCTATTACTTCGTATTTTTTACTATCTGGTAAAATACCTTTGTCAGTACACTTGTGTCCAAGAAAGGTCACTTCGTGTCTGAAAAATGTGCACTTCTCTGGGTGCAGTTTAAGATTGTTTTTTCTACAAAGATCAAAAACGTTTGTAAGATTTTTAATCATGTGTTTTTCTGAACAACCGATGACAATTAGGTCATCCATATACAAGAATGCCTGAGAAGGTTCGATACCTGAAAATGCAATTGTCATCATTCTTTGGAAAGAATTTGGCGCTATTTTTAAACCATAAGGTAATCGTGTAAAACGATAGGAGCCATTGCTCGTGGAAAAGGACGTTATATTTCTAGACGTATCTTCGAGTTCTATTTGATGAAATCCTGACATTAGATCTAGACATGAGAAGTATTTAGCTCTACCTAATTGGTCAAGAATATCGTCTATTCTTGGTAGTGGAAATTTATCTGATAAAATTTTTTTGTTAATTTGGCGGTAATCAATTACTAAACGCCATCTTTTTGTATCGCAATTTGGTAATGATTTTTTCGGGACTATTAATAATGGACTGTTGTATTCTGAAACTGATGGTTCTATTATTTTATCTTTAATTAGTTTTTCTACTTGTTTTTCTACTTCTTCTTTTTGACTGTGGGGGATTCTGTAATTCTTTATGTATACTGGTTCATCATCTTTCATTCTTAGTTTTTGTTTATAGAAATTATTAGTTGATATCGGTTCGGTTTCTATTCCGAATATATCTGTGTATTTGGTGCATAATTCTTTAAGTATTTCTTTAAATTGAGGCGGGAAATTTTTGTTAAGTTTTTCTAAGATTTCTTCTTTATTTGTATTTTTATTGGATTTAATTATATCGTAATTATCCAATGGTTCGACTTTAAGTGTATTTAATTGAAGAATTGCTGTTTTATTTGTTGTATTTAGAATTCGGACAAAAGTGTTTTTAGAATCTGCAATGGTATTGCCAATGAATACTCCATTTTGGATTTCTTGGTTTGGTATTACTATATACCTGGTTTCTGAATTTATAGTTATTTTTCGGACGACTTCAGATCTAGCTGGTAAAATTGTCGAATTATTTTCGAGTGTATGATTTATCGGAATATTAATCGGATTATAGAGGTTATCTGGTCTCAGTATGAGCCAATCGTTTTCTGGTTTTAAGTCTATTTGACAATTGTATTTTTTCATAAAATCTATGCCTATGATTCCATCACATGGAATAGGAAAATTTGATGTTACTAAATGAAAAGTATGTGGTATAGCATAGTTGCTTGAAAGAAGTTCTATTGATACTAATCCCTTTGAGTTGGTTGTTTCTTCACCAACACCTGATATTTGTGTAATATTTGTATAATCAACATTGTTAAGCGAGTCCGAAGTTTTCTTTTATTAAAGATATGTCTGCACCTGTATCAACTAGTAATGTATATAATTTATTTGTGCATTCATTTTTGAGAGAAACGAAAAGATTGAAATTAAGATTGATAGTATGAACCGTATTTTTTACTGGGTTTTTTTATCTTAAGGGTCTGTATTGGTTTTCCGACGTGGTTTGTACCTGTCGGAAATTATTATTATTCTGTCCGTTGGTGTTCGTATTTGCATTGTTGGTGTTTCCACCACGGTTGTTTCCTCTATAATAACCACGACCTCTATAATTGTTGTTGGTCTGATTATTATAGTTTTGGTTATAACCGTTATTTTGGTTATAGCCATTATATTGGTAATATCCGTTATTCTGATAATTACCTCGGTTATTGCCCCTACCGCGGTAATTATTTCTGAAGTTGTTACCGCGATAGTTGTTTCCTCTTTTTGTATACAGTATTGAATTTGCATTGCCTGTCATTTCAGTACTGCATTGTATGTACTTAGTGACGGCTTCATTCATAGTTGTGAAGTTGCCTGCCTCTAAAATTGTTTTTATGCGGCCATGCTCACAATTTTTAACCATTGTGGTAATGGCTTCTTTTGTGCTGAATTTGTCAGCGTGTTCGGCTGGTAGGCCTTCGTCAATGTACGAGGCTTCAAGGAGCTTTCGTAAGTTGTCTATTTCTGATGTAAATTTCTCAGCTGTTTTGCCTTTTTGGCTTGTTTTCGCCATTTTCGCTTTGACTACATCGGATGTTTCACCGACTATAGTGTCTTGCAATTTCTTTATTATTGAATTTATTGTTGTTTCATTCTGTACTTTGTACAGTGTAGATCCTATTATTTTGGATTTAATGACATCTACAGCCAAATCTTCGAATGTGCCTTTAGTTAAGTTAACCAACTTCAAGGCTGTTATGAATCTTTGAAGATGTATCTTTTGCCCGTTAAATTCCGGGATTGCATTCGAGATATCTTTTATATATGCCCTTTGGGCTGCTGGATCTGCCATTATGTTTTCTTTTGTGTCTGGCACGCTTACATCTGATTCTATATATTCTTCTTTTTCTGCTTCTGTTACTGTTATAACTGCAGGAATTGTTAGATCATGTAGATCTTTTTCTTTTATTTCGATTCCTTCGCTCGAATCGGAATCTTCATTTTCTGTTACTTCTATGTCTTGATCTATTGTCAAAGGTGTATTTAAAATTGTCGGTATCGATATATTTAAATTATACCTATTTTTAACAGTTATTAGATTTGAACGTAATTTGATCAAAAATTTAGATAATTTTGACCAATTCGTTTTATTTATCGCTGCCCTATTTTCATGTACTAAAGTTCTTGCAGTATTGAAAGAATCTACAAGAATCTTTGCATGTTTATTAATAGTGTCTTTATGTATTGGCCTATTTTGGCTTATACATTTGTAAGACTTGTCAAATGTGTCCTTTAATTCTCGTATGTGGAGAGTTAATTGCTCCCATTCCATACTAAGGACTTATTTTTTTTGTATTAGTTGTGCATAATTTTTAGTACAATTATATGTCCTAGGACTGGGTGTATGTCTACTTCAGAAAATACTTTACAGTGTCTTACTGTAGACAGTACTATTGCTTTTTGCGTACCGCTGCAATGAAAAAGCGGGGAAAAAGCTAGGTCGTACCTATTCATATATTCGTCTTCAAAATCTGAAATTGATAGAGCCTCTCCTCTGTTTCTTAGTATGGCTAATACCCTATTCTCAAAATTTGGTTGATTGGATAAAGTAATTCTTATGCAATCTGTGGTATTCATTTTGTATGTTAATATATTTTATTTTTATTTTTATTTCAAAATTTCAATTCTCTTATTTTGGTATGTCATTGCATACATTTACAAATTTTTGACTTTAATTTTTATTTTGAAACATATTTTTATAATAATTGTTTGTGCTTTATAAATTTAAATCTTATCCAGATCGTTGGCCTGGCTTCTATTTATAGCTCTTTTGATACACACTTATTGTGGTACATATAGGCTTTATACAAAATGTATGCACTCATTATAAAAACAATTATTGATAATAATATGTTTGTTAAATCGGTATCAATAGTTTTTGATTCGATTTTATTAATTACATTAGCAGTGGAGTCCACTGTTTTAGTATCAATTAAACCCATTTTGGGTATTATTTCTGTAACGCTTTCAAAATCTGTTTTAGATATTGCGTTACTTTTCATAACAAAAAATGTTCATTCATATTTAAATATTTTCTTTTTATTTTGATATCTTTTAATTTTTCTTATGGCACGTATACTCGCAAGCTGTATTTTCGAAAGGCCCTTTACAATCTGCAGGGCACTTAGGTTTTCTAGCCTCCTTCATATCATTTTTATTTTTGTAGGCATCTAATTCCCTATACGTGTTCTCTAATTCTTTCTTAATTTCTACATTTTCATCCCAGGATACTGGGGTAGATTTTTCAGCATATAGCTGCCTATTTAATTCTTTTATTTTTAAATTCAGGAAGTTCTTCTGACCTCCTCTCCTTTTTCTCTTATTATTTTTTTTTGTCTTAGGCATTTATTTAATTATGTATTTAATTAATTAATTAAAAAAATTTTTTTTTGTTTAAATTTTGTGGTATGTGTATAAAATTGTTACATGTATCCCTACCTAGGTAAAAAAAAATTAAGACCCGCAGCTAGAAACTGCCTGGTCTGTACAATTATTGTTAATTATAAGTTTTTGCATCGCAGATGCATATAAAATAATAAAAAAATTTAAGATGTGCACTCTTGGAAGCGCTGTCGGTTCAATTCTCCAGGGTCGCTGATGCTCCTTCGCTGGCGTAAGGGGCGGCCTACCCCTCCACACTTGTTGTCTCAGCTGCTGATGTCCTGGGCCTATGGGCTCAGGCGGTACCGGTGCCGGTCATCGCACAGGTTTTTCCGCAGGTGCCTTCGCACCTTGGCGTTCCAGTCGCCCAGCGCAGTCGTCTTAGGGCACACTTTGTTTCTTCTTGGAAACTGCTTTGGAGGTGGAGGTGTTAATTTTCTTTTGTCGTCATTAATTTTCTTAATCACTGAGTGAGCTGGAGTTATTGGCTTTTTATTTACAAAACTTGAATTAAGAAAATCAAGTTCTTTTGTAATTTTTTGGGCTGTTGCCCAGGGCGGTGCTGGTTTGTTTTTATATAATAGCCACTTTTTTTTTTTTTATTTTTTTAGTTTGGTTTGCACGTCTCTACGTTTTGCCATAACTCCATCTCTACTCACTCAGATTTATATTTCCAGTTGCAGTTGTTCCTTCCTAGGTCCTCCAGGACCAGTGTCACGGTCGCCATGTTATATTATTGCCATCATATTTTTATAATAATTAATAGTCACTTTGTTTTACTTTTCCCTGGGCAGATCTTTATTATTTAATTGTCCAATTGATAATGAATTTCAGTTAGCTATTTGCGGCTGCGCTGCCTGCAAACATTGGCAGCGGCCGTCATATATATCGAAGTATATGCTCGCAATTGTATTTGTGCTGGTAGCACTGAGAGCGCGAGGGAAGTTGTACATGCATGCCTTGTATGTGTCTGCACTCAGGCCATGGGAATATGCTGACACTAGCACTTCCCATAACTTGGGCTCTGAGGCACATTCATATTTCGGCTGGCCGCAAAAGTTTAGCGGCCGGCGCTTTTGTATTTGTTTAGGTACACTGTAATACAATGTTGGTGTCGGTACAGTGGGTACTCGCTACAATGATACATGCATACTACATCTCCCTCCTTTTGAAAAATAACGTAATTCTATGAAGTTATTTTCTTACTATATGTATATAAAATATAAATGAACATCTTGTTTTATAATAATATAAATATATATATTTTTTTTTTGCTGTGTTATTTATTTAATTTATTATTGTTTTTTTTCGAATCAGAAAGTATTATTTATTTTAGTATATATATTTTTTTTTTTTTTTTTTTTTTTATTTTTGTCTTATATTTCCATTAAATTATGGTTCTTAATTTATGTATGGCCATACGTGATATATTATAAGAGAATTAAAGTGATTATGAAATAAAAATTTTTAACCTATCCTTATGTACTGTTTGTTTTTTATTTTTGTTATTTGAAATTATTATGTTATCGTTTTCTTTTATACTTTCAACCTTATAAGGTCCAGTATATTTAAAGTCTAGCTTATGCCCTGTTTCATTTTTCAATAAAACTTGATCTCCTATTTTTAAATCCAAATCTAAGGTATTTTTGTCATATCTAATTTTTTGTTTCTTTTTATGAGATTCTAACATTAATCTAGCTCTCTTAAATGCTTGTTCTAGTCTAAACTTAGATTCTTTAGCGTAGTCATCTACATTATATAGAGGTTTTATTTTATCTATGCTATTAAATTGTTGAGGTAAATTTGAAGTTTTACCAAAAACTAACTCATATGGACAATAGTCATGTGCCATAGAGGGTGTTGTGTTGAAACAATATACGAAGTATTGCAACCATACATCCCAATCGGTTTTATCAACTGAGATGTATGAGCGGATGAACTCATTAAATGTTCTGTGGCTTCGCTCCACGGTTCCTACAGTCTGGTGATGATGTGCTGTTGAAGTTATGTTTTTGATATTTAAGTTTTTGCATAAATCTTCAATTATCGAATTTTTGTATTCTGTTCCCATGTCCGTAATGAACGTCTTCATTGGACCGTACTTCAGAATAAAATCTTCGAATATAGCTTTTGCTACTGTTTTTGCACTTTTGTTCTGGATTGGTATGGCTACAAGGTACTTAGTTAAATCGCAAATTAGCGTTACTATGTATTCATTTCCTTGTTCAGATTTAGGTAGTGGACCGATCGTATCCACAATTACCCTGTCGAAAGCCGTTTGTGGCGTTTCGGTGATAGTTAATGGGGTCTTTGTATGTTTTGTTGTCTTTGCTTTTTGGCATTTAGGACATTTTCTTATATATTTTGTTATATCTTTGGTCATGTTTTTCCAATAATAATGCCTTTTTATTTTTGCTAATGTTCTAGCTATGCCTGTATGACCTCCTTGTATTGGATCATCATGGAATGTAAACAGTAATGCTTCTTTTTCTTTATCATTATTTGATAATTGGGTCACCGGCTTGAGTAGCGCTACTCTTAATGATTGTAATTTTTTATTGCCCATAATTTTAAAAGATTCCATTGAAATGGTTTCAAAGATCTTTTCGCTCGGTGCCACTTTGAGTTGGCTGATATTAAGTATACCGGCTTCTTTTTCAAGCCTTTGAAAGAACTGACCTAAGTCGAGAATTTCATTGGTGTACAAATCGCTAACATCAATTCTTGCTATAACCTTTTTTCCATGCTTTAGTAAGCAAAGTGAATCAGTTATTCGCAAGGTCACTACTTTTCGTACCTCGTCATTAACAATGACTTCGTATACGTTGGGCTGAGAAGCTTTATTTAGAATATGCCTAGGCAAATCTATTTTTTCTTTTTCTGTTCCTGCGCAGGAATTTTTCTGTTTACTTTGATTTCTGGTAGTGACTTTCAGAATTTTATTATTTGTCTGGATATTTTTTAAATCCGTTATTGTTATTCTTGATAGCGCGTCGGCTATTTGGTTGCCTTTTCCCTTAAGATATTCCACAGTAAAATCATATTCTTCCAAGTCTAATCTCATTCGTTTTAATTTCGAACTTGGATTTGTCATTGAAAATAGATAGGTTAATGGCCTATGGTCTGTTTTGACTGTGAAATGTTTTCCATAAATATATGGTCGAAAATGGTTTATTGCCCAGTGGATAGCTGCTAGCTCTTGTTCTGTTGTATTTTTATTACTTTCTCCTTTCGTAAAGGATCTTGATGCATAGGCTACTGGTAGCTGAATGTTATTGTAATCTTGAGCAAGAACAGCTCCACATGCTTGTTTGCTTGCATCTGTTGTTATGCAAAATTCTTTATTAAAATCGGGATATTGCAATAATGTGGGTTTCATCAATTGGGTTTTTAGGTATTCGAATGCGTTTTGACATTTATCTGTCCATTCAAATTTAACATTCTTTTTACATAATCTAGTTATGTGACGTGAGTAATCGGAAAAATTTTTAATAAAACGTCTGTAGTAATTGCAAAATGCAACGAATCTTCTAGCGCTGTCTGCGTCCGTTGGGACTGGGTATTTTTCTATTACTTCGTATTTTTTACTATCTGGTAAAATACCTTTGTCAGTACACTTGTGTCCAAGAAAGGTCACTTCGTGTCTGAAAAATGTGCACTTCTCTGGGTGCAGTTTAAGATTGTTTTTTCTACAAAGATCAAAAACGTTTGTAAGATTTTTAATCATGTGTTTTTCTGAACAACCGATGACAATTAGGTCATCCATATACAAGAATGCCTGAGAAGGTTCGATACCTGAAAATGCAATTGTCATCATTCTTTGGAAAGAATTTGGCGCTATTTTTAAACCATAAGGTAATCGTGTAAAACGATAGGAGCCATTGCTCGTGGAAAAGGACGTTATATTTCTAGACGTATCTTCGAGTTCTATTTGATGAAATCCTGACATTAGATCTAGACATGAGAAGTATTTAGCTCTACCTAATTGGTCAAGAATATCGTCTATTCTTGGTAGTGGAAATTTATCTGATAAAATTTTTTTGTTAATTTGGCGGTAATCAATTACTAAACGCCATCTTTTTGTATCGCAATTTGGTAATGATTTTTTCGGGACTATTAATAATGGACTGTTGTATTCTGAAACTGATGGTTCTATTATTTTATCTTTAATTAGTTTTTCTACTTGTTTTTCTACTTCTTCTTTTTGACTGTGGGGGATTCTGTAATTCTTTATGTATACTGGTTCATCATCTTTCATTCTTAGTTTTTGTTTATAGAAATTATTAGTTGATATCGGTTCGGTTTCTATTCCGAATATATCTGTGTATTTGGTGCATAATTCTTTAAGTATTTCTTTAAATTGAGGCGGGAAATTTTTGTTAAGTTTTTCTAAGATTTCTTCTTTATTTGTATTTTTATTGGATTTAATTATATCGTAATTATCCAATGGTTCGACTTTAAGTGTATTTAATTGAAGAATTGCTGTTTTATTTGTTGTATTTAGAATTCGGACAAAAGTGTTTTTAGAATCTGCAATGGTATTGCCAATGAATACTCCATTTTGGATTTCTTGGTTTGGTATTACTATATACCTGGTTTCTGAATTTATAGTTATTTTTCGGACGACTTCAGATCTAGCTGGTAAAATTGTCGAATTATTTTCGAGTGTATGATTTATCGGAATATTAATCGGATTATAGAGGTTATCTGGTCTCAGTATGAGCCAATCGTTTTCTGGTTTTAAGTCTATTTGACAATTGTATTTTTTCATAAAATCTATGCCTATGATTCCATCACATGGAATAGGAAAATTTGATGTTACTAAATGAAAAGTATGTGGTATAGCATAGTTGCTTGAAAGAAGTTCTATTGATACTAATCCCTTTGAGTTGGTTGTTCCTTCACCAACACCTGATATTTGGGTAATATTTTTATAATCAACATTGTTAAACGAGTCCGAAGTTTCTTTTATTAATGATATATCTGCACCTGTATCAACTAGTAATGTATATAATTTAATTGTTGTTGGTCTGATTATTATAGTTTTGGTTATAACCGTTATTTTGGTTATAGCCATTATATTTGGTAATATCCGTTATTCTGATAATTTCACCACGGTTGTTGCCCCTATAATACCACGGCCCTATAATTATTGTTGGTCTGAATAGTTGTTACCGCGATAGTTTGGTTTAAGAATATCGTTATTGATAATTACCATGCCCCGATGTTAGGTTTCCTCTTTTTGTATACAGTATTGAATTTGCATTGCCTGTCATTTCAGTACTGCATTGTATGTACTTAGTGACGGCTTCATTCATAGTTGTGAAGTTGCCTGCCTCTAAAATTGTTTTTATGCGGCCATGCTCACAATTTTTAACCATTGTGGTAATGGCTTCTTTTGTGCTGAATTTGTCAGCGTGTTCGGCTGGTAGGCCTTCGTCAATGTACGAGGCTTCAAGGAGCTTTCGTAAGTTGTCTATTTCTGATGTAAATTTCTCAGCTGTTTTGCCTTTTTGGCTTGTTTTCGCCATTTTCGCTTTGACTACATCGGATGTTTCACCGACTATAGTGTCTGGCAATTTGTTTATTATTGAATTTATTGTTGTTTCATTCTGTACTTTGTACAGTGTAGATCCTATTATTTTGGATTTAATGACATCTACAGCCAAATCTTCGAATGTGCCTTTAGTTAAGTTAACCAACTTCAAGGCTGTTATGAATCTTTGAAGATGTATCTTTTGCCCGTTAAATTCCGGGATTGCATTCGAGATATCTTTTATATATGCCCTTTGGGCTGCTGGATCTGCCATTATGTTTTCTTTTGTGTCTGGCACGCTTACATCTGATTTTATATATTCTTCTTCTTCTGCTTCTGTTACTGTTATAACTGCAGGAATTGTTAGATCATGTAGATCTTTTTCTTTTATTTCGATTCCTTCGCTCGAATCGGAATCTTCATTTTCTGTTACTTCTATGTCTTGATCTATTGTCAAAGGTGTATTTAAAATTGTCGGTATCGATATATTTAAATTATACCTATTTTTAACAGTTATTAGATTTGAACGTAATTTGATCAAAAATTTAGACAATTTTGACCAATTCGTTTTATTTATCGCTGCCCTATTTTCATGTACTAAAGTTCTTGCAGTATTGAAAGAATCTACAAGAATCTTTGCATGTTTATTAATAGTGTCTTTATGTATTGGCCTATTTTGGCTTATACATTTGTAAGACTTGTAAAATGTGTCCTTTAATTCTCGTATGTGGAGAGTTAATTGCTCCCATTCCATACTAAGGACTTATTTTTTTTGTATTAGTTGTGCATAATTTTTAGTACAATTATATGTCCTAGGACTGGGTGTATGTCTACTTCAGAAAATACTTTACAGTGTCTTACTGTAGACAGTACTATTGCTTTTTGCGTACCGCTGCAATGAAAAAGCGGGGAAAAAGCTAGGTCGTACCTATTCATATATTCGTCTTCAAAATCTGAAATTGATAGAGCCTCTCCTCTGTTTCTTAGTATGGCTAATACCCTATTCTCAAAATTTGGTTGATTGGATAAAGTAATTCTTATGCAATCTGTGGTATTCATTTTGTATGTTAATATATTTTATTTTTATTTTTATTTCAAAATTTCAATTCTCTTATTTTGGTATGTCATTGCATACATTTACAGATTTTTGACTTTAATTTTTATTTTGAACATATTTTTATAATAATTGTTTGTGCTTTATAAATTTAAATCTTATCCAGATCGTTGGCCTGGCTTCTATTTATAGCTCTTTTTGATACACACTTATTGTGGTACATATAGGCTTTATACAAAATGTATGCACTCATTATAAAAACAATTATTGATAATAATATGTTTGTTAAATCGGTATCAATAGTTTTTGATTCGATTTTATTAATTACATTAGCAGTGGAGTCCACTGTTTTAGTATCAATTAAACCCATTTTGGGTATTATTTCTATAACGCTTTCAAAATCTGTTTTAGATATTGCGTTACTTTTCATAACAAAAAATGTTCATTCATATTTAAATATTTTCTTTTTATTTTGATATCTTTTAATTTTTCTTATGGCACGTATACTCGCAAGCTGTATTTTCGAAAGGCCCTTTACAATCTGCAGGGCACTTAGGTTTTCTAGCCTCCTTCATATCATTTTTATTTTTGTAGGCATCTAATTCCCTATACGTGTTCTCTAATTCTTTCTTAATTTCTACATTTTCATCCCAGGATACTGGGGTAGATTTTTCAGCATATAGCTGCCTATTTAATTCTTTTATTTTTAAATTCAGGAAGTTCTTCTGACCTCCTCTCCTTTTTCTCTTATTATTTTTTTTTGTCTTAGGCATTTATTTAATTATGTATTTAATTAATTAATTAAAAAAATTTTTTTTTTGTTTAAATTTTGTGGTATGTGTATAAAATTTTTTTTTTTTTTTTTTCCGCGGAGTCCCACGGTTCACTTACCCGCCCAACCGACCGAGGGGCGCAGCCGTGTATCGTACGGCACGATTCGCGATAGGATAGACGCGAGATAGGAAAATAAAGGTAAAGGTCCGGGGAAAAAGGTAATAGTTAGATCAATCTTGTGCCAATGAAGCAAGTATTAATCGTTTTAGGAGCGGCAGAGAGTCAAGATTTGATATTACAGGAAAAAGTCTATTATAGTCAGAACATAATACTCTGAAAGGCTCATGCAAGGCATAGTTAGATCTACAATGATTTAAAATTAGGGGAATATAATTTCTAGTTAATCTACTTGGCACAGAAAAGTTTAGCCGACTTAACAAGTCGGGGCAGTCAATATCACCATGTATAAGGTTATAAATAAAGATAGTACCAAGCATCGTTCTACGGTTGGCTAGGGATGGTAAATTAATCAAAAGAAGTCTACTAGAATAAGAAGGTAAGATAAGATTTGCATCCCAGTTTAGGCGCCGTAAAGCAAAAAGAAGGAAGTTTTTTTGTACAGATTCAATACGACCAATATGTATTCCGTATTGTGGACTCCAGACGGGAGACCCATACTCCAGAATCGGACGGACTAGCGAAATAAATAAAGTTTTAGTCGATCATCGAATTCTTTTGACCACCTTTTAATAAATCCAAGCACTCCTCTGGCTTTATTAACCATGGACGAAATGTGATTAGAAAATTTTAGTTTAGGGTCCAAGAGAACGCCAAGATCGTTTACAAGAGTTATTATATCCAAAGAGCTGCCACTCAACGTGTAAGTCGCGTATATCGGATTGGCCCGATAAAAAGTCATCAGCTTGCACTTGGAGCCGTTTAAATTTAGTAAATTATCTCGGCACCAGTTTTGAAAATTATCTAGATCGGATTGCAAGTCTAAATGGCAGGAAATGTCCTTATACTGCAGGCACAACTTAACATCATCTGCGTACATAAGTACGCGAGAATGACTTATAATTGAGGGAAGATCGTTAATAAATAATGTAAAAAGTAACGGACCCAGATGGCTCCCTTGTGGGACACCGGAGGTAACACGGAGAATTTCAGAAATTGAATTTTTAAAAGGACCCTTTGTGACCTGCCATTTAGATAACTTGAAATCCATTTAAGCAGATCAACTGGAAAACCTAAAAGGTCAAGTTTATGAATAAGAAGTAAGTGATTTACAGAGTCAAATGCTTTACTAAAGTCAGTGTAAATGACATCTGTTTGAAAACTACTATTGAAGCCTTTTATCACAAATGTAGTGAGCTCTAGAAGGTTTGTAATTGTGGATCTACGTTTAATAAATCCGTGTTGACACGGAGAAATAATTGATCTGCAAAAGTGCTGCAAATGAGGAGTAATAATTTTTTCAAAAACCTTAGGAATAGCTGACAACTTAGAAATACCTCTGTAGTTACTGGCTTCTAACTTGTTACCTTTTTTGAAAAGAGGAATAACAAATGATTCCTTCCAAATATTTGGGAATTGGGACGTTTCTAGAGATAAGGTAAACAACTTGTGAAGAGGTTTGCACAGGGCCTTAGCGCAATACCTAAGCACGCACCCAGGAATACCATCGGGCCCTGGCGAATAAACAGGCTTAATACGAAGAAGATCCAAAAGAAGAGAGCTTTCTGTTAAAGTGGGACAGAATATGAGGTTTGACTTGGGCATGGTGTAAGAATAAGGCTGAGATGAATAATCTAAAGTAGAGTAAGTCGTTTGAAAAAATTGGGCAAATATATCGGCTATTGCCTGATCTGTGGTTCCCGTCATGTTTTCGAACGACAGCGAGGAAGGAAAAGAATTAGATTTACGCTTGGTGTTAACAAAATTATAAAACTGTTTCGGGTCCTGAGAGAACTGGACCTTACAACGGTTTAAGTAACTATTATAACACTGAGCATTAAGCACGGTAAATCTTGACCGAGCACTTAGATATCTAGTAAAAACAGATTGAGAACCGGTATTTTTATATTTCCTAAAAAGTCTGGACTTTACATTTCTTAAGTGTGTCAACTCTTTGCTAAACCAAGGTGATTTATTGGAAGTTGACGGATAGTACCACGGAACACAGGAATTAAAAATGAGTTTATTGCAGTATAAAAAACATTAACTGCATCGGACATATTATTGCATAAGTAAAGATCAGACCAATTAAAGCCAGAAATAAAATTATTAAGCCTCAGAAAGTCTGCCTTGCGAAAACAATGTAATCGTTTGGATTTTTCTGATTTTTCTTCTATAACTCTACCCGTATCAAATGAAAGTTCGATTGTTGGGTGATATGGATCTTCAGGTTGCGTGAGTGGTGCTACTCTGGACAGAAACACACCTTCAGGATTCGATACAAAACACAAATCAAGTAGGCGACCTAATGAATTTCGAACATGGTTTACTTGAGATAGAGATATGTCAAGCAGGCCATCAATAAAATCATGTTGTGCTATAGGTAGTAAGACATTCGATCCATCCTCAGTGGACCAAGTAACTCCAGGTATATTAAAATCACCTAGAACTATCAACTGATCCCTATCGGAAAGCTTATTTGCAACGGACTTAATAACGGATAGGTGATTTAAATAATCAGGAAGTTCAGACAACGGCGGAATATAAGAGCAAGTTATGTATATAAAGTTACCAGGAAGCGATAACTTTACACAAATAAATTCAATGGTATTGAATTCATCAAAAATAACTCCTCAGACGGGAAGTTTGAATCAACTCCAATTAAGACTCCACCTCCCCGTCTAGAGGGACGGTCATACCTATATATTGTGTACTTACCTGGAAAAACTTCGGAGCTAAAGATCTCCGGCTTTAACCAGGTTTCTGTGAACACAATAATATGAGATGCAAAGGAAAGGCTATCAGAATACAATTTAGTGAGTTTGCTACGCAAACCTCTTGCATTCTGATAGGAAAGAAGGAGGTTAAAAGTTAGTTTTTTGAAATTGGTACACTGGTTTGGCCTCGACTAGGAAGTTTTACTCCTACGGGCCCCTTCTTCTTTATCTTAGCCTCGAACTCTTTTACAACCATATTATCCGGCCAAAAGTCGCCCGAGCATATGGCTTCAAAAAGCTCGTTAGGGACAGTTATCTTGAAAGATGAAATGTCTCTAGCATAAGAAAACTTAAACTTTTCCACCTTTACACTATTACAATCGGCTTTAGTTTTGTCTTGTATATAAGACAATACATCAGAAGATGTTTGATCAGGGGAAAGCCGAGAAACGAAAATTTGTTTCTTTAGTGGAACCACTAAAAGGGATTTTGGTGGAGCAGACATTGTTTCTGCAAAACCAACTTGAGCCGGTTGTCCGGACTCAGTAGTCCCTTGTGGTGGTGATACTACATTCTGAGAGATAGGTGGATCCACTAATTGTGAAACCACTACGGACAAATCGGAATTCTTAGAAGTCCCTGGTTGCATGCATTCTGTAACGGATTGTTCGGATACCGAATCTTTTTTAGCTGCTGATCTTAGCAACATTTGAGGGTTTGCTGAAATCAGCTGCTGATCCGCCGGAATGCTCTGTTGTTTTTTTGATTTCGGTTGCGGGGTGTTCCCCTTTTGCTCCTTACCACCAGCGGCCTTTTTGCGCTTAGGGGACTCTTCTAATAGCTTACGACTATTAAACTGCGAGTCCAGCGCAGATAGGAGATCATCAGCTCGGCGAAAACTATCTCTAGCCACTCCGAAACAGCTAATCAGTCCCATCAGGCCGCCTTTAGTTTGGCGCATGAACGATTTCATCTCGTTCGCAACCACGACACAAGCGTCACAACAAAACTGCAAATTGGGCCCCTTTGAAAGGTCATCACTTGTCCGGCCAGTAAAACCGGCGCACTTGGTGTGCACCATATTTTCACACAGCCAGCAAGTCATATTAGACTGGTCAGCCCTGATTACGAGGCTGCATTTTTTGCAGAAGCAGACTAAATTTTTATTATTCATTTTATTTATTTACCTCTGTACCAAGAAAGCGAAATTGAAATTTATAAGCGAGCAGTTATAAGTACCGCAAGAGCGCAGAAACTGCACGCTTAGAACTTTCAAAAGCAAAGAGAGCAAGAGAGCGGGAGCGTAAATAAGTTAAAGTGCATGCACAAAAGAGAAACAGCGTGGATATAAATAGGATAGAAAACACAGATAAGAATTACGAAAAACTAAAACAATTTATTAGTATCAATACAAAGTGCACTCGCGAAGCGAACGGAGTTTAAATTTATGTTTAAATAACTGAAAGAAAATTTAATGTTGTTTTTATAAAACCCACCGATGGGAATAAACGAAAACAAAATACAAAATTCGAAGCGCAGAAAAAAACACGACCGTTCACTTTGAAAGTCAAAGACACACGGTACCGGTGCCGGTCATCGCACAGGTTTTTCCGCAGGTGCCTTCGCACCTTGGCGTTCCAGTCGCCCAGCGCAGTCGTCTTAGGGCACACTTTGTTTCTTCTTAGAAACTGCTTTGGAGGTGGAGGTGTTAATTTTCTTTTGTCGTCATTAATTTTCTTAATCACTGAGTGAGCTGGAGTTATTGGCTTTTTATTTACAAAACTTGAATTAAGAAAATCAAGTTCTTTTGTAATTTTTTGGGCTGTTGCCCAGGGCGGTGCTGGTTTGTTTTTATATAATAGCCACTTTTTTTTTTTATTTTTTAGTTTGGTTTGCACGTCTCTACGTTTTGCCATAACTCCATCTCTACTCACTCAGATTTATATTTCCAGTTGCAGTTGTTCCTTCCTAGGTCCTCCAGGACCAGTGTCACGGTCGCCATGTTATATTATTGCCATCATATTTTTATAATAATTAATAGTCACTTTGTTTTACTTTTCCATGGGCAGATCTTTATTATTGAATTGTCCAATTGATAATGAATTTCAGTTAGCTATTTGCGGCTGCGCTGCCTGCAAACATTGGCAGCGGCCGTCATATATATCGAAGTATATGCTCGCAATTGTATTTGTGCTGGTAGCACTGAGAGCGCGAGGGAAGTTGTACATGCATGCCTTGTATGTGTCTGCACTCAGGCCATGGGAATATGCTGACACTAGCACTTCCCATAACTTGGGCTCTGAGGCACATTCATATTTCGGCTGGCCGCAAAAGTTTAGCGGCCGACGCTTTTGTATTTGTTTAGGTACACTGTAATACAATGTTGGTGTCGGTACAGTGGGTACTCGCTACAATGATACATGCATACTACAAAGCCATTCCAACATTCGACCACTATTTCCCAGGGTTTTAATTAAAAAACCGAAAAATCGAAGTGATTTTCTCCGGATTTGGACCTTTTCATAAGGGTGGAGTCATGGTTTTTTTTTTTTAATTTTTCAAATGATATTTTTTTTCTGTAAATGACACTTTGTTGGAAATTTTTTAACGAATTCAACGAGGTGTGCCATTCCAACATTCGACCACTATTTCCCAGAGTTTTAATTAAAAAACCGGCAAATCGAGCTGATATTATCCGGATTTGGGTCTTGTTATAATGGGGTAAATGCCACTTATTTGGAAATTTTGTAACGAATTCAACGAGGTATGCCATTCGACCATTCGAACACTATTTCCCAGGGTTTTTATTAAAAAACCAGCAAATCGAGCTGATATTATCCGGATTTGTGCCTTGTCATAATGGGGTGGGGGACATGATTTCTTTGCGAACAAATTTTTCAATTTATATTTTTTTTCTGTAAATGTTTTTTGGAAATTTTGTAAAGAATTCTACGAGGTATGCCATTTGAACATTCGACCACTATATCAAAGGGTTTTGATTAAAATACCGCAAATCGAGGTGATTTTCTTCGGATTTTGGTATTGTCCTAAGGGAGTCATCATTGCTTTCCAAAAATTTGTTCAAATGCTACTTTTTTCTGTAAATGACACTTTGTTGGACATTTTTTAACGAATTCAACGGTGTATGCCATTCCAACATTCGTCCACTATTTCTCAGGGTTTTAATTCAAAAACCGAAAAATCGAAGTGATTTTCTCCGGATTTGGGCTTTTTATAAGGGTGGAGTCATGGTTTTTTTTCCAAGTAAAATTTTTTAAATGATATTTTTTTTCTGTAAATGTTGGGAATTTTGTAATGAATTCAACGAGTTATGCCATTCGAACATTCGACCAAATGTTTTGATTAAAATACCGAAATCCAGGTGATCTTCATTTTTGTCAAAACATTGGCTCAAATGATATTTTTATACCCTTGCAGAGGGTATTATAATTTTGGTCTGAAGTTTGTAACGCAGTGAAGGAGACGTTTCCGACCCTATAAAGTATATATTCTTGATCAGGATCAATAGGGGAGTCGATATAGCCATGTCCGTCTGTCCTTCTGTCCGTCCGTCCGTCTGTCCGTCTGTTTCAATACCGTTTGCGAGCTCAGTTTAAAAGCTAGCGATCTGAAATGTTCACAGTCGTCCTAAAACAAGTGTACGCAGATCAAGTTTCTATATCATATAGCTCCCATAGGAACAATCGGATATAACTTGCAAGATTGGAAGATATTTCGGGCAGTGTAAAAGCTATTGACATAAATCTTTCCAAATCTTATTTTTTTATGCGTACCTTGATCAGGGTAAAAGCGCGTGACGATCGGACGTCTATATCCTATAGCTCCCATAGGAACAAAAGGGTATAATCGGTTAAAATTTAATGATTTTTAGGATATTTCACGCAGTATACAAGCTATTGACATGAATCTTTCCAAATCGTATTTTTATACCCTTGCAGAGGGTATTATAATATTGGTCAAAAGTGTGCAACGCAGTGAAGGAGACATCTCCGACCCTATAAAGTATATATATTCTTGATCAGGATCACCTCCTGAGTTGATATAGCCATGTCCGTCTGTCCGTCTGTCTGTTTCTACGCAAGCTAGTCTCTCAGTTTTAAAGCTATCGAATTGAAACTTTGCCCACACCCTTCTTTCCTTTGCACGCAGTATATATGTCGGAACGGGATCGGCCGACTATATCCTATAGCTGACATATAACTGATTGATCGGAAATGCCATAACTTTGGTGTTTGTAAAGTTAGGAAGTTGGGATTTTCTATGGGTTTTATATTTGGCCAATCAATCCGACCAACCAAATTTCATAAGGAGCGGCCGACTATAACCCATAGCCGCCATATAACTGATTGATCGGAAATGCCATAACTTTGGTGTTTGTTAAGTTAGGAAGTTGGGATTTTCTATGGGTTTTATATTTGGCCAATCAATCCGACCAACCAAATTTTATAAGGATCGGCCGACTATATCATAAAGCTGCGATATAACTGAACGATTGGAAATGCCATAACTTTGGTGTTTTTAAAGTTAGGAAGTTGTGATTTTTTATGAGTATTAAGAATGCATCATATGAAATTATAATTTACAGAGTGTTCTGCAAGGGTATATCAACTTCGGCTCCGCCCGAAGTTAGCTTTTCTTTTTTGTTTTACTGTAAATTCCACTTTTTTGGAAATTTTTCAACGAATTCAAAGAGGTAAGCCATTCCAACATTCGACCACTAGTAACGAATTCAACGAGGTATGCCATTCCAGCATTCGACCACTATTTCCCAGGGTTTTAATTCAAAAACCGAAAAATCGAAGTGATTTTCTCCGGATTTGGGCTTTTTCATAAGGGTGGAGTCATGGTTTCTTTCGAAAAAATTTTTCAAACGATATTTTTTTTTTCTGTTAATAACACTTTGTTGGAAATTTTGTAATGAATTCAACGAGGTGTGCCATTCGAACATTCGACCAAGGGTCAAATGATATTTTTTCTGTAAATGCCACTTTTTTGGAAATATTTCAACGAATTCAAAGATGTAAGCCATTCCAACATTCGACCACTATTTCCAAGGGTTTTAATTAAAAAACCGAAAAATCGCAGTTGGACCTTTTCATAAGGGTGGAGTCATGGTTTTTTTTTTTAATTTTTCAAATGATATTTTTTTTTCTGTAAATGACACTTTGTTGGAAATTTTTGAACGAATTCAACGAGGTATGCCAGTCCATTATTGGACCACTATATCCCAGGGATTTGATTCAAAAACCGAAAAATCGAGTTGATTATCTTCGGGTTTTCGCGTTTTCCAAAGGGGGTCATCATTTTTTTTTTTCAAAAATTGGCTCAAATGATATTTTTTTTGTGTAAATGCCACTTTTTTGGAAATTTTTCAACGAATTCAAAGAGGTAAACCATTCCAACATTCGACCACTATTTCCCAGGGTTTTTATTAAAAAACCGAAAAACCGAAGTGATTTTCTCCGGATTTGGGCCTTTTTATAAGGGTGGAGACATGGTTTTTTTTCGAAAAAATTTTTCAAATGATATTTTTTTCTGTAAATGACACTTTGTTGAAAATTTTGTAACGAACTCAACGAGGTATGCCATTCCAACATTCAACCACTATTTCCCAGGGTTTTAATTAAAAAACCGGCAAATCGAGCTGATATTATCCGGATTTGGGCCTTATTATAATGGGGTGGGCAAGATGATTTCATTTCGAAAAAATTTTTCAATCGATATTTTTTTTCTGTAAATGCCACCTATTTGGAAATTTTGTAACGAATTCAACGAGGTATGCCATTCGAACATTCGAACACTATTTCCCAGGGTTTTGATTAAAAAATCGAAAAATCGAAGTGATTTTCTCCGGATTTTGTAACGAATTCAACGAGGTATGCCATTTCAACACTTGACCGCTATTTCCCAGGGTTTTGATTAAAAAGCCGAGAAATCGAGCTGATATTATCCGGATTTGGGCCTTGTCATAATGGGGTGGGGGACATGATTTCTTTGCGAACAAATTTTTCAATTGATATTTTTTTTCTGTAAATGCCACTTTTTTGGAAATTTTGTAACGAAGTCAACAAGGTATGCCAGTCCATTATTGGTCCCCTATTTCCCATGGTTTTGATTCAAATACCGAAAATCGAGGTGATTTTCTCCGGATTTGGTCCTTGTCATAATTGGGGGTCATTGTTTATTTTCGAAAAAAAATTTCAAAAGATTTTTTTCTGTAAATGACACTTGGTTGGAAATTTTGTAACGAATTCAACGAGGTATGCCATTCCATTGTTTTAATGGGGTGGGGGACATGATTTCTTTGCGAAAAAATTGTTCAATTGATATTTATTTTTTGTAAATGCCACTTTTTTGAAAATTTTGTAACGAATTCAACGAGGTATGCCATTCGAACATTCGACCACTATATCCAAGGGATTAAATTAAAATACCGAAAATCGAGGTGATTTTCTTCGGATTTTGGCGTTGTCATAAGTCATAATTTCTTTCCAAAAATTTTTTCAAGTGATATTTTTTTTCTGTAAAAGCCACTTTGTTGGAAATTTTGTAACGAATTCAACGAGGTATGCCATTCCAACATTCGACCACTATTTCCCAGGGTTTTGATTCAAAAACCAAAAAATCGAGGTGATTTTCTCCGGATTTGGACCTTGCCATAAAGGTGGGAATCATGTTTTCTTTTCGAAAACATTTTGAATCGATATTTTTGTCTTGTAAATGCCATTTTTTTGGAAATTTTGTATCGAATTCAACGAGGTTTGCCATTCGAACATTCGACCACTATATCCAAGGGATTTGAATTCAACGAGGAATTCAACGAAACTATAAAAGCTAGAAGATTGGCATTTTGCATGTAGATTTTAGGAGTTCCTACGCAGCGCAAGTTTGTTTCAAAATGGTGCCACACCCCCTCTGACGCCAACAAGCCACAAGCTGTGGCCACAGTTTTGATGCTATTATGAAAATTTTAATTGATATGTATTTGTTTCGTCAATACCTATCGATTGGCCTTAAGCCTGGCTAGCGCCTACATTTCCGCCCTTCATGGCCCGTGGTACCAATGTATTAGGGGTAGATGGCGCAATACAATAGCGCCATCTAACGGATGACTTTTGAACAGCTGGCTAAGGTGCTGAACAGAGCCAACGTTAATTCTCGATAAGGATTTCTATTAAAGGAAATTGCGATGGTTTTCATTTGTCAATACCGAACTATATCCCAAGAACTATGCAAATCAAATAAAGTTAGCCAAATTGGAGGTCTGAGTCAAACAATGGCGTATGTTTGTATGCTGGTGCAGGACAAAAGCTGCCTGCGCTAAAGCAGCGCTGGTGCTGATGCTCGTGCTGTAAAGCTGCCAGCTCTAAGAGATCGCCGAATTCAAATTGATAATTTGAACTTTTTGTCCTTTTTTCCTGTGGTCACTCTAATTCACATTATGGTAATGCAACATCTAAAGTTGTTTAGCTGAGTAACGGGTATCTAATATTCGAGGCACTCGACTATAGCGTTCTCTCTTGTTTTTTTTGTAAATGACACTTTTTTGGAAGTTTTGTAACGAATTCAACAAGGTATGCCATTCCAACATTCGACCACTATTTCCTAGGGTTTTAATTCAAAAACCAAAAAAACGAAGTGATTTTCTCCGGTTTTGGGCCTTGTCATTTGGGGGGTCATGGTTTTTTTTCGAACAAATTTTTCAAATGATATTTTTTTTTCTGTAAATGACACTTGGTTGGAAATTTTGTAACGAATTCAACTAGGTATGCCATTCAAACATTTGACCACTATATCCAAGGCTTTCGATTAAAATACCGAAAATTGAGGTGATTTTCTTCGGATTTTGGCGTTGTCATAAGGAGTTCATCACTTCTTTCAAAAAATTTGTCAAAACAATATTTTTTTTCAGCCACTTTATTGGAAATTTTGTAACGAATTCAACGAGGTTTGCCATTCGAACATTCGACCACTATATCCAAGGGTTTTGATTAAAATACCGAAAATCGAGGCGATTTTCTTCGGATTTTGGCGTTGTCATAAGGGGTTCATCATTTCATTCCAAAAATTTGTTCAAATGATATTTTTTTCTGTAAATGCCACTTTGTTGGAAATTTTGTAACAAATTCAACGAGGTATGCCAGTCCATTATTGGACCACTATTTCCCAGGGTTTTGATTCAAAAACCGAAAAATCGAGGTGATTTGCTCTGGATTTGGGATTTGTCATAACGTTGGGGGTTATTTATTTTTTTTTTTTAATTTTTCAAATGTTATTTTCTTTTCTGTAAATGACATATACCTGATTGATCGGAAATGCCATAACTTTGGTGTTTGTAAAGTTAGGAAGCTGGGATTTTCTTCGGATTTTGGCGTTGTCAGAGGTCATCCTTTCTTTCCAAAAATTTGTTCAAATGATATTTTTTTCTGTAAACGACACTTTGTTGGAAATTTCGTAACGAATTCAACGAGGTATGCCATTCCAACATTCGACCACTATTTTCCAGGGTTTGATTAAAAAACCAAAAAATCGAGCTGATATTATCCGGATTTTTGGCCTTGTTATAATGGGGTGGGCAACATGATTTTTTTGCGAAAAAATTTTTCAATTGATATTTTTTTCTGTTAATGCCACGGAAATTTTCAATATTTTTTTTTCTGTAAATGACACTTGGTTGAAAATTTTGTAACGAATTCAACGAGGCTTGCCATTCGAACATTCGACCACTATATCCAAGGGATTTGATTAAAATACCGAAAATCGAGGTGATTTTCTTCGGATTTTGGCGTTGTCAGGGGTCATCATTTCTTTCCAAAAAATTTGTTCAAATTATATTTTTTTTCTGTGAGCGCCACTTTGTTGGAAATTTCGTAACGAATTCAACGAGGTATGCCATTCCAACAGTCGACCACTTGGGCCTTGTTATAATGGGGTGGGCGAGATGATTTCTTTTCGAAAAAAATTTTCAATCGAATTCAACGAGGTATGCCATTAGAAAATTCGACCACTATATCCAAGGGTTTTGATTAAAATACCGAAAATCGAGGTGATTTTCTTCGGATTTTGGCGTTGTCATAAGGGGTTCATCATTTCATTCCAAAAATTTGTTCAAAAGATATTTTTTTTGTAAATGCCACTTTGTTGGAAATTTTGTAACAAATTCAACGAGGTATGTCAGTCCATTATTGGACCATTATTTCCCAGGGTTTTGATTCAAAAACCGAAAAATCGAGGTGATTTGCTCTGGCCATTCCAACATTCGACCACTATTTCCTAGGGTTTTAATTCAAAAACCGAAAAATCGAAGTGATTTTCTCCGGTTTTGGGCCTTGTCATTTGGGGGGTCATGGTTTTTTTTCGAACAAATTTTTCAAATGATATTTTTTTTTCTGTAAATGACACTTGGTTGGAAATTTTGTAACGAATTCAACTAGGTATGCCATTCAAACATTTGACCACTATATCCAAGGCTTTCGATTAAAATACCGAAAATTGAGGTGATTTTCTTCGGATTTTGGCGTTGTCATAAGGAGTTCATCACTTCTTTCAAAAAATTTGTCAAAACAATATTTTTTTCAGCCACTTTATTGGAAATTTTGTAACGAATTCAACGAGGTTTGCCATTCGAACATTCGACCACTATATCCAAGGGTTTTGATTAAAATACCGAAAATCGAGGCGATTTTCTTCGGATTTTGGCGTTGTCATAAGGGGTTCATCATTTCATTCCAAAAATTTGTTCAAATGATATTTTTTTCTGTAAATGCCACTTTGTTGAAAATTTTGTAACAAATTCAACGAGGTATGCCAGTCCATTATTGGACCACTATTTCCCAGGGTTTTGATTCAAAAACCGAAAAATCGAGGTGATTTGCTCTGGATTTGGGATTTGTCATAACGGTGGGGGTCATGTTTTTTTTTTTTAATTTTTCAAATGCTATTTTCTTTTCTGTAAATGACATATACCTGATTGATCGGAAATGCCATAACTTTGGTGTTTGTAAAGTTAGGAAGCTGGGATTTTCTTCGGATTTTGGCGTTGTCAGAGGTCATCCTTTCTTTCCAAAAATTTGTTCAAATGATATTTTTTTCTGTAAACGCCACTTTGTTGGAAATTTCGTAACGAATTCAACGAGGTATGCCATTCCAACATTCGACCACTATTTCCCAGGGTTTGATTAAAAAACCAAAAAATCGAGCTGATATTATCCGGATTTTCGGCCTTGTTATAATGGGGTGGGCAACATGATTTTTTTGCGAAAAAATTTTTCAATTGATATTTTTTTCTGTTAATGCCACGGAAATTTTCAATATTTTTTTTTCTGTAAATGACACTTGGTTGAAAATTTTGTAACGAATTCAACGAGGTTTGCCATTCGAACATTCATCAAAAATCAATTCGGCTGCGTGCAGACGTTTTTTATTAACGCTCCGGAAAAACAATTAGCCAATCAGTCGAAAACGTTCGAAAAAAAAAATAAGCGCGAGGTTTTGCGTTTCGCGATGCAAATCGCATATCGTAAACTAAAGTTTAAATTAATTAAATAATTAATCTTTATGCACTAACTATAAACAAATGAGTAAGAACGTGGATCAGCGCACTCAACGACAAAAACAACAAGACGAAGCCCGTGAAAAAATTCAGAGAGAACAAGACAAACGTCGTCTCTCTTTGGCCCGTAACAACGCCTATTTTACGGTGACGAGTAATACTCTGGAACCGAAAGTGCTTGAAGGTGCAAGTTTACTGACCGCCGAAAACCAGAGAGCTAACTCTTGCTCTC
The DNA here is from genome assembly GCF_018152115.1 of Drosophila rhopaloa. Classification (NCBI taxonomy): domain Eukaryota; kingdom Metazoa; phylum Arthropoda; class Insecta; order Diptera; family Drosophilidae; genus Drosophila; species Drosophila rhopaloa. The sequence goes on along the minus strand of NW_025335179.1, from coordinate 1,315,326 downwards.
CCGCCCTGCTCTTCACCGCTCGAACGCCATGGAGTGAGCAATGCAAGACTCCAACAGAGCTTCTGCCGCCTAGCGCAACAACAATAGAAACTACTACGACTACTACAACGGTCTCTGTCGCCAACAATGCAATAACGACTCCACCCTCTTCTTGTGCTGCCGGTAAAGCAACAACACAACCAAGTGCAAAAATCGGTGCAAACGGCAAAAACAAAGCTACGGTAGAAGAAGTGACAATTCTGCAAGCGGGTTCGGCCATTCAGACAGGCATGGATCGCTACATTAATATCTCCAAGCGCAAGCTAACACCCCCAAAAAACTCGGATGGCAATAAGCCCAAAATAAATCGTTCCAACAAAGGCCCTGTAAATCCCGGGCCATTAGATGAAAACAGATTTTCCATTCTGGCGGAGCCTGAAACAGAGTCTGAACAATTAGCCCCAAGTAAACTAAAGCCCCCACCTATTTTTATTCGGGAGAAGATCTCGAATGCCCTAGTCAACAAAATAGTTGAGCTTGTCGGAAAAGATAACTTTCATGTTATTCCGCTTATGAAAGGAAATATAAGCGAAACTAAACTCCAAACCAAAACCGAAGACGATTTCCGAGCAGTGTCGAAGTACTTAAACGATGCCAAAAAGAATTACTACACGTACCAGCTGAAAAGTTGCAAAGGTTTGCAAGTTGTGCTTAAGGGAAAAGAACCCGATGTGACCCCCTGCGAAATTACAGAGGCCTTAAAAGAAAACGGTTTTTGCGCAAAAAATGTTATAAACATTATAAACAAAAACAAGAAGCCGCAACCACTCTTCAAGGTCGAGCTGGAGCCAGACAGCAGAACTTTGAAAAAAAACGCAGTGCACCCGATCTACAAGTTGCAGTACCTTCTGCACCGTAGGATCACAGTGGAAGAGCCGCACAAACGGACCGGACCAGTGCAATGCACAAACTGCCAGGAATACGGTCATACCAGGGCTTACTGCACCCTCAGGTCAGTATGTGTAGCTTGTGGAAACTGCCACGGCTCCGAACCCTGCCCTGCCAACAAGGAAGACTCTCTCACTAAAAAGGGTGTAAACTGCCAAGGAAACCACACAGCTAACTACAGAGGCTGTCCAGTCTACAAGGCGATGAAAAGTCGGATGCAACGAGCAACAACGGCACGCTCCCTGAACACACAAAACACTTACATGAGATCACAAACGACACCGGAAGTTTTCTTCGCAAAAGCAGCCAGATCATCATTTGGCCCCTCAATTACCACCAATGGAATTTCTTACGCCAGTGCTCTAAGATCAGGCACAGCTCACATAGAGCCGAAAATTGATAACATCCAGCAAGCCATGGGACAGCCACAAAGTAACATGGAATCTATGATGATTACTTTGCAACAAAATATGATGGAATTTATGTCCTTCATGAAAACCACCATGCAAACCCTTATGCAAAACCAAAATATCTTACTACAAATGCTTGCAGCTCAGCAGTCCAAATAAACCATGCCTAGCCTTCGAATAACTCTGTGGAACGCCAACGGTGTTTCACGGCATAAACCTGAAATAACTCAATTTCTGAACGAAAACCACATCGACGTTATGTTGCTGGCAGAAACGCATCTCACCAGCAAATATAACTTTCAAATACGGGGATACACGTTCTATGGCACAGATCATCCAGATGGTAAAGCGCATGGCGGCACTGGAATCTTAATAAGAGACCGCGTCAAACACCACTTTCACCAACGGTTTGCTAAAAATCATCTGCAAGCTACATCGATAAAATTACAGTTGGGCAACTGCAACCTTGCCATTGCCGCTGTCTACTGCCCACCCCGCTTTACAGTCTCCGAAGACCAATTCATGGACTTCTACAATTCGCTTGGAGAGCGATTCATAGCAGCAGGAGATTACAACGCCAAGCACACGCACTGGGGATCCCGCCTTGTGACCCCCAAAGGAAGGCAACTATATAATGCACTCATTAAAACATGCAACAAACTGGACTACGTTTCACCAGGCAGCCCTACATACTGGCCTACAGATCCTAGAAAACTACCTGATTTAATTGATTTTGCTGTGACAAAAAACATCTCTCGCAATCTAATATCTGCAAAATCGCTTTTGGATCTATCATCGGACCACTCACCAGTGCTAATAACTCTTCTTCAAAGCCCGGAATTAATCGAGCACCCTCGCAGGCTGACGTCGCATCGAACCAACTGGCTGAAGTTCAAAAAGTACGTAAGTTCCCACATTGAACTAACTCCACAGCTCAACATCAAGGAGGACATCGACTGCTACGCCGATGCCCTGGAGTCTGTACTCGTCGCAGCAGCCAAAGTCTCAACACCGCAAGAGAGGGATGGGCACACACACCAACACAAAACTAACCATGAAATCGAACAGCTTGTTCTGGAGAAAAGACGTTTGAGACGTACTTGGCAAACCAGCAGATCGCCATCCTCAAAACAAAGTCTTAAAGAAGCTTGTCGCAGACTTACCAGGGCTCTAAGGCAAGAAGAAGAAAAAGCACAACGCCAGTACATTGAGAAACTTTCACCCACCAGCACTAAGCATCCCTTGTGGAGGGCCCATTCAAAACTAAGTGCGCCGGCCGAAACAGTAATCCCCATAAGAGACTCTTTAGGCAGCTGGGCCAGAAGCGACAAAGACAGAGCTTGTACATTTGCTTTACACCTTCGAAATGTTTTTCAGCCAAACCCTGCAACTAATTCATTCGCACTACCGTCGCCGTCAATTCGAATTGAATCTGAGACGGAGCCAATTCTGTTTCAACCAAATGAAATTGCAAAAGTAATCAGCGAGCAATTGAAACCAAAAAAGGCCCCAGGCGGTGATCAAATAACTCCCAAAATGTTAATCGAACTTCCAAACTGTGCAGTTGAGGTTATTTGTAAACTCTTCAACGGGATTACACGACTTGGCTATTTCCCAAAAAAATGGAAAAAAATCGGTAATCATAATGATCCCAAAACCAGGGAAAGATCACACGATACCAGCTTCGTATAGACCGATAAGTTTACTCTCGTGTCTGTCAAAACTGTTCGAAAAATGCCTTCTGACGCGCATCATTCCATATCTGAAAGAGCACAACGTTATTCCAGCACATCAATTTGGCTTTCGAGAAAGCCATGGAACAATAGAGCAAGTCAACAGATTAACAACAGAAATAAGGACTGCATTCGAGCTTCGGGAATACTGCAGTGCGGTATTCCTTGACGTTGCACAGGCTTTCGACCGAGTCTGGCTTGATGGCCTTATCCATAAAATCAGAACGATCCTGCCAGGAAACACTCACAGGATACTGGAATCGTACCTTTACAACAGAGCCTTCGCCGTGAGATGCAACACCACAACATCCGATGACTACGCTATAGAGGCTGGAGTTCCCCAAGGTAGCGCCCTTGGTCCAACTCTATTTCTCCTCTACACCGCAGATATTCCCACGAACGAGCGGCTAACTACTTCTACATTCGCAGACGATACCGCGATCATAAGTCGGTCCAAATGCCCAACTCAGGCAACAGCACTACTAGCTGATCATCTCGTTGTAGTGGAGAGGTGGTTATCAGACTGGCGTATAAAAATAAATGCGCAAAAGTGTAAACACATAACGTTTACTCTTAACAGACAAACGTGTCCCCGCTAACCCTGAATAACACGCCACTTCCACAAGCTGACGATGTAACGTACCTTGGCATCCACCTAGACAGGAGACTTACATGGCGGAGACATATCGAAGCTAAGAAAATTCACCTAAAACTAAAATCAAACGGTCTCCATTGGCTTTTAAACGCGCGCTCCCCCCTCTGCCTGGACTTCAAGGTCCTGCTCTACAATTCCACGCTTAAGCCGGTCTGGACCTACGGCTCCCAATTGTGGGGAAACGCGAGCAGCAGCAACATCGACATTATTCAGCGAGCACAATCAAAAATCCTGAGAACTATCACTGGGGCACCTTGGTATGTTCGGAACGACAACATCCACAGAGATCTTGGCATTCTACCCGTAAAAGATGAAATATCAAAACAAAAAGCGTCCTACCACACCAAGCTAACTTCTCATCCAAACCAGCTCGCCAGGGGCCTAGCCAGGGCTTCCATCCGGACCCGATTGCAACGCAATGACCTTCCAGCTCAGCAATAGTTATTAGAGCCCCTAAATTTTCGCGCCAGTCACCTTGACTGTCAGATAGCTTTTTAATTTAAGATTCTATATACTTATTGTTAGTCTCAATTCAGAGAAGATCCAATAAATAAAATGCAAATGTTAAAAAAAAAAAAAAATTCGAACATTCGACCACTATATCCAAGGGATTTGATTAAAATACCGAAAATCGAGGTGATTTTCTTCGGATTTTGGCGTTGTCAGGGGTCATCATTTCTTTCCAAAAAATTTGTTCAAATTATATTTTTTTTCTGTGAGCGCCACTTTGTTGGAAATTTCGTAACGAATTCAACGAGGTATGCCATTCCAACAGTCGACCACTTGGGCCTTGTTATAATGGGGTGGGCGAGATGATTTCTTTTCGAAAAAAATTTTCAATCGAAATTTTGTAACAAATTCAACGAGGTATGTCAGTCCATTATTGGACCATTATTTCCCAGGGTTTTGATTCAAAAACCGAAAAATCGAGGTGATTTGCTCTGGATTTGGGATTTGTCATATAAATTTTTCAAATTATATTTTTAAAGCCTTGCAGAGGGTATTATAATTTTGGTCAAAAGTGTGCAACGCAGTGAAGGAGACATCTCCGACCCTATAAAGTATATATTTTCTTGATCAGGATCACCTCCTGAGTTGATATAGCCATGTCCGTCCGTCTGTCTGTCCGTCTGTCTGTTTCTACGCGAACTAGTCTCTCAGTTTTAAAGATATCGAATTGAAACTTTGCACACACCCTTCTTCCCTTTGCACGCAGTATATAAGTCGGAACGGCCGGGATCGGCCGACTATATCCTATATAGAGCCAACGTTAATTCTCGATAAGGATTTCTATTAAAGGAAATTGCGATGGTTTTCATTTGTCAATACCGAACTATATCCCAAGAACTATGCAAATCAAATCAAGTTAGCCAAATTGGAGGTCTGAGTCAAACAATGGCGTATGTGTGTATGCTGGTGCAGGACAAAAGCTGCCTGCGCTAAAGCAGCGCTGGTGCTGATGCTCGTACTGTAAAGCTGCCAGCTCTAAGAGATCGCCGAATTCAAATTGATAATTTGAACTTTTTGTCCTTTTTTCCTGTGGTCACTCTAATTAACATTGTGTTAATGCAAAATCTAAAGTTTTTTAGTTAAGTAACGGGTATCTAATAGTCGAGGCACTCGACTATAGATTTCTCTCTTGTTTTTTCTGTAAATGACACTTTTTTGGAAGTTTAATGTTTTCTTTTCGAAAACATTTTTCAATCGATATTTTTGTCCTGTAAATGCCATTTTTTTGAAAATTTTGTATCGAATTCAACGAGGTTTGCCATTCGAACATTCGACCACAATATCTAAGGGATTTGATTAAAATACCGAAAATCGAGGTGATCTTCTTCGAATTTTGGCGTTGTCAGGGGTCATCATTTCTTTCCAAAAATTTGTTCAAATGTTTTTTTTTTCTGTTGGAAATTTCGTAACGAATTCAACGAAACTATAAAAGCTAGAATATTGGCATTTTGCATGTAGATTTTAGGAGTTCCAACGCAGTGCAAGTTTGTTTCAAAATGGTGCCACACCCCCTCTGACGCCCACAAGCCACAAGCTGTGGCCACAGTTTTGATGCTATTATGAAAATTTTAATTGATATGTATTTGTTTCGTCAATACCTATCGATTGGCCTTAAGCCTGGCTAGCGCCTACATTCTCGCCCTTCATGGCCCGTGGTACCAATGTATTAGGGGTAGATGGCGCAATACAACAGCGCCATCTAACGGATGACTTTGGAACAGCTGGCCAAGGTGCTCAACCGAGTCAACGTTGTTATATAACTATGCAAATCAAATCAAGTTAGCCAAATTGGAGGTCTGAGTCAAACAATGGCGTATGTGTGTATGCTGGTGCAGGACAAAAGCTGCCTGCGCTAAAGCAGCGCTGGTGCTGATGCTCGTGCTGTAAAGCTGCCAGCTCTAAGAGATCTCCGAATTCAAATTGATAATTTTAACTTTTTGTCCTTTTTTCCTGTGGTCACTCTAATTCACATTATGGTAATGCAAAATCTAAAGTTGTTTAGCTGAGTAACGGGTATCTAATATTCGAGGCACTCGACTATAGCGTTCTCTCTTGTTTTTTTTTGTAAATGACACTTTTTTGGAAGTTTTGTAACGAATTCAACAAGGTATGCCATTCCAACATTCGACCACTATTTCCTAGGGTTTTAATTCAAAAAACGAAAAAGCGAAGTGATTTTCTCCGGTTTTGGGCCTTGTCATTTGAGGGGTCATGGTTTTTTTTCGAACAAATTTTTCAAATGATATTTTTTTTTCTGTAAATGACACTTGGTTGGTAATTTTGTAACGAATTCAACTAGGTATGCCATTCGAACATTTGACCACTATATCCAAGGGTTTTGATTAAAATACCGAAAATCGAGGTGATTTTCTTCGGATCTTGGCGTTGTCCTAAGGGGGTCATAATTTTTATCCAAACATTTGTTCAAATCATATTTTTTTTCTGTAAATGCCACTTTGTTGGAAATTTTGTAACTAATTCAAAGAGGTATGCCATTCGAACATTCGACTACTATATCCAAGGCTTTCGATTAAAATACCGAAAATTGAGGTGATTTTCTTCGGATTTTGGCGTTGTCATAAGGAGTTCATCACTTCTTTCAAAAAATTTGTCAAAACAATATTTTTTTCAGCCACTTTATTAGAAATTTTGTAACGAATTCAACGAGGTTTGCCATTCGAACATTCGACCACTATATCCAAGGGTTTTGATTAAAATCGATAAATCGAGGCGATTTTCTTCGGATTTTGGCGTTGTTATAAGGGGTTCATCATTTCATTCCAAAAATTTGTTCAAATGATATTTTTTTCTGTAAATGCCACTTTGTTGGAAATTTTGTAACAAATTCAACGAGGTATGCCATTTCAACAGTCGACCACTTGGGCCTTGTTATAATGGGGTGGGCGATATGATTTCTTTTCGAAAAAAATTTTCAATCGAATTTAACGAGGTATGCCATTAGAAAATTCGACCACTATATCCAAAGGTTTTGATTAAAATACCGAAAATCGAGGTGATTTTCTTCGGATTTTGGCGTTGTCATAAGGGGTTCATCATTTCATTCCAAAAATTTGTTCAAAAGATATTTTTTTTTGTAAATGCCACTTTGTTGGAAATTTTGTAACAAATTCAACGAGGTATGTCAGTCCATTATTGGACCATTATTTCCCAGGATTTTGATTCAAAAACCGAAAAATCGAGGTGATTTTCTCTGGATTTGGAATTTGTCATAACGGTGGGGGTCATGTTTTTTTTTCAAAAAAAATTTTCAAATGCTATTTTCTCTTCTGTAAATGACATATACCTGATTGATCGGAAATGCCATAAGTTTGGTGTTTGTAAAGTTAGGAAGTTGGGATATTCTTCGGATTTTGGCGTTGTCAGGGGTCATCCTTTCTTTCCAAAAATTTGTTCAAATGATATTTTTTTTCTGTAAACGCCACTTTGTAGGAAATTTTGGTAACGAATTCAACGAGGTATGCCATTTCAACAGTCGACCACTTGGGCCTTGTTATAATGGGGTGGGCGATATGATTTCTTTTCGAAAAAAATTTTCAATCGAATTTAACGAGGTATGCCATTAGAAAATTCGACCACTATATCCAAAGGTTTTGATTAAAATACCGAAAATCGAGGTGATTTTCTTCGGATTTTGGCGTTGTCATAAGGGGTTCATCATTTCATTCCAAAAATTTGTTCAAAAGATATTTTTTTTTGTAAATGCCACTTTGTTGGAAATTTTGTAACAAATTCAACGAGGTATGTCAGTCCATTATTGGACCATTATTTCCCAGGATTTTGATTCAAAAACCGAAAAAAAGGTGATTTGCTCTGGATTTGGGATTTGTCATATTAATTTTTCAAATGATATTTTTAAAGCCTTGCAGAGGGTATTATAATTTTGGTCAAAAGTGTGCAACGCAGTGAAGGAGACATCTCCGACCCTATAAAGTATATATTTTCTTGATCAGGATCACCTCCTGAGTTGATATAGCCATGTCCGTCCGTCTGTCTGTCCGTCTGTCTGTTTCTACGCGAACTAGTCTCTCAGTTTTAAAGATATCGAATTGAAACTTTGCACACACCCTTCTTCAATTTGCACGCAGTATATAAGTCGGAACGGCCGGGATCGGCCGACTATATCCTATAGCTGCCATATAACTGAACGATCGGATATGCCATAACTTTGGTGTTTGTAATGTTAGGAAGTTGGGATTTTCTATTTCATAAGGATCGGCCGACTATATCTTATAGCTGCCATATAACTGATTGAGCGGAAATGCCATAACTTTGGTGTTTGTAAAGTTAGGAAGCTGGGATTTTCTATGGGTTTTATATTTGGCCAATTAATCTGACCCACCAAATTTCAAAATGATCGGCCGACTATATCCTATAGCCGCCATATAACTGATTGATCGGAAATGCCATAACTTTGGTGTTTGTTAAGTTAGGAAGTTGGGATTTTCTATGGTATTTATTTTTGGCCAATCAATCCGACATACCAAATTTCAAAAGGATCGGCCGACTATATTCTATAGCTGCCATATAACTGAACGATTGGAACTGCCATAACTTTGGTGTTTTTAAAGTTAGGAAGTTTGAAGAATATAATTTACAGAATATTCTGCAAGGGTATTTCAACTTCGGCTTCGCCCGAAGTTAGCTTTCCTTTCTTGTTTTTTCTGTAAATGACATATACCTGATTGATCGGAAATGCCATAAGTTGGGATTTTCTATTGGTTTTATATTTGGCCAATCAATCCGACCTACCAAATTTCAAAAGGATCGGCCGACTATATTCTATACCTGCTATATAACTGAACGATTGTAAATGCCTTATCTTTGGTTTTTTTAAAGTTCGGAAGTTGGGATTTTTATGAGTGTTAAGAATGCATAATATAAATAATTTTGGAGAATATAATTTACAGAATATTCTGCAAGGGTATTTGAACTTCGGCTGCGCCCGAAGTTAGCTTTTCTTTGTTGTTTTTTCTGTAAATGACACTTTGTTGGAAATTTTGTAACGAATTCAAAGAGGTAAGCCATTCCAACATTCGACCACTATTTCCCAGGGTTTTAATTAAAAAACCGGCAAATCGAGCTGCTATTATCCGGATTTGGGCCTTGTCATAATGGGGTGGGGGACATGATTTATTTTCGAAAAAAATTTCAATTAATACTTTTTTTCTGTAAATAACACTTTTTGAATATTTTGTAACGAATTCAACGAGGTATGCCATTCGAACATTCGACCACTATTTCCCAGGGTTTTAATTAAAAAACCGAAAAATCGAAGAGATTTTCTCCGGATTTTGGCCTTGTCATAAGGGTGAGGGTCATGGATTTTTTTTCGAGAAAATTTTTTAAATGATATTTTTTTTCTGTAAATGACACTTTGTTGGGAATTTTGTAATGAATTCAACGACTTATGCCATTCGAACATTCGACAAAATGTTTTGATTAAAATACCGAAATCCAGGTGATCTTCATTTTTGTCAAAACATTGGCTCAAATGATATTTTTTTACTGTAAATTCCCCTTTTTTTTGAAATTTTTCAGCGAATTCAAAGAGGTAAGCCATTCCAACATTCGACCACTAGTAACGAGTTCAACGAGGTATGCCATTCCAGCACTCGACCACTGTTTCCCAGGGTTTTAATTCAAAAACCGAAAATTCGAAGTGATTTTTCTCCGGATTTGGGCTTTTTCATAAGGGTGGAGTCATGGTTTCTTTCGAAAAAATTTTTCAAATGATATTTTTTTTCTGTAAATAACACTTTGTTGGAAATTTTGTAATGAATTCAACGAGGTGTGCCATTCTAACATTCGACCAAGGGTTTTGATTAAAATACCGAAATCCAGGTGATTTTCATTTTTTTCAAAAATTGGCTCAAATGATATTTTTTTCTGTAAATGCCACTTTTTTGGAAATATTTCAACGAATTCAAAGAGGTAAGCCATTCCAACATTTGACCACTATTTCCCAGGGTTTTAATTAAAAAACCGAAAAATCGAAGTGATTTTCTCCGGATTTGGACCTTTTCATAAGGGTGGAGTCATGGTTTTTTTTTTTAATTTTTCAAATGATATTTTTTTTTTGTAAATGACACTTTGTTGGAAATTTTTTAACGAATTCAACGAGGTATGCCATTCGACCATTCGAACACTATTTCCCAGGGTTTTAATTAAAAAACCAGCAAATCGAGCTGATATTATCCGGATTTGTGCCTTGTCATAATGGGGTGGGGGACATGATTTCTTTGCGAACAAATTTTTTAATTTAAATTTTTTTTTTCTGTAAACGTTTTTTGGAAATTTTGTAAAGAATTCTACGAGGTATGCCATTCGAACATTCGAACACTATTTCCCAGGGTTTTTATTAAAAAACCAGCAAATCGAGCTGATATTATCCGGATTTGTGCCTTGTCATAATGGGGTGGGACATGATTTCTTTGCGAACAAATTTTTCAATTTATATTTTTTTTCTGTAAATGTTTTTTGGAAATTTTGTAATGAATTCAACGAGGTGTGCCATTCTAACATTCGACCAAGGATTTTGATTAAAATACCGAAATCCAGGTGATTTTCATTTTTTTCAAAAATTGGCTCAAATGATATTTTTTTCTGTAAATGCCACTTTTTTGGAAATATTTCAACGAATTCAAAGAGGTAAGCCATTCCAACATTTGACCACTATTTCCCAGGGTTTTAATTAAAAAACCGAAAAATCGAAGTGATTTTCTCCGGATTTGGACCTTTTCATAAGGGTGGAGTCATGGTTTTTTTTTTAATTTTTCAAATGATATTTTTTTTTTGTAAATGACACTTTGTTGGAAATTTTTTAACGAATTCAACGAGGTGTGCCATTCCAACATTCGACCACTATTTCCCAGAGTTTTAATTAAAAAACCGGCAAATCGAGTTGATATTATCCGGATTTGGGTCTTGTTATAATGGGGTGGGTAAGATGATTTCTTTTCGAAAAAAATTTTAAATCGATATTTTTCTTCCGTAAATGCCACTTATTTGGAAATTTTGTAACGAATTCAACGAGGTATGCCATTCGACCATTCGAACACTATTTCCCAGGGTTTTTATTAAAAAACCAGCAAATCGAGCTGATATTATCCGGATTTGTGCCTTGTCATAATGGGGTGGGACATGATTTCTTTGCGAACAAATTTTTCAATTTATATTTTTTTCTGTAAATGTTTTTTGGAAATTTTGTAAAGAATTCTACGAGGTATGCCATTTGAACATTCGACCACTATATCAAAGGGTTTTGATTAAAATACCGCAAATCGAGGTGATTTTCTTCGGATTTTGGTATTGTCCTAAGGGGGTCATCATTGCTTTCCAAAAATTTGTTCAAATGCTACTGTTTTCTGTAAATGACACTTTGTTGGACATTTTTTAACGAATTCAACGGTGTATGCCATTCCAACATTCGTCCACTATTTCTCAGGGTTTTAATTCAAAAACCGAAAAATCGATGTGATTTTCTCCGGATTTGGGCTTTTTATAAGGGTGGAGTCATGGTATTTTTTCCAAGAAAATTTTTTAAATGATATTTTTTTCTGTAAATGTTGGGAATTTTGTAATGAATTCAACGAGTTATGCCATTCGAACATTCGACCAAATGTTTTGATTAAAATACCGAAATCCAGGTGATCTTCATTTTTGTCAAAACATTGGCTCAAATGATATTTTTATACCCTTGCAGAGGGTATTATAATTTTGGTCTGAAGTTTGTAACGCAGTGAAGGAGACGTTTCCGACCCTATAAAGTATATATATTCTTGATCAGGATCAATAGGGGAGTCGATATAGCCATGTCCGTCTGTCCTTCTGTCCGTCCGTCCGTCTGTCCGTCTGTCCGTCTGTTTCAAACAAGTGTACGCAGATCAAGTTTGAAAACCGCCCCGATCGGATGTCTATATCCTATAGCTCCCATAGGAACAATCGGATATAACTTGCAAGATTGGAAGATATTTCGGGCAGTGTAAAGGCTATTGACATAAATCTTTCCAAATCTTATTTTTTTATGCGTACCTTGATCAGGGTAGAAGAGCGTGACGATCGGACGTCTATATCCTATAGCTCCCATAGGAACAAAAGGGTATAATCGGTTAAAATTTAATGATTTTTAGGATATTTCACGCAGTATACAAGCTATTGACATGAATCTTTCCAAATCGTATTTTTATACCCTTGCAGAGGGTATTATAATATTGGTCAAAAGTGTGCAACGCAGTGAAGGAGACATCTCCGACCCTATAAAGTATATATATTCTTGATCAGGATCACCTCCTGAGTTGATATAGCCATGTCCGTCTGTCCGTCTGTCTGTTTCTACGCAAGCTAGTCTCTCAGTTTTAAAGCTATCGAATTGAAACTTTGCCCACACCCTTCTTTCCTTTGCACGCAGTATATATGTCGGAACGGGATCGGCCGACAATATCCTATAGCTGACATATAACTGATTGATCGGAAATGCCATAACTTTGGTGTTTGTAAAGTTAGGAAGTTGGGATTTTCTATGGGTTTTATATTTGGCCAATCAATCCGACCAACCAAATTTCATAAGGAGCGGCCGACTATATCCCATAGCCGCCATATAACTGATTGATCGGAAATGCCATAACTTTGGTGTTTGTTAAGTTAAGAAGTTGGGGTTTTCTATGGGTTTTATATTTGTCCAATCAATCTAACCTATCAAATTTTATAAGGATCGGCCGACTATATCATATAGCTGCCATATAACTGAACGATTGGAAATGCCATAACTTTGGTGTTTTTAAAGTTAGGAAGTTGTGATTTTTTATGAGTATTAAGAATGCATCATATGAAATTATAATTTACAGAGTGTTCTGCAAGGGTATATCAACTTCGGCTCCGCCCGAAGTTAGCTTTTCTTTCTTGTTTTACTGTAAATTCCACTTTTTTGGAAATTTTTCAACGAATTCAAAGAGGTAAGCCATTCCAACATTCGACCACTAGTAACAAATTCAACGAGGTATGCCATTCCAGCATTCGACCACTATTTCCCAGGGTTTTAATTAAAAAACCGAAAAATCGAAGTGATTTTCTCCGGATTTGGGCCTTTTTATAAGGGTGGAGACATGGTTTTTTTTCGAAAAAATTTTTCAAATGATATTTTTTTCTGTAAATTACACTTTGTTGAAAATTTTGTAACGAACTCAACGAGGTATGCCATTCCAACATTCAACCACTATTTCCCAGGGTTTTAATTAAAAAACCGGCAAATCGAGCTGATATTATCCGGATTTGGGCCTTATTATAATGGGGTTGGGAAAATGATTTCTTTTCGAAAAAATTTTTCAATCGATATTTTTTTTGCTGTAAATGCCACCTATTTGGAAATTTTGTAACGAATTCAACGAGGTATGCCATTCGAACATTCGAACACTATTTCCCAGGGTTTTGATTAAAAAATCGAAAAATCAAAGTGATTTTCTCCGGATTTGGGCTTTTTCATAAGGGTGGAGTCAGGTTTTTTTTTCGAAAAAATTTTTCACATCATATTTTTTTTCTGTATATGACACTTTGTTGGAAATTTTGTAATGAATTCAACGAGGTATGCCAGTCCATTATTGAACCACTATTTCCCAGGAATTTGATTCAAAAACCGGCAAATCGAGCTGATATTATCCGGATTTGGGCCTTGTCATAATGGGGTGGGGGACATGATTTCTTTGATATACAATTTTTCAATTAATATTTTTTTTCTGTAAATGCCACTTTTTTGGAAATTTTGTAACGAATTCAAGGAGGAATGCCATTCCAACATTCTACCACTATTTCCCAGAGTTTTAATTAAAAAACCGAGCTGCTATTATCCGGATTTGGGCCTTGTCATAATGGGGTGGGGGACATGATTTCTTTGCGAAAAAAATTTTTCAATTGATATTTTTTTTCTGTAAATGCCACTTTTTTGGAAATTTTGTAACGAGGTATGCCATTTGAACATTCGACCACTATATCCAAGGGTTTTGATTAAAGTACCGCAAATCGAGGTGATTTTCTTCGGATTTTGGCGTTGTCCTAAGGGGGTCATCATTGTTTTCCAAAAATTTGTTCAAATGCTACTTTTTTTCAGCCACTTTGTTGGAAATTTTGTAACGAATTCAACGAGGTATGCCAGTCCATTATTGGACCACTGTTTCCCAGGGTTTTGATTCAAAAACCTAAAAATCAAGGTGATTTTCTCCGGATTTGGGCCTAGTCATAAAGGTGGCGGTCATAAGGATCGACCGACTATATCCTAAAGCTGCCATATAACTGATTGATCGAAAATGATATTACTTTGGTGTTTGGGATTTTCTATGGGTTTTATATTTGGCCAATCAATCCGACCTACCAAATTTCATAAGGATCGGCCGACTATATCATATAGCTGCCATAGGTTAGGTTAGGTTAGGACGGCTGCCAGACTATAGCCTGGCACACTTAGACCTCTGTGGGTCCATTGTGATACCGTATGATCTCTATTTTTGGGTCCCCTATCCGTTAAGAGTCAGCCTGTAGGTTGATCGATCAGCAAGTCCCCCATCCGGAGGATTTAATAAAAGAGCTTAGACTCTTCAGGTTAATCTGCGATATTTCGGTCAGGTCATTTATGAAAGGATATCCTAAGTGTTTCAGTCTAAGCCTGCATAGGGCTGGGCATGAACAGAGTAGGTGTTCCACCGTTTCCTCTTCTTTCTCATCCCTGCAGCTTCTACAAAAATCATTTTTTGGGGCTTTTAGCCTGCCGTCGTGTGCGCCAACGAGCTAGTGGCCTGTGAGTACTCGAATTAGCATGCCGCACTCAGTGTGGCTGAAATTGAGTAGTTCTGATGTTTTCTTATTGTTTATTGCAGGCCATGTCTGGTGAGAGATTCGGCATTGCGGTGTGTTTTGCCAATGAGTGTTGGCTAATTTGCTGAAATGGTTTTTAATAATTAGCTTGCAAGTAGCCAAAGGCATGCCAACATTCTCCTTTCCTGAAAGGAGAGGTAAAAAATTAGATAGTTTTCTAATTATTAAAACCGAAAAAAACTTGGCGGTGGCTAAAATTATTAACAGCGAAAAACGAAAACGAAAAAGAAAAGGTGTCGACGGCTCAAATCAATTTCAACGAATGCTTATATATTTTTCGACAAAGTACTTAGAGCCTAGCTTAACGAAGGTTGGCGAAGACGGGGCGACTTCGCCGAGAGCGAGAGAAAACTTTATTGTGCTCCCGCCTTCGCCCTAAACTAACTTACACTAAACTTCAAGTTTTTATTTTTTCAATATATTTCAAATTTCAATTTTGAGCGAACACCGGCCCCGTTGAACACCCATCGGGCTTCAACACAATGGAAGCGGCGCCAACTTATGAATGGCCCGCCGAAAAAGGCCTCCTCCACTAGTTCGCACGTCGACGACCCTGACCATGCCGTCCTCCCCTGCGTGCCTGGCGACTATTCTGCTGAGGAGCCATTGTTGGGGCGCAGGTTGTCCTCGGCCACGAGGACGAGATCTCTTTCGCTGATGTTGGGCTGCTGCTGGTGCCACTTGCCCCGTATTTGGAGGCCCAGGACATATTCCCGGGACCATCGCCGCCAGAACATTTGCCTGACTGACGAGACAAGCCGCCATCGCCGCAAGCAGTTGAGACCCTCCTGGTCCGGGGTCCGGAGTGCTGGTGTGGCGAGTAGCGGCCCGCCTGTCAGTTGGTGCCCGGGTGTCAGCGCCTCTCCGTCGCTTGGGTCGCTGCTGATTGCTCCGAGCGGCCGGGAGTTCATCACCACCTCGATTCCCACGAGGACTGTCCCCAGCTCTTCTGCGCTTAGGAGCGCGCTGCCCACCGCCCGTAGGAGTAGGTTCTTGGCAGTTTTGACACCTGCCTCCCATAGTCCGCCCATGTGCGGAGCCCGCGGTGGTGTGAAGACAAATTCGCATCCGCTTTTTGATGCGAATTCGCGTATCGCGTCGGCTTCGTCCTCTATCCTCTCTCGAAGGGCCCGAAAGTGGCGACTCGCTCCGACGAAGTTCGTCCCGTTGTCGCAATGGACGACTTGGGGACATCCTCGGCGCCCAACGAACCTTTGAAAAGCCAATAAAAAGGAATCTGTGGTTAAATCTGAAACAACTTCTAGATGAACCGCTTTGGACGCAAAACAAACGAAGAGCGCAATGTAGGACTTATACAGAGGCCTACCACGAATTTTCAATGTCGTATAGACAGGGCCACAAAAATCGACGCCACATATAGCAAATGGGCGGAGAGCACGGAGACGATCTGCGGGTAAATTTCCCATAATTTGTGTCATTAGTCGAGGCTTACACTTAAAGCAGCGTATGCATGATCGAACTATCTGACTGCAGACCTCCTGAGCGTTTACGATCCAAATACGCTGTCGAAGGAGACTCACAAGGGCTCGTGGACCAACATGAAAATTGGAATGGTGAAGATGCCGAACATAGCTCTGCACAAATTGGGAGCGTTTTGTCAACAACAATGGAAACTTGGCATCGCATGATATAGGAGCATTAGCTAGTCGCCCCCCAACTCGCAACAAAGAAAAGTGACACCAAGTCCCCTTGTCTTCATGGATGAATGGATTCAATCGCTGAAGACTTGGGCCAACTCTGGATCCTTTACGAACTTTTTCTGTTTCTTCATGATACTCGTGCTTCTGTAATATCTCGACAATTTTTAGAAAAGCTTCATTATATTCAGTCGGCGACAAAGTTTTTTCAAATACCATACTTTTGTCTTTGCATTTTCTTATGAAGCGGAAGCAGTTTAAGGTGTGACGAAAATCCCTCGATGACATCTACCAAATCCAAATTTTTTACAGCAGCGGTCAGTCCGACCGCAGTCTTCCTCGATTCTTGTAGTAGGTCTTCTTCATCTAGTTCAAAGTGTGCATTCTGGGGCCAGTTTGCATCTTCCTCTTTTAAAAACGCAGGTCCAGTAAACCATATTGACTGTATAATTTCGTCGACATCACAACCTCTTGATACAATATCTGCTGGGTTTTGTTTCGTTGGAACATGCCGCCACGTAGCTTCACCTGACCACTCTTGAATCTCCGCTACTCTATTCGATACGAATGTGGATAATGAAGATGGATGAGACCGGATCCAATGAAGCGTAACTTCAGAATCCGACCAATAAACAATCCGTTCGATAGGTACCTTTAATAGGGGCTTGATTCTGTGCCAGAGATCTGCGAAAAGGTGAGCGGCACATAACTTAAGCCTTGGGAGTGTTTTAGTCTTGAGCGGCGCTACTTTAGACTTTGAAGTCAACAGCGATATTTTATAACCTTCTGCAGTTTTGCTGCGAATGTAGACGCAAGCTCCATAAGCTCTTAAGGATGCGTCAGCAAAGGCATGTAATTGGACCGGTGACATCGGATCGGTATGCACAAACCGGGGAATAGATATTTCCTCTAATTTAGACAATGTAATTTTTATCATATTCCAAGCTGTTTCCAAATGAATAGGAATCGACTCATCCCAATCTATCTTATTAAGCCAAAGTTCCTGCAATAGGATCTTTCCTCTAATTACAATAGGACTTAATAAGCCGAGGGGGTCAAACAGCTTCGATGTCACCGATAGTATGTTCCGTTTTGTCGCTCGGAGACCCATGACAGCAGTGTCAATTTGAAATTTGAAGGCATCTTCGTTAGGCAACCACGATATTCCTAACGCCTTAGTTGACTCTGAGTCCGAGTTGGGTATGGATTTAACTGTGCTCTCAGATGCGGTAACGTCAGGTGAGTTTGAAAACCACTTTGTCAATTCAAAACCTGCAGTTTGAAGAACCTGAGATACTTCAGACTTAATAGTCTTTAACTCCTCTACGCATGCAGCACCAGTCAACACATCATCGACATAAAAGTCGGATCCAATAACCTTAGCAGCTCTAGGAAAAGAAACTTTGGCAGACTCACTTAACCTTTTTAAACACCGAATAGCCAAAAACGGGGCTGGTCCAGTACCATATGTTACGGTGTTGAGCTTGTATAATCTCAAGGACTCAGAGGGGTCTCTTCTCCACACTATAAGTTGAAACTGCCTATCTGCTTCATTCACCATCACTTGGCGATACATTTTCTTTACATCGGCGGTCAGGGCAAACCTATGCAGCCGGAAGCGCAGTAACGTTGAGTACAACTCATCTTGGATTGTCGGCCCAACCATCAAAATGTCATTTAGAGACTTCTGAGTTGACGATTTACAAGACGCATCGAAAACGACACGTAACTTGGTTGACGTACTTTGGGGTCTCAGAACACATTGATGTGGGATAACATAATGTGGAGCAGAAGGAAGTTTATCTGTAAGAGACATATGACCTAAGGAAAGGTACTCCTCCATAAATTCTAGGTACATTTCCTTCATCTCAGGGTCTCGAGACAGCCTTCTTTCAAGCGACAAAAACCGCCGTTCTGCAACTTCAAAAGAGTTGCCTAACTCATTTGGATCAGATTTAAACGGCAGTCTTACTTCAAACCGACCTGATGGCAAAACCTGAGTAGTCTTCCGGTAGTGTTCTTCACATAACTTTTGCTCAGGTGACAGAATTTTCTTTAGAGATGGCATTTTTTCCAGTGACCAAAACTTCTGTAGTGTGCTGTCAATAGACACTAAAATCTCTTCACTACAACTGAAACTTTTCACAACTTCTGTAGGGGAAGATGCCTTATATCTACCCGATACAACCCAGCCGAAGAGGGTTTTCTGCAGAGTTGGAAAGTCAGGACCTTGTCTAATTTGTCCAACAGCTAATAATTCGAAAAATGATTCTGCTCCTATTAACATATCTATTCTTTGTGGCTTGTAGAAATAGGGGTCTGCTAGTGGTAGGTGAGGATGATATCCTTATATTGATTTCAAAATCCAAAAATCGAAGGAGAACTCACTACCATTTATACGTGACTTCACCATTGTGTGTACCTTTTTCTTAACTTGAGAATTGGACTCGCCAATACCAAGTAAGTTTATACACGACTCCTCTTTACGGATCTGTAAGCGGTGAGCAAGGTCCTCTGTTATAAAATTCGTTTGGGACCCAGAGTCAAGAAGTGCTCGGGCCCAAATATATTCACCGTTTTTAGTTCTTACACTTACGATCGACGTGGCTAAAATCACTCTGTCCAATGATGTCGCATGCATAACATGTGACGTGGAAGGCTGATCTTGATTTAAAGAGGGAGAAAGAATCTCTTGGGGTGGTGGCAACGCTAAACTATTTTCGGACACTGTATATCTATGCAGTAAAACGTGATGCGAGCGGCCACAAACTCGACATTTATTAAATTTGCATTTTGAAACAGTGTGACCCTTTCGCATACAATTGATGCATAAGGAAGCAGATTTTACAAAGTCAAACCTTTGCATTACCGAAAGGCGACCAAACGGACCACAGTTCGCTAGGATATGGTCTCCTGCATTGCAATAGCTACAACTTTGCTGGGATTTTCTGTTGGACGAAGAACAAGAAAATGAGCTGCGATTATGTGGCTTGCTCGACATAACTTTATCTTGCTTTGGTTTCGTCTATTCTTCAGCGGATAAATGCTGGTATCGGCGGTTTAACATTTTTTCAAAATCGGACCAAAGCGGTAACCTTTCATAATCTAATTGTTCTTTCCATTTTTGTTTGGTCACTGGGTCTACTCTGTTCCAAACAAGATAAATCAACATTGCATTTGAAATCTTGGTGTCGTCTCCTATCGATAACAAAGAACCGTATATAGATGATAAGGTGTCGATAATATTTCTTAAAGACGAAGCTGACTGTTGCGTTATTTTCGGAAGACTAAACAATGTTGAAATATTATTCATAAAAATTAAACATTCGTTATCATACACTTTTTTCAGGCTGATCATAGCCTTTTCATAATTGCTCTCGGTGACTTGGTAGGCCTTAATAGTTCCCAAAGCTTCACCAGAAAGACAAGAAATTAAGTGATTGAATTTTTCTAAGACGGGAATGCTGTCGTCTTGATGAACAAGAGTTTCGAAAAGGCTAATGAAATTCTTAAACTCTGAATATTTGCCGCTGAATTTCGGCAATGCCAAATTCGGAAGTCGAGCTCGAGTTGGGGCGACAGAAGCTGATCCAATTATTTTGGTTTCGCTTGCCGTCTTCAAGGTTGAGATAAGCGACATTATTTTTGCCTTGGTTATTATTGAAAGCTCTTCCAACTCTTCTCCGAACTCATCGCCATCATCTAAATCTTCGATCTGTTCTTGTATTTGAGTTGCCTTAATAAAAGAAGCATTTAAAATCTCTAGCCGACAAGTTAGTTCTACTTCTTGGATCGGAATCTGGCCGGCTTCTATTCGATCATTTAATCGGCGGATGCTCATCACTGGTTTTTTGAGCTTATTTTTAAGATCCGCAAGAAGTTCAAGAGATTTTGGCTTATCTGGACTCATTTTAATTTATTTTTATATATAAACCACGAAAATAAATAAATATATATATATAAATAAATTATTTATCCAAGAATAATAATTAATAAAATAAATAAGTTTTAAAAGAGGATAATTGTTCAATTAGAACGACGACAAAATGTTAAATAAATTTTCGAAACAAAATACTAAGAGTAAATAACAATTTAATTTAATTATTAAATTTGTTCGAAAAAATTATTTTAATAATTATCCACAACGAAAACGACAAAAAAAATAATAAAATGGATATCGAGCCACGAGGTATAAAAATTAACAGTGGTTGCAAATGACGGCAAAAATCAGTATACCCGTCCGAATGCAGGGTAGCGCGTCACTTTGATCTTCAGCGCGCCAAACCAAAAGTCCAACAACAATTACAACGATGCTAACGGCAGACAAGCGAAGCGAAAAACGAAAACGAAAAAGTTAACCGCTGCAGCTGCTTGTATATGAGGGCTTATGTATTGGTTATGTATAGCGGCTGGGATGATTTTACCAACTATTAATTTTCGAGTTTCAATAAATAAATTGGGGCGACAGTGATTGCAATAATATAACACAATTATGTAAATGTTGCGTCCAACGGAGGTTCAAATAGGTTATAATGTGTATGTGTATATGTATGTGTATATAATAAATTTTAATATAATTTTTTATTTTTATTTATTATAAATAAATGCATGCACAACGAGCTCTACTATATCGATACGTCTGTGCCAAGAATTGAAAGCGAGGTGCAATTTTTCAGCACAAGACAATAAACAATTAAATTGTTTTTCTTATAAACTCAAACTTTCAATTTTTTGCACAAATACCTCAGGTTCTGCTTTAGGGTCTTTCAATCCAGCTGCCACTTTCCTTTTGCACATTGAGCAGTCGCAGGGCATCCCTCTGGCAGCAGTTCTTTTGTGGCGAACAGGGTATTTCGCGACCGGCACGATATTTTAAGCAGGAGCTGCTGTCCACACCGACACGCCGCGGGCAACAAAAAACACTATGTATGTATGTAATTGAGTGCTTTGAACTCCACTTGCACTTGCACTTTATATTTTTGGTTTATGTGTCACTGTCACTAGTTTCCAAATAAATTAATAACTTTAACGTCAACCCGGGGGCGCCATGAAAAATTAGAGAGTTTTCTAATTATTAAAACCGAAAAAAACTTGGCGGTGGCTTAAATTATTAACAGCGAAAAACGAAAACGAAAAAGAAAAGGTGTCGACGGCTCAAATCAATTTCAACGAATGCTTATATATTTTTCGACAAATTACTTAGAGCCTAGCTTAACGAAGGTTGGCGAAGACGGGGCGACTTCGCCGAGAGCGAGAGAAAACTTTATTGTGCTCCCGCCTTCGCCCTAAACTAACTTACACTAAACTTCAAGTTTTTATTTTTTCAATATATTTCAAATTTCAATTTTGAGCGAACAAGAGGTATGGTGGTGCCTTGCCTGGCTAGCTCGTCTGCTATACAGTTGCCTTCGATATCCCGGTGACCCGGAACCCATATAAGGCTGACAGTAAACTGACTAGCCATCTCGTGGAGAGATTTGCGACAGTCTGCTATTGTTCGGGAGTTTGTATTCGTCGAGTAGATTGATTTAATAGCCGCTTGGCTATCACTATATATGTTTATGTGTCTGTTCTGGGTGTTTAAGTCCCTTAAACAGATGAGTGCTTCCATTATAGCATACACTTCCGCTTGGAAGACACTGCAGTGGTCAGGAAGTCTGAATGACTGCCTGATCTCTAATTGTTCGGAGTATATGCCTCCACCTACGTGTCCGTCTAGATTGGAGCCGTCTGTATATAAACTGATTGCGTCTATTGAGCCCGGTCGGCCCCGATCCCATACTTCCCTGCCTGGGATCAGAGCTTCGAAGGGCGTGTGACTGTATTCACGGGTTTTACATAGATCCGTTTTTGGCGGGATCAAATTGTCATGCTGAAGAATCTTAGCGTGACCAAACAGTTGGGCTTTCCATTGCCCCATATCCCTTAGTCGAATGGCTGCCGATTTCGCCCTATCCATGCCTGCTAAGTCCAGGCTCTGGAGGTTCAAGATCGCATTCAGCGCTTCGTTTGGGGTAGTTCGAAGGGCTCCACTAATGCACAAAGCCGCCATGCGCTGTACTTTGTTAAGGGGAGTTAAGATACATTGTTTGTGTAAAGCAGTCCACCACAGAGCCACTCCATATAGTAGGATTGGCTTGACTACCGCTGTGTATATCCAATTGACGATTTTAGGGGATTCCCGATTGCTTTTTTACAGGAGTAAAGTGCAATGGTCGCTTTCTTGGTTCGTTCTTGGTTGTTTAAGCCCCATTTAAGACGCTTATCTAATACTAACCCCAAGTATCTTGCGTGCTCGCTAAAAGAGAGATTACAGTTGTTTAAAGTGGGTGGGTTAAGTTTTGGGATTTTGTATCTATTAGTAAAAAGGACTAGTTCCGTTTTTGAGGGGTTTACCCCAAGTCCGTTCTTATAGTCCATTCCGATAGTGTTTTTATACCCTTGCAGAGGGTATTATAATTTTGGTCAAAAGTGTGCAACGCAGTGAAGGAGACATCTCCGACCCTATAAAGTATATATATTCTTGATCAGGATCACCTCCTGAGTTGATATAGCCATGTCCGTCTGTCCGTCTGTCCGTCTGTCCGTCTGTCCGTCTGTCTGTCCGTCTGTCTGTTTCTACGCGAACTAGTCTTTCAGTTTTAAAGATATCGAGTTGAAACTTTGCACACACCCCTTCTTTCCTTTGCACGCAGTATATAAGTCGGAACGGCCGGGATCGGCCGACTGTATCCTATAGCTGCCATATAACTGATTGATCGGAAATGCCATAACTCTGCTGTTTGTTAAGTTAGGAAGTTGGGACTTTCTATGGGTTTTATATTTGGCCAATCAATCCGACGTACCAAATTTCATAAGGATCGGCCGACTATATCTTATAGCTGCCATATAACTGATTGATCGGAAATGCCATAACTTTGGTGTTTGTAAAGTTAGGAAGTTGGGATTTTCTATGGGTTTTACATTTGGCCAATTAATCCGACCTACCAAATTTCATAAGGATCGGCCGACTATATCTTATAGCTGCCATATAACTGATTGATCGGAAATGCCATAACTTTGGTGTTTGTTAAGTTAGGAAGTTGGGATTTTCTATGGGTTTTATTTTTGCCTAATCAATCCGACATATCAAATTTCATAAGGATCGGCCGACTATATTCTAAAGCTGCCATATAACTGAACGATTGGAAATGCCATAACTTTGGTGTTTTTAAAGTTAGGAAGTTGGGATTTTTTATGAGAATTAAGAAGGCATTATATGAATGATTTTGGAGAATATAATTTGCAGAATATTCTGCAAGGGTATTTCAACTTCGGCTCCGCCCGAAGTTAGCTTTCCTTTCTTGTTAGTTTTGCGGTCATAAGATCGCATAACGTTTGTGGATACTTACCATTAAAGATGATAGCGACATCGTCTGCGTATGCCACTATTTTACAGCCTCCTCCTTCAAGAATCCGCAGTAGTTTATTTACCGCGATATTCCATAAGAGGGGTGATAGTATTCCTCCTTGCGGAGTGCCTCTATTCACTAATCTAGTCTGGGTTGAGGTCCCTAGTGTGGCCGTGACCAGTCTGCTTATCAGCAATTTGTGGAACAGCCCCACCAGCGGTGGCTCAACCCCTAGTTCAGTGAGGGATTCTGTTATTGCCGTGGGAAGCACGTTGTTGAAAGCTCCTGCTATGTCAAGGAAGGCGATCAAGGTGTATTCTTGTATACTGAGTGATTTCTCGATGTTGCTTACTACCAAGTGTAGCGCCGATTCGGTCGACTTACCTTTGGTGTATGCGTGTTGCGCCTCTGATATCTGCGTCGGGTCAATGATGTCTCTAATGTGTAGACCTATCAGTCTTTCTAGGATTTTTAGCAGGAATGATGTTAGACTTATCGGTCTGAAATCCTTCGCTGTAGTATGGGTGGCCTTCCCTGCCTTAGGGATGAAAACGACTTTCGTTTCCCGCCATGCTGTAGGTAGTTCTCCTACTGCAAGAATGGTCTGGAAGATTTTTCTCAGCCAGTTTATAGCTAGCTCCCCTGCCTGCTGAATATGTGCCGGTGTTATGTTGTCCGGTCCCGGCGATTTGTATGGTTTAAAACTATGAATGGACCAGTTTATATTACGGTCTAATAGTAGGAGATTTAAGTTTATTCCTTCTCCAGTGTGTCTTCCTGGGGGATGTCCTGTTTGCAGGCTCCCTGGGAAGTGAGCGTCTAGGAGTAGGTTTAGGGATTCTTCACTAGAGTCCGACCATGATCCGTCAGCCTTTTGGAGATAGCCCAAGGATTCGGCTGTCTTAGAAAGTATTTTTCTGAGCCTTGCGGCATCAGTTATCTTTTCAATATCCGAGCAGAAGTTCTGCCACGCAGTTCTCTTCTCTTTTCTGATGGCCTTTTTGTATGTGGCTAGTTCCTTTTTGTAGCTTTGCCAGTTTATGTCCTCATTTGTAGCTTTCGCTCTGTTGAACAGGTTTCTGCATTTGGCTCTGAGGATTGATAATTGCTGGGTCCACCAAGGAGGTTTTTTTACTTTCTTTTTGGTTTCCCTAAGCGGGCATGTAGCTGTGAATGCCGCGTTGCATGCTTCTGTGAATTTGTTTACTATATTATCTAGCTCCTGAGTGCAAAGAGTGCTTTCTGGTGGCTCCCTGGGGAGGAAGTTCGATAGAATTTTTTTGTACTTATTCCAGTCTGCTCGCCTGGGGCTGCAAAGCTGACCGGCGCAGGTGACACTAGGGACAAAGTTGTCTCTATAAACCTGTGATCTGAAAATGAGTGCTCGTCGGAGACAGCCCAGTTTGTGACTGTGTTTATGAGTGAATCTGATGCCAGGGTTAGATCTATGATCTATGATCTGATTTAGAATGAAATCAAATAAAGACTCACCTCTGTCGTTGTTGATAGGGCAGCCCGACTGAGTATGGTGGGCATTTGCATCGCATCCTATCACCAAACCTTTCTTAAACTCTTCACATTCCTGTACTAGTCCTCTGACTAGCGCGTCTGGGGGGTCTACCTTTTCAAAAGCCATGTAATAGAGCCGCTTTGCAGCTCCAGGCTTATTGCTGTGTTGTCTCCGTTGCTGTAATTGCGAAGCAGAAAAGAAAGGAAAAAGATGCCGTTTGGCTAAAATGCAGGTTCGAATTTTACCTTGTTTGGGGTCAAGCAAAAGCTTGTAATCTTTTGTTCCTAGTCCAGCAACCCTGCCTCCTGCTACCCAGGGTTCCTGAACTAAGACCACGTCGGCTTCGCCTTTGGACAGGCGAAACAAAAGAGCAGCGGACGCTGCTTTACTGTGATGTAGGTTGATCTACAGGAGTCTTAGCGGCCTCCGAATTGCTCAGGTCCATTTCATCGATTGCCGGTCCCATCGCTCGCATCTCTCTGCTCAGCGACGAGTCGGATGAGTAGCCGTCCTCCGGCACACCAGGGGCCTCCACTTCCTCCGCAAGCACCTGCTCCGCTGGGTTGCCGGCAGGACTTCCCGAGGAATTAGAGTCCCCTTTATAAATCTTTACATGTATGGCACTGAAACCATAGTTGATCGTTCCCCGAGCAGCCTCTATGGGAGCGACCGACTCCTTGTTCAGCACCACGATCGCTTGGTTCGCGTCACCTGCGTGCTCCTCCACCTTAACGACTTTCCAGTCTTTTGTGGGCAGATGTGGGTTGCATTCTTGCAACATATAAAGGATGTCCTCCAGTGATACGATTGCTGCTGGGAGCCTAATTCTGGTTCGAGGTCTACTGGGGACGTCAAACCAATCTAGTGCGACTATATTCGCCCCTTCGTAAACTGCTCCGAGCTGAGCTACCGCCTGTTTGTATCGGTCAGCTGATCGCTGATTATCGCAGGCCTCCACTTTTACACTGCCCTGGTACCAGCCCGCGTCCATACAGCAAGGCGCTGAACCGGGCTTCTCGCGTACCATACGCAGGCAAATAAGAGAAAGCTTGGACTCAACCGCCTTCCATTTATTTCTGGGGATCCTGTTCTCCGGATTTCCCCTGTCTATAAGTCCAAATAGGACCCGATCTTTGGTAATCTCGGCAAAGGAGACCGACGGCTGGATCTTCGATCTCTTTGCCGACGGACCGGGTGCCTCTTCGCCTGAGCACCTTCCTGGTGGGGCTTCTCTTGCCCATAGTTGGGAAACACCGTCCTTGCCCACTCTACCTTCTTTAGCCATTCGGGCGAAGGCGTGGCGACATTGCTTCTGGCAGGGTTGTGAGCGCAGGGTTTGGGCGGCACTCCGTCTCTCTGCGTATGTAAATTTCTTTACATCAGCGGGTGACCCGATCGACTTTACTGCGCCTACCGCTGGAGGCGGTTAGCGTTAGCGACAGTCTTTCTGTCCCCCGACATCCCTAGTTTGGGATGGGGCCCTTTCTGAGCCCTACTGGTGCTTGCAGTGGAACCATCGTTCATCATTGCAGCGCCGGGTTTTTGTGGAGTTCCCGTCTCCGTTTTCTTATTTGTATTTTTATTTATTGATTCCATAATTGGTCCCACGAGCTGCGGAGAAGGGGAAAGGTACGGGCAGAGATCCGCGGTAACCGGGTAAGGCGGTAGATAGAACAGGGGGTCGCCATCTCCCTGAGCCCACCGTTTGAGACTGAGCTTGTTGTTGATCCGGGCCCCCAGCCAGGCTGACTCTTGGCACGGTCCGAATTACACCGTAGTCCGGCCCGGAGTGAGATGTTGTTTGGGAGAGGAAGTGGGTAGGTGGTGTGTGGGGGATATTGGGTTTGCAACTGTTTAGATGCGGCTGAACAAATCGCACCGTCGGTACTGCCTCGTTGCAAGATACCCGCTGGTTGTCCGGGACTGCTTATTTGCTGGGGTTTCCGTCCACGATTCCGTGTTTGACTTCCACCGCCAGCTTATTCGCAGTTGGCCTCGAGTGAGGTCGTCCGCTATCCGCAACCTGCGACCCGCTCGGTCGCCCCAGCTAGGCGGCTTCAGAACCATCTCACAAGTTCCTCAGACGAACGATTGGAAATGCTATAACTTTGGTGTTTTTAAAGTAGGAAGTTGGGATTTTTATGAGTATTAAGAATGCATTATCTGAATAATTTTGGAGAATATAATTTACAGAATATTCTGCAAGGGTATTTCAACTTCGGCTCCGCCCGAAGTTAGCTTTTCTTTGTTGTTTTTTTCTGTAAATGACACTTTGTTGGAAATTTTGTAACGAATTCAAAGAGGTAAGCCATTCCAACATTCGACCACTATTTCCCAGGGTTTTAATTCAAAAACCGAAAAATCGAAGTGATTTTCTTTGGATTTCGGCTTTTTTATAAGGCGCGAATCATATTTTTTTCTCAAAAAGATTTTTCATATTATATTTTTTTTTTGTAAATGACACTTTGTTGGAAATTTTGTAACTAATTCAACGAGGTATGCCATTCGGATTTTGGGCGTTGTCCTAAGGGGGTCATCATTTCTTTCCAAAAATTTGTTCAAATGATATTCTTTTCTCTAAATGCCACTTTGTTGGAAATTTTTTAACGAATTTAACGACCAGGCCACTATTTCCCAGGCTTTTGATTAAAAAACCGGCAAATCAAGCTGCTATTATCCGGATTTGGGCATTGTCATAATGGGGTGGGGGACATGATTTATTTGCGAAAAAATTTTTCAATTAATATTTTTTTTCTGTAAATGCCACTTTTTTGTAAATTTTGTAACGAATTCAACGAGGTATGCCATTCGAACATTCGACCACTAATCCAAGGGTTCTGATTAAAAAACCGAAAAACGAGGTGATTTTTTTCGTACGTGGGCCTTGTCATAAGGGTAGGGATCCTGGTTTTTTTGTTTCAAATGATATTTTATTTTTTTAAATGCCATTTTTTTTAAACGAAATTTTGTAACGAATTCAACGACGTATGCCATTCGAACATTCGACCACTATATCCAAGGGTTTTGATAAAATACCGAAAATCAAGGTGATTTTCTTTGGATTTTGGCGTTGTCATAAGGGTCTGGTTAATCATTTTTTCCCAAAAATTTGGTCAAATGATATTTTTTTTGTAAGTGCCACTTTATTGGAAATTTTGTAACGAATTCAACGAGGTATGTAATTCCAACATTCGACCACTCTTTCCCAGGGTTTTGTTGAAAAAACCGAAAAATCGAAGTGATTTTCTCCGGATTTGGGCCTTTGATAAGAGTGGAGTCATGGTTTTTTTTCGAAAAAACTTTTCAAATGATATTTTTTGTTTCTGTTGTAAATGATGGTCTTTATTTATTTAAATTTATATTCTTCTCTTTATTTTCATGTGCTCGCTCCTTTCTTGTATATTTATCGATTAATCTTATTCAAGTTTTGTTCACATTATCAATAGTTATCGCTATTCTTAATTCTAATTTATAGAACGTACTCACTAGGTCGTATTACATTAAAGGATGTTTACACTAAATACAATATGTACATTCTTAACAACTATGTTTACAACTCGGTCAACCTGACAAAGAGATCGACCTCGCCCTATATTATGAACATAATGTACTTGTAGCCATGGCTTCAACCTGGCTACTTCTAATATTTATTTATAAGGTAATTGCGGTAATTGACAATTATCTATATCTGTTACTTCGTATCTATCGTTTTCAAAAACTCTATTAATTTTATGTGGACCTCTATATTTATGTGCAAATTTTTTACAAGTGCCAGGTGTACCGTCTACGTTTCTAATTGCCACGAATTCTCCAATATTAAACTTCGTTGGCATTTTCTGCTTGACTGCATTTAAAATTTCGTTTCTTCTTTATATTTATTATAGCAGGCTACATTAGAATTACGCATTAATATACACATTTCGGTGATATTGTTGTTGTTTACTTTTAAGTTCCGTTAGAATGTATAAGATAGTTTTCTCTCTTATACATGTTAACCAATCTGTTAGAACATATATAGCTATCTCACTCTCTGGAAAAGGAGATGAGAGAGAACAAGATAACAGGGTGGTTTGAAAGCTGCGATCACGCAGCGGAGTCAGTCTAAAGCGAAAGGTGAACGAGAGGACATTAAATAAAAAGACAAATAAAAGACAATTAAAATCTACACAAGTGTTCTTCTTTCGTCCACAAAATCAGAAGTGGTTAAAAAGCCTACGTCAAAATGGACAAAAACATTGAATTTTTAAACGCTAGAGTAGTGCAATTAAAAAAGTGGCTGGCGTCAGCAAATTTGGTCACCACGGGGTCTAAAGCGGAGTTGTGGGCCCGGTGGCTGCAAGTACCTGAGAGTGTGCGGCAGGTGATAGAAGCGGAGGAGTCCGAAAAAGCCAAAGGCAAACAGGACGAATCTGACGAAGTCAATGGAGCCAACGGAGGACAGGGCGAGTCAGCGATCGTACAAATGGAGCAGAACATAGTGCAACCAGCGGCTCCACTGTTTAAGGTCGAGCATTTGGCATTCCTAAGAATGTTAGATTCGGAGATGAAAGCAGCAATGGATTTTCTCGGAAAAATGCACCTTCCTGGAAATTCATATATTCCAACAAAAATTATTTTGCCAAGCGACAGTGATGGCAGAGATGACGTTGACGGCGACAGTGATGACGATGATGGCAAAGGTGGCGACGATGATGGCAAGGGCGGCGACAGTGATGGCATCGGCAGAGGTTTTGCCGTCAAAAACAACGACGACAGGAATGGTGGCGCCGGAGACAAAAAGTGTTCCGAACAAATTTACAAGAAGAAGCCTGTTTGTGTTAATAAAAATGATTGGTATTCGTCAGCACTGGCGTTTGCGAAGGAAATTGTATTCGAATTCTCGGGCCAAGCAGGAGTACATAACTGGATCAAGCAACTGGAAAACGTATCGAATTTGTACCAGCTCAGCGATAAGCAGCAGCATCTGTTGTGCATCGCTAAATTGAAAGGTGACGCATGGCAGTGGCTTCATGCAGATCCCAACCGTATTAGTATGCCAGTTGGAGTTTTATTGGAAGATTTGGCACTGGCGTTTGGTGGAAAAATGTCAAAAGCAGAACAGCGCCGAGTTTTCGAAAGTCGTGTGTGGAAACCGGAGGAGCGTTTCACTGTCTATTACGATGACAAAATGATGCTGGCCAGGGAAATAAATATAGACATGGAGGAGCTGCTTGATGGATTGATTGAAGGAATACCGATGGAAAGCATGCGCATACAGGCGCGTGTGCAATGTTTTCAAGGTCCAACTCAGATGCTGCGAGCGTTTGCGCAGATCTCACTGCCCAAAAAGAGAGTGATGAGCAGCGTTAAATTGGAAAAAGAGAAGTCGTCGTTTGTGGTACCCAAGGATTCACGGTGACACAACTGTAACTCCAAGGGTCATTGGGCCAAGGATTGCTGGAAGCCGAAGCGTGTACCAGGATCATGCTACGCGTGCGGAGAAATGGGCCACATGGTAGCTGAATGCAAAATGAAGAAAAGTGGAGACGTCAACCAATATGTAAGATTATTTAGAATATTTTTTCAAACTCAAAATATAAAATCAATTATTACAGAAAGCCTCATAGACTCAGGAAGCCCAATTTCGTTCATAAAATTTAAAGAAATTCCCAATGAAGTAAAGTTAGAGCCGGTAAACACGGTATATTTTGGTTTAAACAAGTGTGTACTAAATTGTTTTGGAAAAACTTTAGTGTATATTAAAAAGAACTCAATAAATGTTTATTTTTATTTAAATGTGGTGGATAATGAGTCTATGGGCTTTGATGTTGTGTTAGGACGAGACTTTATGGATGTATGTAATTTAAATATTGATCTAAACGCTTTGAAAATGGTAACAGTGGAAAAAGTAGAAAACATGAATGAATATGTTAGTAATAAACAAGAAGTTATAAATGAATTAAATAAGAAAGAAGAAACAGTTAGAAATGAAGAAAGAAAGGAAACAGTTAGAAATGAAGAAAGAAAGGAAACAGTTAGAAATGAAGAAAGAAAAGAAACAGTTAGAAATGAAAAATGTAAGACAACAGTTGAAAAGGAAGACATAAATGAAATATTTAGAAAGGAAATAAGGAAATCAACATTAGAAGAAAATTTCGAAAGAGAAATGTTAGAGATAAATTGTGTAGAAATGGAGAATCGGAATACAATATATGTGACGAAGTAGGGTACAATATAAAAAACGGTTCGTTGAATTACTGGAAGACAATTATGTTAATGCAAATAAGCCGGATGAGCCTGACATAAAATGGGAAATGAATATAAAATTAGAAAAAGGCAAACCATTTAGCTCTTCGCCAAGAAGATTATCGTATACAGAGAAAGAAAAATTGCAAGATATGTTAGATGAATATTTAAGAAAAGGAATAATTAGACATAGTTGTTCGGAATTCGCATCTCCAATAGTATTAGTGAAAAAAAAGTCAGGAGAATTACGGTTATGTATTGATTACCGAAAGTTAAACAAAATGACCATTAAGGATAATTATCCATTGCCCTTAATTGATGATCTATTAGATAAACTTGTTGGGAAAACGGTGTTTTCGAAACTGGATTTAAAAAACGGATATTTTCATGTTTTTGTTGAAAAAGAGTCGATCAAATATACATCGTTTGTAACCCCGTTAGGTCAATTTGAGTTTTTAAGAATGCCTATGGGCCTAAAGAATGCTCCACATGTATTCCAAAGATTTGTAAATTTTGTTTTTGCAGATATGATTCGTGATAATACAGTAATCATTTATATGGATGATATTATGATTGCAAGTAAATGCTTAGAGGAACATTTTAAGACTATGAAAACAGTACTGGCAAGGATTAAAGAAAATAAATTAGAACTAAGACTGGAGAAGTGTGAATTTTTGCAATCGAGTGTTAAATATTTAGGGTTTTTAATTTCGAAAGACGGTGTTAGAGCGGACGATAAGGGGTTAGAAGCGGTAAGAAATTTTCCAGTGCCGGGGAAAACACAGGCTGTTCAAAGTTTCTTAGGACTGTGTTCTTATTTTCGTAGATTTATAAAAGATTTTTCAACGTTAGCGAAACTTTTATATGACTTATTAAGAAAAGAAAAAAAATTTAGTTTTGAAGAAAAAGAATTAGAATGTTTTGAAATGTTAAAAGAAAAGTTACTGGAAGCACCGGTGTTGTCAATTTATAATTATAAGGATGAAATTGAACTGCATGCAAGCGCATTGGGGTTTGGAGCAGTATTATTGCAAAAGAAAGATGATCAAAGATGGCATCCAGTATTTTATTTTTCGAAAAGAACCACAGAAACTGAATCAAAATATCATAGTTTTGAATTGGAAACATTAGCTATAATATATGCATTGCGAAGATTTAGGATTTACGTACAAGGGAAACACTTTAGAATTATTACTGATTGTAATTCGTTAACACTGACATTAAATAAGGTAGAGATTAACCCAAGAATTGCGAGATGGGCATTAGAACTGCAAGATTACGATTTTGAATTAGTGCACAGGGCTGGAAAGAAAATGCAACATGTGGATGCGTTAAGTCGTTGTACGAATATTTTGATAACGGAAGCAAACACATTGGAGGATAATTTAGTTATATGTCAAGGAAAAGACCAGAAAATTAAAGATATTAGAATATTGTTAGAAAAGGGTGAGGATAAATTGTTCGAAATGAGAAATGGTGTGGTTTATAGGAAGACAAATGATGGAAGGTTGCTGTTCTATGTACCTGAGGAGATGGAAGAACACATTTTGTATAAATATCATGATGAATTGGGTCATATAGGAAGAGATAAAATGCTAAATGCAATTGGAAAAATGTATTGGTTTAAAAATGCTAAGGAAAAAATTATGAAACATATTGAAAATTGTTTAAAGTGCATCGCTTTTGCACCAAAAAATGGGAAACAGGATGGACTTTTACATAGTATACCTAGAGGGAATAAACCGTTTGATATAATTCATATAGACCATTACGGGCCAGTAGCAGCAGGAAGATCGAAAAAACATATATTAGCTGTAGTAGACGGGTTTACGAAATATGTTAGGTTATATACAACGAAAACTACTAATTCAAAAGAAGCAATAAATGCGTTAAGAGAATATTTTCGTTCATACAGTATTCCGAGATGTATAATATCAGATCGTGGATGTTGTTTCACATCAATACAGTTTGAAGAATTTATGAATGAGGTAGGTGTTAAACATATAAAAATTGCCACTGGTTCACCGCAGGCGAATGGCCAGGTGGAAAGAATAAATAGAGTCTTAGGTCCAATGCTAGCGAAACTTACAGAAGTTGAAAATGGATTACATTGGGATGTAGTTGTAGAAAAGGTGGAATTTGTACTTAATAATACACAACATCGTAGTATAAAGCAATGTCCGAGTGAAATGCTATTTGGATTAATACAAAGAAATGAGACTAGAGATGAGTTGAGAGAGGAGTTAGAAAATTTATTAAATATAGATACACTTAGGGAAAGAAATTTAGAAGATATTAGGCAACTAGGAGAAAAAAGTCAAAAGGAAATTCAAGAAAGTAACGAAAAGTATTACAATCAAAAAAGAAAACAAGCGACTGAATATAAATTAGGTGATTATGTGATGGTAAAAAATTTTGACAGTACGGTAGGAGTTTCCAGAAAGTTAATACAAAAAAATAAGGGACCATATAAAATTGATAAAATTTTGAAAAATGATAGATATTTACTGAAAGATGTTGAAGGTTTTCAGCTAACACGAAATCCTTATCAGGGCGTTTGGAGTTCACAAAATATTAGACATTGGATGAAAAGAAATTGATGAAAAATACGGAAAGACATATAATGTCAATTGTAAATTATTTAAGTGCTAATATGTAAAATAATAGATATAAGTAGAGAGATAAGATTAGCTTGTACTATAATTGAACTATGTAAATTACAAGAGAGAGATCGGGAGATCTCCAGTGTCAGAATGGCCGAGTTATAGCAGGCTACATTAGAATTACGCATTAATATACACATTTCGGTGATATTGTTGTTGTTTACTTTTAAGTTCCGTTAGAATGTATAAGATAGTTGTCTCTCTTATACATGTTACCCAATCTGTTAGAACATATATAGCTATCTCACTCTCTGGAAAAGGAGATGAGAGAGAACAAGAGAACAGGGTGGTTTGAAAGCTGCGATCACGCAGCGGATCAGTCTAAAGCGAAAGGTGAACGAGAGGACATTAAATAAAAAGACAAATAAAAGACAATTAAAATCTACACAAGTGTTCTTCTTTCGTCCACATTATATTATTATTATATTTATATTTATATTTATATTTATATTTGCTTTATCCCTAATGTCTGTCAAATTTCTCTCCTTATCAATACTTAATTTATGATCTAAATACTCATATAATTCATCAATTACTGGACCTCTTTGATCTACTCCAAATAGAAGAGTACTAGGTTTTTTTAATGTACTAGAATGGACAGAATTATTGATTGCGTGTTCAACCTTATTGATTAATTTATACCAGTCAGCTTGATTAATTGGATTTGAAAATTTTCCTAGCATTGGAGTTAGAACTCGATTTACTCTCTCAACCTGTCCGTTTGCCTGGGGAGCACATGTCAGCGGTCCTAAATGATCTATATGAATCATATTCTATGGTATTGGCGCTTTGGGTATGCTGAGCAATACCCGTTTATAGACAGATTTTGGAATTTAAAATGCATTTCAGACAGTTACGTATTAACTCATCTATTCTTGTTCTCATTAACGGAAACCAATACTTAGATTTCATATGGTTGTAACATTTATCAACAGCCAAATGACCTAGTTTTTTATGTGATAGTTTGATTAATTCATCTTGTATGATTGATGGAACAAACAAAGCCCTATTTCCATTTGCATCTGTATGGTACACAACACCGTCTATTAAAACAAAATCTTTTACTGATTTTTCTGTTAATTCATTACGTATTTTACTTATAACCTCATCCCTCGTTTGTTCTGTTTGCAATACAACGTCAATATTATCTGAGCTGGCTCTACTATGCCAACCAAATTGACTAGACTTACTTCCTTTTGCAAGTCTGCTATTCATGAAACTACTCTGACGATTTTAATATTTCTGACTGCTCTGACGTTTTTAATATTTCTAACTGCTCTGACGATTTTACTATATCTGACTGCTCTGACGATTTCAATCTTTCTGACGGTTCTGACAATTCTAATATTTCTGACGATTCTAATATTTCTGACGATTCTAATATTTCTGAC
The DNA here is from genome assembly GCF_018152115.1 of Drosophila rhopaloa. NCBI lineage: Eukaryota > Metazoa > Arthropoda > Insecta > Diptera > Drosophilidae > Drosophila > Drosophila rhopaloa. The sequence continues at coordinate 1,279,372 of NW_025335179.1, read as the reverse complement.
TGTTCTGACGATTCTAATATTTCTGACTGTTCTTACGATTCTGGGACTACGCATGGTTCTTCCATTATCCTTTCTACATTACTGGTCAAAAATTCTGTTTGCCTACTCAAAGCATCAACATGTGGCATGCTTTCACCCGCACGGTGTTCAATTTTATAATTATAATTTTTCAATTCCAACGACCAACGAGCAATACGAGGATTTATTGATTTTTTGCTCAATGTTTGTACTAGTGAATGACAGTCCGTAACAATTTTCTAAATATACCCTAAACCGGCGGAGAGCATAAATTATAGCAAGTGTCTCCAATTCAAAACTATGATACCTTGATTCAGCAGATGTTGCTTTCAGAGAATAGTAAAAACCATGTTGCATTTTACCGTCGATTTGTTTCTGCATTAGCACTGCTCCAAAACCTCGAGAGCTAGCATCAGTATGTAATTCGGTTTCACGATTCGGATTGAATATAGAAAGAACAGGCGGAGTGGATAACCGATGCCTCAAATCTTCAAATAACGGGGAAATTTTGTATTGCTTAATATGTGAATCATTGGGTAAAATACCTTTATTGCTAACACTGTATCCTAAATAATCAATTACCTTTCTCAAAATTAGGCTTTTCTTTAAATTTATTTATAATTGGCATTTTGCTAATCGTTCCATAAGTTCTTCCATAATTTCAAAGTGCTCCTCTACTGTTCTTGTAGCTACTATTATGTCATCCATATAAACAACAATATTTCGATTTCTAACTAAATCAATTAAACTGTTGGATATGAAACGTTAAAATACTGACGGACCATTTTTTAAACCGAATGGCATGCGTAAATATTCAAATTGTCCTTGCGGCGTTACAAATGATGTATACTTTACAGTCTGTTCTTCGACGCCTACTTGGTGGTACCCACAATTTAAATCAATAACTGAAAAACAATTTTTGTTTTCTAAATATTCAAGACAATCTTCAATTAAAGGTAAAGGAAAGTTATCACGAACTGTTAACTTATTAAGACTTCTGTAATCAACACACATCCTGATTTCACCTGACTTTTTCTTAACTAACACAATAGGAAAAGCAAACTGTGAATTACTCGGGCGAATTATGTTAGTATGTAACAACTCCTCAATAAATCCGAGACCTTGACTCTCTCAAAGTACGACAATTGTCTAGGCTTAAAATGAAATGGAATGTCATTAGTTAATTTTATACTCATCTTACAAACTTAAATATTTTCTACAAATCAAGTTATAACATTTTTCCTTTTTATCTAATCCAAACTCACTTCCAATATCTTAATTTGTATTTAAATGTGACGCTACACCTGCACATAAATAATACATATCTCTCATCCATTGATCATTTATTAGTATTATCTATTTTTAATTCGCAATTGCTTATTTGATTTTCCAGCTTAGTATCTATTTCGTTTGGAAACAAAGATGCACAATAACAATTTAAATCAAATTTATTAATATTCATTAATGACGTTTCTTCACAGTCCAAATTACTTTGCATTAAGAGCATTTCTACCAAGTATCATAGCTACCGGTAATACATCATTATACACTAAAAAAAACTTCAATTTCATACATTTTTTGATTAAACTTAAAATAACAGATCATTGTTCCCCACAATATTATATTTGGTCCACAAAATTCCGTAATACTGACTGGTAATTGGTTTAGCTAATGTTACATCCTCTGGTAAATTCGTCTTGTTTATAAAACTAACAGGACTGCCGGTGTCAAAAAGAATATCAATCAATTTAAATCTTGTGCATCTAAGTTCATTTATATTAAAACATACTAAATGTTTACCAACTATATCGGCGACAGATGTGCTACACATGTTTAGGGCAGCTTCGAAACTGATGATCCATGGCTCCGCATGTGAAGCAACTGTTTGGCGGACGTATTGGTTTATGGCAGTCTTTAATCATATGTCCTGGCTGACGACAATTATAGCACTTCATTTCCGGACCAGAAGCAACACCGTAGCCAGCGTTACGATTTGGCATTGACAAACGAATTTGGTCATACTCCATAAAGCAACGACGCAATTGACTGAGGCTTTCACAAAAGAAGAGAGATGATGTGATGCCATTTCTGTCGTTTAACCCGCTTAGAATGTGCCTTATTACGTCATGATCCTCCAGTTCAGCTTGACGTGCTAGGCCACACATAGTTATAAAGTACTGAAACGCGGTTTCTCCATTTCTTTGCTTATGACGCTTAAGCTGCTCGCATATTTTCATCTTACTGCTTTTTCGGCCAAAAACATCAATCATTTCAGAGCGCAGTGCCTCCCACTCTGTTGCGGTCTGGTATACAAAGTAAGCTTTAGCTGGTCCAGTAAGTAAACGTCTTGCATACAACCAATAACGATTGGGTGGTACTCCCAGCACAACACAAGCAGTTTCAAATTTCTCAATCCACAATTTCACTGGAATTCCATCATCTCCTGAGAACGGTTCCACCACTGCCATTAGATCTGCTACGTCAACCCGTGAAAAATTTCCAGTTCCACTGCCGATCTGGTTCTGCTCCATTCCACAGAGAGTTGATTTAAGTTCAGTTAATCCTTGGCAGACATCGGCCAGATCTTGTTCACCAGTTTGCTTAACAAGCTGGATTGGCGAAAAATTCTGCGAAATAGTGTGCATCCGAGTTGTGTTCTTCTGCACAATGGAATCGCCTCCAGAAATCACATCCTGCTCATCTTTAGCGCCACCTTCTTGTTCTAACTTAACTTAACTTTTTTTGCAGCAGCGCGCAATTGATAAATGGACGCTGTTTTATCAAAGTGTGTAACGGGCATCTATAAACAAAGTTAAGGCACGGTGTTACTGATAAAGTTAGAGCGCACGCAAAAATGTTCCTCGGTCTCGGCTCGTCAGCTAATGGGGTGGCTCTTACTCTAACTCTTCAAGGCCTACTCGATTATTATTAACTACTCAATTTGCGTGCTACGGCAAACCGAAAACTGTAACCGGGGAGAGAAAGCACTCCTACACTTGGTCTATAGTCGGGCTCAAAGCCCTTTTCACCTGCGATCGACTCTGCCACTATTCCACCTCAGCTGTTAAGGAGGCGGCGTTCAGCCCACGCATCAATCGGCCATTTCATTTTCCGTTTCCTTAGAACGGCCCCTTTGCAGTTGTGGTTCTACGGGGGTCTCATGACCGCCGAGAACAAACACTCACAATTACCACATTACAAACATTTTATTTATTAACTAACAAATTAAAATTCGGACAAAAATAATAACTCCCAATATACAAAATATAATTAACATTGGTTCAAAGATAATAAATATAATAACAAATTCGGGATTTAGCACTTTGAAAAAAATATAATTTTTATTTATCAAAATAGTGTAAACGCGAACTGGGAGAGATAGGTCTGCTCCTTACAAGATACAACTTAAAACTCAAACTTAAAAACTAAGCTGGCGCTTATCAAACCTTCGATTGGGAGAAAGAACTTTATTGATAAATTGAGAGTGTCCAAAATGAGAGCACTGAGTAAGAGAGCGATCTAGGTTTGATCTGCGTCTGCAATTTTACAGTATTGGGGGATAAAAGCTTTTTGGAGTTTGGGGACATTTGTTTATAATGCAAGAGGATGTTTACATAAATTGGTGAGTCGTGGGAGCCGACAATTTGGGGTTATTTCATTTGTTTATAACTCAAGAGGATGTTTATATTAATTGGCGACTCTTGGGAGCCGATGATTTTGGGTGTGACAAATGCGTAATGTAAATATGTTTATGTGGTAGATATGTGGGTGTGTGTATGTAACTTTATGTGGTAGATATGTGGGTGTGGGTATGTTACTTCCCCATCAATTAGAAAAGAGCCTGTCCTCAGGCGGATATATTAGGGTATATGTGAGTGGGTATATTAGTTTGTGTAGTATTTTCGTTTGATTGTAGGGTATTTTCATTTGGTGCAATATTGTTTAATTCTGTTAGATTTTCTAGGTTCTTAGTATTGTTTTTGTTTTGATTTTTATATTTAATTACAATGTTTCTCGAAATACTCTTAAATTTATAGATGAAGTAAATAATTAAAATTATAATTATTACAATTAAAATAGTAAGTATTATAATTTGAAATGTGTTATTTTTCTTGTATGTATTCTTATTATATTTTTTGCTTCAATTATTGACAGTGGTTCTATCATTGTTACATTATTGTTAACATAAATAGTTTGTGTGTAATCCATTATAGTATTTGTTATTAAGATTTCTTCAATTTGTACAGAACAATTAAATGCTTTTACGATTTTATTTCCTTCGACAACTATTGCTTGATTTATACATGTTTGGTTTAAAATAGTTTTCGGTAAGTTCCAAGTAATTATAAAATTTGGCTCTATATAATTTGTTTCATATTTTTTATACATTTTTGTGTATTTACATTCGGCATTGGCTTGGTTTAATATTCCTATAATGCATTTATTTGTAACTCTTTCTTTTGTGTTAAATGAAAATATTTGATTATTTTGAAAATAATATTTGTCTTCTAAAGGTTCTGTTAATAAGTCATTAAATTCATTTGGGTAAGGCAAAATTTTGAATATTGAAGTTTTTATAATGTCTTTTGGGATATGAGAAATTATCAATATTTGATTAGTATTGGTTTGTAACCAAGTAGAGGTTTTTATTATTAATAATTTTTCTGAATTAACTTGTGTTAAAGTATCATGCTTAAGTAATTTAGGGTTAAAAATGCCTAGTCTAGTAAGTTGCATTCCTAGTTCTATGTCCTCTATATATTCAGTAAATTCTTGTAGATTAAAAATAAGTAATGCTGGCCTTTCGTCTACATCATTGACCAAGCTTAAATGATTTATTGTTTCAATACCTTTGTTTACCGCATCTATTACTTTATTAAGTTCATTAACTTGAATTGTGTTTTGTTCTAAATTTTCAATTTTATTTATTAATTCTTCTTTATCTTGTTCATCTAATGTTCCAAATAGATATTTGTATGTTGTGCCTATGAAATTTATAAGACCTCTTTTGCTACGTTTTGCAATTCTAATTCCATTCATTTCTCTGTTTAATTTCTCTGTTAAGTATATAATTTGTTTTAAACCTGAAAATTCTTCTGATTGTTTAATTAAATTAGTATACGTTAGTTAAGTTTTGGTTAAGTTGACGGTTAAACAATGATATTCGTAATTAGTTGGTAAGTCCAAGGTTCCTGTTTTAAATATTAAATAACCGTTTTTTGCTTGAACGGGATTGATTTCCAAATTTTGGCCATTGGTAAGTTTTGTAAAGTGTATTAAAATTAATAAGATGTTGATAGTGTTGATCAACAAGTTAGGTTTGGTTTTCATTTGGCGTGCATCTGGAATTATCGTATTTATTTTCGTTAATTTTCTTTGTTTTCTTATATTTAGACTTATAATGTATTATTTTTCTTCCTCTGTTAACTTCTTCGTAATAATTATCATCTAATTTTGTGATTTTTCCTGTCTTTTTAAACGGATTAGTGGTTTTCGATTTTACTAGTGGAGCTTGTCGATATCTAGTATCAAATTCAAATTTATTTCGTGATTCATTTAGTTTTTCTATTTTATTAATTTTATTTCACTGTGTATTATATTTTGGAGTTCCAGCGAAAATAAAAATATCTGCAGGAGTTCTGCCTGTCGTGTTATGTTTTGTTTTATGATTATAGACATAAAGAATAGTTTCAAATTTTGTTAGCTTATTTTCTATGTCTGTTTCACTGTTTATGATTCTTAACTTTTCATTTACCGTTTTATGAAATCTCTCAACGTCAGAAATTCCATTTTTGCTTGTTGTTATATCAATAACAACATCTTCAGATTTTAACCAAAGTTGCAATGCTGCACACATGAAAGCTGAATCTTTGTCTGCTTTAATTTGGCTTTGGTTTACCCATTTCATTGAAAACTTTAGTTAATGCTCTTTTTGCTTCTAACCAATCTCGACGGTTGATTTCTATTAAGGTGGCAAATTTTGAATAAATGTCTATACAAGATAAAAATTGTTTATTATCTATCATATAAAAATCAATGACATATTTTTCTCTTGGATTAAAAATTTCTGGGGTTATTTCGAATTCTAATTTAGTATTTCTATGTTCTGTTTTTGCGATTTCTGCATACTTCGCATTCATTAATAAAATTTTGAATTAATTTTTGGTGATCGGGAAAATAATATTTTTCTTTAAAAAGTGCTGTTTGTTTTTCTATTCCTGGATGTGTGTTTTAATAATAATTTCTTTGAATTCTGCGTAAGTGTTAATATCTATTAATTTACTATTAGTTTTCATTCTTTTAGTTAAGTTATCTGGGGAAATAATTTCAACGTATGCCTTTTGAAAAATTAAAAAGTCTGTTTCAATTGGAATATATATTACGCTTTTCTTATTAGAAAAGTATTCAATTATTAATTGTTTTGCGTATTCCATTGTCATCTCTTTATATGTTATTATGATTTTTGTTTTATGAAAATAATTTATTACTTCGACTTCATTTGAGTCTCCTCTTATAAATTCTAGTTGTCTGTTATAATAATTCAGTGGTCTTTCTGTTATTGAAATGTGGTTTCAAGATAACCAATCTTCTGGTGCACTATGCACTGTAGCTACTGTTGTTATTGTATTTGAATTACTGGAAGTCTCTCCTAAATAGGCTTCCTCTATTCTTATTCTAGATAAGGCGTCTGCCACATGGTTTTCTTTACCGGGCAAATATTTTATTTCATAATCAAACTCATTTAGTTTGATTTTCCAGCGTTGTAATTTCATATTAGGTTCTTTGATATTATTGAGCCATACTAGAGGCCTGTGATCACTTAGGATCAGAAATTTTCTGCCAAAAAGATAGGACCTGAAATATTTGGTGGCCCAGACAATAGCTAAAAGTTCTTTTTCTATTGCCGAATAATTAATTTCGTGTTCATTAAGAGTTCTGCTGGCATAACAGATTGGTTTATGATTTTGCGATAATACTGCTCCTATAGCAATATTACTTGCATCTGTTGTTAATGAAAATGGTTTTTCGAAATTTGGGTATATAAGTATTGGATCGGACATTATTAAAAGTTTAAGTTTTTCAAACGCTTGTACATAATCATTATCTTTTATATTTAAAGTTACGCCTTTTTTAAGCTTTGCTGTCATTGGTTTTGCTATTTTAGCAAAGTTTGGGATAAATTTCCTATAAAATCCACAAAGACCTAAAAAGGATTTTATTTGTTTTGGGGATTTGGGTATAGGGAAATTTTGTATTGCCTCTATTTTGAGAGGATTTGGTTTTATACCAGTTGTTGTTATAATATGTCCAAGGAATTCTGTTTCCTTTTTCATAAACTCGCATTTGTCGAGTTGAAGCTTGAGATTAGCTTCTCGTAATTTTTCAAATACCTTTCGCAAAGATAATACATGTTCCTCCAATGAAGTGGAGTACACGATAATATCGTCCATGTAGACCAAACAATCCTTGTAGATCAAATCTTCTAAGAGATTGTTCATGCACCTTTGAAAGGTAGCAGGGGCATTTTTCAATCCAAAGGGCATTCGAGTATATTCATAATGGCCATTTTTGGTGGAAAAAGCTGTCTTTGGAATAGAATTTTTATCCATTTGTATTTGGTGAAAACCTTTTGCAAGGTCAATAGTGGCAAAATATTGGCATCTACCAAGTTTGTCCAATATTTCATCCATGACCGGGATAGGGTATTTGTCATCTACCGTAATTTCATTTAAATTACGATAGTCAATTACGATACAAAACTTTTTTGTTCCAGATGCATCACCTTTCTTTGGTACTATTCAAATGGGTGAGCAATAAGGGGAATTTGACTTTCGAATTATTCCCTGTTTTATCATATCTCTCATTTGCGAATCGACTTCTTGGTCGTAAGCTTGAGGATATTTGTATGGTTTTTTGTAAACCGGTTGCTCATTTTTTGTATGAATGACATGCTTGATAGTACTAGTGAAAGTCAAATTGTCACTTTCTTTGTACTGTATGTCGCTAAATTCATATAAAATTTTCTTAAGATTATCTTTTTCCTCGTCATTAAGGTGTTCTAATCTAAACTTATTGGTTTCTTGCAAGTCGTTATTTATTGCAAAATTAAAAGGTGTATCTGTTGAAAATGGGGGATCGCAGCAATCAATTTCTGCTTCTCCTTGTTTATATTCGAAATCGTTATAATTAAATCTCATTCCGAATTGATAACCGTTTAAATTAACTGTTTTTGATTTATAATTAATAATTGCGTTACAAGCTTCGAGATATTCTCTTCCTATGAGCATATCATATCTATCGGAAAAATTATTAGGACCCAAAATGTTTGTTTGGTCGGACAAAGCTTACTTGCATGGTAGGACACGGATGTATTTAACTGAATATTACCATTTATGGTATGAACTTTAAGAGGTGTATTTTTGGTTGGAAAATTAAAGTAATTTTCTTTAATTAAATTAATAGAAGAGCCTGTGTGTACAACACATCGGAACTCTTGGTTATTCATGATGATTCGTATGTAAGGGTTTCTATTTCCTGTTCGGTGTCCGAGGCTTGTTGATGAAAATTTTCGGTATCCATTTTCATATGGCCACTCGTACTTTCGCGATTTCTTTTTATTGGTCGATTAGGAGCATTAGCCCCATTTTGTTGTGATTGATAATTTATAGGATTCCTAACCTGATTATAATTTAATTTTTGTTGGAATTCTTGTTTTGTTGCTTGATATAATGGGTGGTTTTCATAAAAAGTTTCGTTGTTATTATACCCTTGCAGAGGGTATTATAATTTTGGTCAAAAGTGTGCAACGCAGTGAAGGAGGCATCTCCGACCCTATAAAGTATATATATTCTTGATCAGGATCACCTCCTGAGTTGATATAGCCATGTCCGTCTGTCCGTCCGTCCGTCTGTCCGTCTGTCTGTTTCTACGCAAACTAGTCTCTCAGTTTTAAAGCTATCGAATTGAAACTTTGCACACACCCTTCTTTCCTTTGCACGCAGTATATAAGTCGGAACGGCCGGGATCGGCCGACTATATCCTATAGCTGCCATATAACTGATTGATCGGAAATGCCATAACTTTGGTGTTTGTAAAGTTAGGAAGTTAATTTCTAAAAGGCACAAGACCTACGAAGTTGGGACTCTCTATGGGTATTATATTTGGCCAATCAATCCGACGTACCAAATTTCATAAGGATCGGCCGACTATATCCTATAGCTGCCATTATAACTGAACGATTCGAAATGCCATAACTTTGGTGTTTTTAAAGTTAGGAAGTTTGGATTTTTTATGAGTATTAAGAATGCATCATAGGAATAATTTTGGAGAATATTATTATAGAGAATTCTGCAAGGGTATATCAACTTCGGCTCCGCCCGAAGTTAGCTTTCCTTTCTTGTTTTTATTATAATTAGGCTTATGTGGGCCTTGAGATGTACTAGCCTGTTGCTTATATTGATTTGGGGAAATATTATTCTGCTGTCTGAATTGGTTTTGGGAATTATAGTTTTGTTGTTTATTAGTATTTTGTTGGGGTTGATAATTTCTCTTATCTTGGTTTTGACTTTGTGAATTCTTTGTTCGATTTGAATAAAATGTTTCATAACAACCTTCTTGTTGTGCTACACATTTTAATTTATTAGCATTAGTTATATCATACCTAGCCAATGTCATAAAAAGTCTGTCTGGCAATTTTTTCATAATAACATCTTTAACTGTATTATTAAGAGCATTTGTGTATAAAATTGTATTTGAAGCGTTATTTTCTAAGGCTAATTTATTTAATATTACAAAAGATTTGGACTCAATGTCCTCAACAAACTTACGTATACACCCAGGAAAGGGGGTGTTATACAGACGTCTTAGTAGTTCTTCGCAGGGCGTCTGGGTTTTATATTCGTTGATGAGGGCGTTCCTTAAATCCCTCCAGCATCTGGCTGTTGATAGTTGAGATATCCTCTGGGCATCTCCGTGAAGCTGCATTTCAATCGCACTGAAGAATACGCTCGACTGGCGTATACATGTTGTGGGGTACAACTCCAGGATGAAGTCTATCCTCCTGATGAACGGGCTGAGTTCGAGCGTGTTGCCTCCAAATTGCGGCACTTGCCTGATTTGGTTCAGGGCTTGATTTAGATGGTTTTCTGACAATAATAGCACTGGTTCTGCCATTTTTGGTTTTTTATTTAGTTTTATAAATTTTTCACAATTTTAAAAGTTTTGTATAATGAATTTGATTTAAAATTGTTATACCTTGTCTCTTACCACTGGTGGGGAGAACTAAGGTGTTTTATTTTTTAGTAACCCTTGTGTTACGAACAAAGGCACTAACTTTTACAATAAAACGGGTTTTTGCAAAAATTGGTTTTTATTATTTTGTTTTAGTTACTTGACAGTCACACGGGTCAAGATTTATGTTTTGTTAAAAAAAAACCTCGCAACCTGAGCTTCGATAGCGTGTTGCAAAAATGAGGTTTCCGTTCGTATATTAGCGACACAAACCGACACTGCGATAGCTGGTTTATAATTGCACTGGGACGAACGTTTGGGTTCTTTAAGGATATAACCGTATAAAAAGTTATATCCTACCGGCTGCGCCAATAACAAATTCGGGATTTAACACTTTGAAAAAAATATAATTTTTATTTATCAAAATAGTGTAAACGCGAACTGGGAGAGATAGGGGTGCTCCTTACAAGATACAACTTAAAACTCAAACTTAAAAACTAAGCTGGCGCTTATCAAACCTTCGATTGGGAGAAAGAACTTTATTGATAAATTGAGAGTGTCCAAAATGAGCTGCGTCTGCAATTTTACAGTATTGGGGGATAAAAGCTTTTTGGAGTTTGGGGACATTTGTTTATAATGCAAGAGGATGTTTACATAAATTGGTCAGTCGTGGGAGCCGACAATTTGGGGTTTATAACTCAAGAGGATGGCGACTCTTGGGAGCCAATGATTTTGGGTGTGACAAATGCGTAATGTAAATATGTTTATGTGGTAGATATGTGGGTGTGTGTATGTTACTTTATGTGGTAGATATGTGGGAGTGGGTATGTTACTATATAGACAAGTACAATAAATATAATAAATTCCATAAATAACTTATAAAACTAGGGTATGTAATATATAGGTAAATTCAATGGTTTTTAATATATGTGGCATGTTTAAATATTTTAATTGATCAACTTTAAATGACTTTTACTTCAGATTTTATGAATTTTAACAAACTCCAAAGTTATGGCATTTCCGATCAATGGCATATGGCGGCTATGGGATATAGACGGCCGATCCTTATAAAATTTAATGGGTCGGGTTGATTGGCCAAAAATAAAACCCATAGAAAATTCCAATTTCCTAACTTTACAAACACCAAAGTTATGGCATTTCCGATCAATCAGTTGTATGGCAGGTATATGATATAGTCGCCCGATCCCTTTACAAACACCAAAGTTATGGCATATCCCGGCCGTTCCGACTTATATACTGCGTGCAAAGGAAAGAAGGCTGTATGCAAAGTTTCAATTCGATATCTTTAAAACTGAGAGACTAGTTTGCGTAGAAACAGACAGACAGACAGACGGACATGCTCATATCAACTCAGAAGGCGATTCTGATCAAGAATATGTTATACATACTTTATAGGATATATAGGATATGTCTGCTTCACTGCGTTTCATTGTTTTTATACCCTTGCAGAGGGTATTATAATTTTGGTCAAAAGTGTGCAACGTAGTATATTTTTGATCAGGATCACCTCCTGAGCTGATATAAGCATGTCCGTCTGTCCGTCCGTCTGTCCGTCTGTCTCTTTCTACGCAAACTAGTCTCTCAGTTTTAAAGATATCGAATTGAAACTTTGCACACACCGTTCTTTCCTTTGCACGCAGTATATATGTATGTCGGAAAGGCCGGGATCGGCCAACTATATCCTATAGCTGCCATATAACTGATTAATCGGAAATGCCATAACATTGGTGTTTGTAAAGTTGGGAGGCTGGAATCTTCTAAGGTTTTATACTTGGCCAATCAATCCGACCCACTAAATTTCATAAGGATCGGCCGACTATATCCTATAGCTGCCATATAACTCATTGATCGGAAATGCCATAACGTTGGTGTTTGTAAAGTTAGGAAGTTGGCATTTTCTATGAGTTTTATTTTTGGCCAATCAAACCGACCTACCAAATTTCATAAGGAACGGACGCCATATAACTGATTGATCGGAAATGCCATAACTTTGGTGTTTGTTAAGTTAGGAAGTTGGGATTTTCTATGGGTTTTATATTTGGCCAATCAATCCGACCTACCAAATGCCATAAGGATCGGCCGACTATATCCCATAGCTGCCATATAACTGAACGATTGGAAATGCCATAACTTTGGTGTTTTTAAAGTTAGGAAGTTGGGATTTTTTATGAGTATTATTATTAAGAATGCATCATATAAATAATTTTGGAGAATATAATGTACATAATATTCTGCAAGGGTATATCAACTTCGGCTCCGCCCGCAGTTAGCTTTCCTTTCTGTTTTATATCCGTATAGTTTGATTTTACACTGAATTTTTTATTTCGCGCCTGAATTCTTTCAGTCGTTGTCGCTTTGGAATTCAGAGTGACCAAAGACAAAAATATTTAAAAATATCAAAAAATATCGGAATTCCGATATTTGGGCAATTAAAAAATTACGATATAAATATATCATTTTTAGGAAAAAATATCGATGTATTGATATTTTGATATATTATCAAAAACCCTACTGCTGATGGAAAAATCATTATTTTTTTTCTTTTTAAATGCACTCAAAAAGCCAAACAACAGCCGGAGAGTGCAGACGTGTTTTGCGCGAGCTCCGGAAAAAAAACAGCTCAAAAGTGAAAAACAATAACTAAAAATACTGGAGTGGTGTAATAAAGGCAATCTTATTGCTAAAAACAGTAAATAATAATTAGTGCTATGTAAATAACTAGTGCAAAGTTATTATAAAAACTAAGAAGTGCCACGAGTGATAGCTCAATGAGCGGCGATTCAAAAAATGAGCGTAGAAGCTCCGTAGACCAGAGAAACAGTTATATTTCTTATTTCTCAACCCGTGATACAGAAGTAGAAAGAACTTCTTCAAGTAGCAACTCAGCCCTACTGACCATTGACAGTGCGAGAGCACGGTCTTGTTCTCCCGCCCTACTCACACCAACTCCCACTTCATGGAGCTTGCAGTGTAGAACCCCACCCCCAGCTTCGACTCACAGCTCACCAGCCACGAGCACTGCGACCTCGTTAATTTCTGCAACCGCAGCCACTGCAACAACAACATCAACGGTCGCCGTTAACAACAACGCGATTTCGAATGCGTTTGCAACTTCTGCAGCGCCGAATAAAACTACAAAGCCAAGTGTAAGTACGAGTGCCAATATCGGCAATATCAAACAACAACAAGTGGGTCCGGCTATACAGACTGGCATGGACCGTTACATCCAAATCAAACGGAAGCTAAGCCCGCAAAATAAAATGGTTGGAAATAAACCAAAACAAAATTGCCCTAATAAAGGCAGCGAACAACCAGGGGCATCTAGTAACAACAGATTCGCCCTATTGTCGGAAATTGATAATAATCAATCCGAATCTGGACAGGCTGTTCAAAAGAAACCAAAGCCCCCACCAATTTACATAAGGGAACAGAACTCAAATACCCTAGTAAAGAAAATTGTTGCGCTGGTCGGGAATGACAACTTTTATGTTACTCCCCTTGTTAAAGGGAATATTCATGAAACAAAGCTTCAAGCTAAAACTGAAGATCAATTCAGAGCTGTAACAAATTACCTATACGAGGCTAGGAAACCCTACTACACGTACCAGCTCAAGAGTAGCAAGGGCTTGCAACTAGTGCTAAAGGGCATAGAGCCCGACGTATCCACCAATGAGGTAAAAGAGGCACTGAAAGAAAAAGGATTCTTCTCCAAAAATATTATTAATATTATCAACAAAAATAAAAAGCCGCAACCACTCTTTAAGGTCGAACTGGAGCCTGAAAGCAGAGCCTTGAAGAAAAATGAAGTGCAACCGATCTATAAACTGCAATACCTGTTGCACAGAAGGATTACTGTTGAAGAACCGCATAAGCGGAATGGCCCGCTGCAATGCACAAACTGCCAAGAGTATGGACACACCAGAAACAACTGCGGGCTTCGTTCAGTCTGCGTAGCTTGTGGTGGCTTCCACAAATCCGAACCTTGCCCTGCAAGCAAAGAAGACCCAAAGACAAAGAAATGCGCTAACTGTGGAGATAACCATACCGCAAACTACAGAGGCTGCCCGGTCTATAAAGAGCTGTAGAGTCAGTTTCAACAAGCAAAATAAGCACGCTCTCAGAATGCACGAAATGCGTACGTGCAATCCCAAACCACACCTAATGTTTTCTTTGCGAAAGCAGCCAGATCTTCATTTGGGCCCCTCAACACAAATGGGGGAGTTTCATACGCCAGTGCCCTAAAATCAGGTCTTGCCAATCAGACGGGGTTCCCACAAGCTCAATGCTCTGAGCAAAATATAATAACACCTCAGCAAGCAATAGGACAAATACCAAACAGCATGGAAACCATGATGCTGACATTACAACAGGGTATGATGGAATTTATGTCCTTCATGAAAACAACAATGACAAACCTTATGCAAAATCAAAACATTTTAATAAATTTGCTCACATCCCAACAAACTAAATAAACGATGTCTTGCCTTCGAATATCCATGCGGAATGCCAATGGCGTTTCACGGCACAAACTTGAAATAACTCAATTCCTCAATGAAAACCAAATAGATGTAATGCTGCTGGCAGAAACGCATCTCACAAGTAAATACAACTTCCAAATAAGAGGTTATACTTCATACTGCACAGATCATCCGGACGGTAAGGCTCACGGAGGAACTGGAATCCTAATCAGGGAACGCATTAAGCACGACTTTCACAGAGGTTTGCAACAAATTATTTGCAGGCTACATCTATAAAACTACAAGCAGGCAACGGCAGTATCACTATAGCCACTGTCTATTGCCCACCGCGTTTTACAATAACTGAAGAGCAATTCTTGGACTTCTACAATTCACTCGGAGATCGCTTTATAGCAGGAGGAGACTACAACGCCAAGCACATGCACTGGGGATCAAGACTAGTGACGCCCAAAGGAAGACAACTGTATAAAGCAATCATAAATTTGAGCAACAAAATCGACTATGTCTCCCCTTGCAGCCCCACATATTGGCCAGCTGACCCCAGAAAACTCCCGGACTTAATTGACTTCGCTGTGACCAAGAACATCCCAAGAAATTTAGTCAGCGCCAAATCGCTATCGGACTTATCATCGGACCACTCGCCTGTTTTAATAACTCTCCTTCAAAGCCCGAGAGTAATCGAGCACCCCTTCAGGCTGACCTCGACTAGAACTAACTGGCTAAAGTACAAAAAGTACGTAAGTTCCCACATTGAACTAACACCACAGTTAAACATAGAGAACGACATCGACTTCTGTGCTGATGCCCTGGAGTCAGTACTCGTGGCAGCAGCCAAAATCTTAACACCAGAAGAGACAATCGTGCGTAGCAACCAATACAAAACTAATCTGCAAATCGAACAACTGGTTCGGGAAAAACGACGTCTACGACGCGTTTGGCAATCCTGCAGATCGCCCCATTCGAAGCAACTCTATAATGATGCCACCCGCAGACTCACCAAAACCCTCAAGCAAGAAGAGGAGCTTGCGCAGCGCTGGTACATCGAGAAACTGTCGCCGACCAGTACAAAGCATCCTTTGTGGAGAGCTCACCCAAATTTAAGCTCTCCGATAGAATCAGTCACTCCGATTAGAAACTCCTCGGGTACTTGGGCCCGCAGTGACGAAGACAGATCCGAAACATTTGCTTTACACCTACGAAATGTATTTCAGCCGAACGCCGCCACAAACTCTCTTCAACTACCGCCGTTTAGCTCTGAAATTGCAATTAACCCGATTTTGTTTCAAACACCTGAAATTGCTAACGTCATTAGGAAGCAAATAAAACCGAAAAAGGCTCCAGGGGGCGACCTAATAACCCCAAAAATGATAATTGAACTTCCAAACTGCGCAGTGGATGTTATATGCAAGCTATTTAACGGGATCACAAAACTTGGCTACTACCCCAAAAAATGGAAAAAGTCCGTGGTTATAATGATACCGAAGCCTGGCAAAGACCACACAATTCCCCCATTGTACAGGCCAATAAGCTTACTATCGTGCCTGTCCAAATTACTGGAAAAATGCCTGCTCACGCGCATTACACCATATTTAAGAGAACAAAACTTAATCCCGGCACATCAATTCGGGTTTCGTGAAAGCCACGGAACCATCGAGCAAGTCAACCGGATAACTTCAGAAATTCGTACAGCCTTCGAACATCGGGAATATTGTAGTGCGATATTCCTCGACGTCTCTCAGGCATTCGACCGAGTGTGGCTTGAAGGCCTTATGCATAAAATCATAACATTACTGCCAGAAAACACTCATAAGTTACTTAAGTCGTACCTCTACCACAGAGTCTTTGAGGTTAGATGCAATACAACGACATCCAACGAGTATAACATTGAAGCCGGAGTCCCACAAGGTAGCGCCCTGGGCCCTACCCTGTTTGTCCTATACACAGCAGACATCCCTACTAACGAGAGGCTGACTACGTCCACATTTGCTGACGACACCGCAATCCTGAGCCGCTCGAGATGCCCAACTAGAGCAACAGCTCAACTGGCTGATCATTTGGTGGTAGTTGAAAAGTTTCTATCAGACTGGCGAATCAAAATTAATGAACAAAAGTGTAAACATATAACGTTTACCCTTAACAGACAATCGTGCCCGCCGCTAACTTTGAATAGTACGCAGATTCCCCAAGCCAGCGATATAACATATCTCGGCGTCCACCTCGACAGACGCCTAACCTGGCGGAGGCACATTGAATGCAAGAAAGTACATCTCAGACTTAAAGCTAGCAGCCTACACTGGATTATAAATTCTCGATCACCCCTGTGTCTGGACTTTAAAGTTCTTCTCTACAACTCCACCCTCAAGCCCATTTGGACCTACGGCTCCCAGCTCTGGGGGAACGCGAGCAACAGCAACGTTGACATCATACAGCGCTCACAATCAAAAATCCTGCCAAAAATCACTGGGGCACCATGGTATGTTCGGAACGAAAACATCCACAGGGATCTGGGCATACCACCGGTCAAAGATGAAATAGCAAAGCAGAAAGCGGCCTACCATAACAAGCTTACACTGCACCCAAATAATTCCGCTTCGGGGCTTGTTCCCTACGTCTTCCTTCGAAATTTTCCGGCTTCGCCTCTGTTTCCGCTAGGCCCAATGCTAACACTTTTCAAACTGATTTTTGGCGACTTGATCACTTGGAGGTTCGAAAGGAAAAGAACGCTGATGCCGCTCGCCAATGGCGCCAAGCCCCTTAACAGCCGAAAAGAAAAACACTCTCAACAAAAGTGCAACTGACATTTCGCTTGCTCCTTTCTTGTATATTTATCGATTAATCTTATTCAAGTTATGTTCACATTATCAATAGTAATCGCTATTCTTAATTCTAATTTAAAGAACGTACATTAAAGGATGTTTACACTAAATACAATATGTACATTCCTAACAACTATGTTTACACCGTAAATGACACTTGGTTGGAAATTTTGTAACGAATTCAACGAGGTATGCCATACCAACATTCGCCCACTATTTCCCAGGGTTTTGATTAAAAAAACCGAAAAATCGAGCTGATTTTATCCGTATTTGGGCCTTGTAATAATGGGGTGGGGGCCATGATTTTTTTTCGAAAAAAATTATCAATTGATATTTTTTTTTCGGAAATGCCACTTTGTTGGACATTTTGTAACGAAATTAACGAGGTATGCCATTCCAACATTCGACCACTAATTCCCACGGTTTTGATTAAAATACCGAAAAACCGAGCTTATATTATCCGTATTTGGGACTTGTCATAATGGGGTGGGGGACATGATTTCTTTTCGAAAAAATTTTTCAATTGATATTTTTTTTCGGAAATGCCACTTTTGTAACGAATTCAGCGAGGTATGCCATTCCAACATTCGACCACTATTTCCCAGGGTTTTGATTAAAAAACCGAAAAATCGACGTGATTTTCTCCGGATTTGGGCCTTGTCATAAGGGTGGAGGTCATGGTTTTTTTTGAAAAAAATTTTTCAAATTATATTTTTTTTCTGTAAATGACACTTGGTTGGAAATTTTGTAACGAATTCAACGAGGTATGCCATTCCAACATTCGACCACTATTTCCCAGGGTTTTGATTAAAAAACCGAAAAATCGAGCTGTTCTCTTGTGCACTTTAATACATATATGTACAACATTGGTCCTCGATGTGAAAGCTTTGCGTGATTACCCCACACCTGAATTGTAAATGATGGTCTTTATTTATTAAAATATATATTCTCTTTATTTTCACGTGCTTGCTCATTTCTTGTATATTTATCGATTAATTCTATTCAAGTTATGTTCACATTATCAATAGTAATCGCTATTCTTAATTCTAATTTAAAGAACGTACTCACTATTTCGTATCACATTAAAGGATGTTGACACTAAATACAATATGTACATACTTAACACTATGCTTACACTGTAAATGACACTTGGTTGGAAATTTTGTAACGAATTCAACGAGGTATGCCATACCAACAAAAAATTTTTCAAATTATATTTTTTTTCTGTAAATGACACTTGGTTGGAAATTTTGTAACGAATTCAACGAGGTATGCCATTCCAACATTCGACCACTAATTCCCAGGGTTTTGATTAAAATACTGAAAAACCGAACTGATATTATCCGTATTTGGGCCTTGTCATAATGGGGTGGGGGACATGATTTCTTTTGGAAAAAATTTTTCAATTGATATTGGTTTTCTGTAAATGCCACTTTGTTGGAAATTTTGTAACGACCACTATTTCCCATGGCTTTGATTAAAAAACCGAAAAATCGAGGTGATTTTCTCCGGACTTGGGCCAAGGGTTTTGATTAAAATACCGAAAATCGAGGTGATTTTCTTCGGATTTTGGCGTTGTCATAAGGGGGTCATCATTTTTTCCAAAAATTTGTTCAAATAATATTTTCTTTCTGTAAATGCCACTTTGTTGGAAATTTGTTGACGAATTCAACGAGGTATGACATTCCAACATTCGACCACTATTTTCCAGGGTTTTGATTAAAAAACCGAAAAATCGAGAAAATGTTTCAAATGATTTTGTATTATTGTAAATGCCACTTTGTTGAAAATTTTATAACGAATTCCCCAGGGTTTTGATTAAAAACCGAAAAGTCGTGGTGATTTTCAACAGATTTGGCCCTTCTCATCATGGTGGGGGTCATGGTTTTTTTTCAAAAAACTGTTTCAAATGATATTTTTTTCTGTAAATGACACTTTGTTGGAAATGTTGTAAAGAATTCGACGAGTTATGCCATTCCAACATTTGACCACTATGTCCCAAGGTTTTAATTAAAATACCGAAAAATCGAGCTGATATAATCCGGATTTGGGCCTTGTTATAATGGGGTGGAACCATGATTTCTATTGGAAAAAAGTTTTCAATTGATATATTTTTTCTGTAAATGCCACTTTTTTGGAAATTTTGTAACGAATTCAACGGGGTATGCCATTCGACTATTATTTCCCATGGTTTTGATTAAAAAACCGAAAAATCGAGGTGATTTTCTCCGGACTTGGGCCTTGTCATAAGGGTTGGGGTCATGGTTTTTTTTTCGAAAAAATTTTTCAAATGATATTTTGTTGTTGGAAATGACACTTTTTTGGAAATTTTGTAACGAATTCGACGAGGTATGCTATTCCTACATTAGACCACTATTTCCCAGGGTTTTGATTAAAAAAACCAAAAAATCAAGGTGATTTTCTTCGGATCTGAGCCTTGTCATATAGGTGGGGGTCATGGTTTGTTTTTCAAAACATGTTTTCATTTGATATTTTCTTTTTCTACTTTGTCACGTATTCACCGAGGTATGCCATTCCAACATTCGACCACTATTTCCCAGGGTTTTGATTAAAAACCGGAAAAATCTTCGGACCTATTGTCGACGCGGTTCTCATGCGCACGCAGATGGCGACAGAAACGAACGCATCGTTCGTGGCTGCGATGGAGGTGGACCAATCGGCAGGAACGGAGGACGACCTTTTCCCAGTACCCGAAGGTTGGATCGGAGGTAACAACATACGCTATTTGCCTCAGCACATCATAGTGCAGATAGAGCGGAAGGTGGCAACCCTGATCGGTCGTGGGCGTCGGGTACGAATAGCTGTCGGAGAAGGCGCTTACAGGTTTACTGTCACAATCAAAAACGACGGGCGCCTCTACATTGCGCCGCGTGAAGAAAGGTTTTTCTTATCATTATATTAGTTTTAAGAGAAATATCATGAAGTTAATAAATATTAAGACATGGTTGTGACGGATTGTCGTTGTCGGGTGGCTCAGCGATAGCCAGGTTTCGTCACAAGAATTTGTTTGTGTCAGCCGTGGTTGCTAAAAGAGAGTTCCGACCCAGCCCAGAGTAGAAGTCTTGGGGAATTACTTAGTAATTGATTATAACTAGGTTTTATTTCAGTAAGAATCTTGACATTTGATTAATAACTAACGGGTTCTCCGGACTGGCGGGGTGCCGCCCTTGCTGCCTTCGCTTCCTTCGTACACTTCGAATGCCTGGTATCGGGAGCCGTCTAGCTGCTCGAGAGGAACAGCACGGGATTCCGGCTGCGGGTAGAATAGACCCCGGGGTGGGTTGCCACGTAGCGAGCCTGAAATGAGAATGGGGTTCTTGGGGACTCTGAAGTCAGCCACGAGCGAGAGAGAGTTTTTAGTGCTTGGGGACCCGAAAGTCAACCGCAAGAGAGGGAGTGTTGCTTGGGGACCCTGAGGTCAGCCACAAGAGAGAGAGAGAGTTGCTTGAGGACCCTGAAGTCAGCCACAAGAGAGAGAGAATGTGTTGCTAGGGGACCCTGAAGTCAGCCACAGCTCAACTGGCTGATCATTTGGTGGTAGTTGAAAAGTTTCTATCAGACTGGCGAATCAAAATTAATGAACAAAAGTGTAAACATATAACGTTTACCCTTAACAGACAATCGTGCCCGCCGCTAACTTTGAATAGTACGCAGATTCCCCAAGCCAGCGATATAACATATCTCGGCGTCCACCTCGACAGACGCCTAACCTGGCGGAGGCACATTGAATGCAAGAAAGTACATCTCAGACTTAAAGCTAGCAGCCTACACTGGATTATAAATTCTCGATCACCCCTGTGTCTGGACTTTAAAGTTCTTCTCTACAACTCCACCCTCAAGCCCATTTGGACCTACGGCTCCCAGCTCTGGGGGAACGCGAGCAACAGCAACGTTGACATCATACAGCGCTCACAATCAAAAATCCTGCCAAAAATCACTGGGGCACCATGGTATGTTCGGAACGAAAACATCCACAGGGATCTGGGCATACCACCGGTCAAAGATGAAATAGCAAAGCAGAAAGCGGCCTACCATAACAAGCTTACACTGCACCCAAATAATTCCGCTTCGGGGCTTGTTCCCTACGTCTTCCTTCGAAATTTTCCGGCTTCGCCTCTGTTTCCGCTAGGCCCAATGCTAACACTTTTCAAACTGATTTTTGGCGACTTGATCACTTGGAGGTTCGAAAGGAAAAGAACGCTGATGCCGCTCGCCAATGGCGCCAAGCCCCTTAACAGCCGAAAAGAAAAACACTCTCAACAAAAGTGCAACTGACATTTCGCTTGCTCCTTTCTTGTATATTTATCGATTAATCTTATTCAAGTTATGTTCACATTATCAATAGTAATCGCTATTCTTAATTCTAATTTAAAGAACGTACATTAAAGGATGTTTACACTAAATACAATATGTACATTCCTAACAACTATGTTTACACCGTAAATGACACTTGGTTGGAAATTTTGTAACGAATTCAACGAGGTATGCCATACCAACATTCGCCCACTATTTCCCAGGGTTTTGATTAAAAAAACCGAAAAATCGAGCTGATTTTATCCGTATTTGGGCCTTGTAATAATGGGGTGGGGGCCATGATTTTTTTTCGAAAAAAATTATCAATTGATATTTTTTTTTCGGAAATGCCACTTTGTATGACATTTTGTAACGAAATTAACGAGGTATGCCATTCCAACATTCGACCACTAATTCCCACGGTTTTGATTAAAATACCGAAAAACCGAGCTTATATTATCCGTATTTGGGACTTGTCATAATGGGGTGGGGGACATGATTTCTTTTCGAAAAAATTTTTCAATTGATATTTTTTTTCGGAAATGCCACTTTTGTAACGAATTCAGCGAGGTATGCCATTCCAACATTCGACCACTATTTCCCAGGGTTTTGATTAAAAAACCGAAAAATCGACGTGATTTTCTCCGGATTTGGGCCTTGTCATAAGGGTGGAGGTCATGGTTTTTTTTGAAAAAAATTTTTCAAATTATATTTTTTTTCTGTAAATGACACTTGGTTGGAAATTTTGTAACGAATTCAACGAGGTATGCCATTCCAACATTCGACCACTATTTCCCAGGGTTTTGATTAAAAAACCGAAAAATCGAGCTGTTCTCTTGTGCACTTTAATACATATATGTACAACATTGGTCCTCGATGTGAAAGCTTTGCGTGATTACCCCACACCTGAATTGTAAATGATGGTCTTTATTTATTAAAATATATATTCTCTTTATTTTCACGTGCTTGCTCATTTCTTGTATATTTATCGATTAATTCTATTCAAGTTATGTTCACATTATCAATAGTAATCGCTATTCTTAATTCTAATTTAAAGAACGTACTCACTATTTCGTATCACATTAAAGGATGTTGACACTAAATACAATATGTACATACTTAACACTATGCTTACACTGTAAATGACACTTGGTTGGAAATTTTGTAACGAATTCAACAAGGTATGCCATACCAACAAAAAATTTTTCAAATTATATTTTTTTTCTGTAAATGACACTTGGTTGGAAATTTTGTAACGAATTCAACGAGGTATGCCATTCCAACATTCGACCACTAATTCCCAGGGTTTTGATTAAAATACTGAAAAACCGAACTGATATTATCCGTATTTGGGCCTTGACATAATGGGGTGGGGGACATGATTTCTTTTGGAAAAAATTTTTCAATTGATATTTGTTTTCTGTAAATGCCACTTTGTTGGAAATTTTGTAACGACCACTATTTCCCATGGCTTTGATTAAAAAACCGAAAAATCGAGGTGATTTTCTCCGGACTTGGGCCAAGGGTTTTGATTAAAATACCGAAAATCGAGGTGATTTTCTTCGGATTTTGGCGTTGTCATAAGGGGGTCATCATTTTTTCCAAAAATTTGTTCAAATAATATTTTCTTTCTGTAAATGCCACTTTGTTGGAAATTTGTTGACGAATTCAACGAGGTATGACATTCCAACATTCGACCACTATTTTCCAGGGTTTTGATTAAAAAACCGAAAAATCGAGAAAATGTTTCAAATGATTTTGTATTATTGTAAATGCCACTTTGTTGAAAATTTTATAACGAATTCCCCAGGGTTTTGATTAAAAACCGAAAAGTCGTGGTGATTTTCAACAGATTTGGCCCTTCTCATCAGGGTGGGGGTCATGGTTTTTTTTCAAAAAACTGTTTCAAATGATATTTTTTTCTGTAAATGACACTTTGTTGGAAATGTTGTAAAGAATTCGACGAGTTATGCCATTCCAACATTTGACCACTATGTCCCAAGGTTTTAATTAAAATACCGAAAAATCGAGCTGATATAATCCGGATTTGGGCCTTGTTATAATGGGGTGGAACCATGATTTCTATTGGAAAAAAAGTTTTCAATTGATATATTTTTTCTGTAAATGCCACTTTTTTGGAAATTTTGTAACGAATTCAACGGGGTATGCCATTCGACTATTATTTCCCATGGTTTTGATTAAAAAACCGAAAAATCGAGGTGATTTTCTCCGGACTTGGGCCTTGTCATAAGGGTTGGGGTCATGGTTTTTTTTTCGAAAAAATTTTTCAAATGATATTTTGTTGTTGGAAATGACACTTTTTTGGAAATTTTGTAACGAATTCGACGAGGTATGCCATTCCTACATTAGACCACTATTTCCCAGGGTTTTGATTAAAAAAACCAAAAAATCAAGGTGATTTTCTTCGGATCTAAGCCTTGTCATATAGGTGGGGGTCATGGTTTGTTTTTCAAAACATGTTTTCATTTGATATTTTCTTTTTCTACTTTGTCACGTATTCACCGAGGTATGCCATTCCAACATTCGACCACTATTTCCCAGGGTTTTGATTAAAAACCGGAAAAATCTTCGGACCTATTGTCGACTCGGTTCTCATGCGCACGCAGATGGCGACAGAAACGAACGCATCGTTCGTGGCTGCGATGGAGGTGGACCAATCGGCAGGAACGGAGGACGACCTTTTCCCAGTACCCGAAGGTTGGATCGGAGGTAACAACATACGCTATTTGCCTCAGCACATCATAGTGCAGATAGAGCGGAAGGTGGCAACCCTGATCGGTCGTGGGCGTCGGGTACGAATAGCTGTCGGAGAAGGCGCTTACAGGTTTACTGTCACAATCAAAAACGACGGGCGCCTCTACATTGCGCCGCGTGAAGAAAGGTTTTTCTTATCATTATATTAGTTTTAAGAGAAATATCATGAAGTTAATAAATATTAAGACATGGTTGTGACGGATTGTCGTTGTCGGGTGGCTCAGGGATAGCCAGGTTTCGTCACAAGAATTTGTTTGTGTCAGCCGTGGTTGCTAAAAGAGAGTTCCGACCCAGCCCAGAGTAGAAGTCTTGGGGAATTACTTAGTAATTGATTATAACTAGGTTTTATTTCAATCTTGACATTTGATTAATAACTAACGGGTTCTCCGGACTGGCGGGGTGCCGCCCTTGCTGCCTTCGCTTCCTTCGTACACTTCGAATGCCTGGTATCGGGAGCCGTCTAGCTGCTCGAGAGGAACAGAACGGGATCCCGGCTGCGGGTAGAATAGACCCCGGGGTGGGTTGCCACGTAGCGAGCCTGAAATGAGAATGGGGTTCTTGGGGACTCTGAGAGTTTTTAGTGCTTGGGGACCCGAAAGTCAACCGCAAGAGAGGGAGTGTTGCTTGGGGACCCTGAGGTCAGTCACAAGAGAGAGAGAGAGTTGCTTGGGGACCCTGAAGTCAGCCACAAGAGAGAGAGAATGTGTTGCTAGGGGACCCTGAAGTCAGCCACAAGAGAGAGAGATAGTTGCTTGGGGACCCTGAAGTCAGCCACAAGAGAGAGAGAGAGTTCGACCGGTGAACCGGTGATCCTGAAATCAGACGTCTCCTAGGGATATCTTCGGACCAGCAAGCCGAGAAGGTTAGGGGGAGTAGGAAGTACTACGGGAGCTAACTACAATGTGTAAGCGGACTTGGATCGAATGATCAAGTCCACCAAAAAATGGCTTCGCTGCTTACCACCACTGGAAAGTTGCCTCAGTACCCTTAGACGGTTGGCTACTAAGTGCCTTTCTATGGCCCGTGGTCCGCCTTATATAGGGCTCGGCGAGATCTAGTGTGCCCGCCGCCTGTGTGGGATTTGCCGGTCTAAGTGTGACCATCTCTCTCGGTCTTGATGCTGTCTCTTGTCGTTCTTGATAATATTGCTCCTTCCGGTAGCGTCCATCCCTTGTTGCTGTGCTCCTCCTCATGGAGCTCTAGGATATCTCTGTCCGGTGTCTCGGTTGCTCGGCTCTCCTGGGCGGTTCTGGCTACCGTACTTATGGTTTGGCTGTTGCCCTGCCCGGACTGGATGTTCCTGGTTGTTTGCGGTGCCGTGGTCTTCATCTTCGCCGGTGCCGTCCGCTTTCGTGCGGTTTCCGCCATCGGCATCGGCTCCACCAACTAGTCTGCGCTGCTGCTATCTTTGCGTGTTTTTCGCGGAATCTCAGCGCTCCCTCCGCGATCTTGTTCCTGTTTTCGTGTTCGTTCTGTATTGTATTTGTTCCTCCGTACGGCTTAGTGTCTCCAATGTATATCCTCTTTGTTTTCCGTGTGTTCGGGTTTTTTACTGCCACTTTCGTCCGCGTCTTCCTTCCTTTTTTTTGCGGTTATCCCTTGTACTTCTCCTTGATCCAGGTGTCCGTGACCTCTATTGCTTTCAACTCGTCCTGTGCTGCACTGGGTAAGGCGTCTGCTACCTCGTTTCATTTTCCCTTTTTATACTGGACTACGCCTAAGTCCCTGGTATTCGTTTTTGTCTCCGGTTGGTCCACTTTGTCTCCGGCTGCTCTTATCTCTAGCTCCAAGCCTCCACACCTCAGCGTGCTGCGTGCCCCATTCCTAACAGTATTCCTCCTGCCACTTCTGTTAGTATCATGAATGTTACCCTGAACGCTCTTCCTCCAAATTGGATTCCTGCCGCGAATTCTCCTATCGCCTTCTGCGTTGCTCCGTTGGTCATTGTTATTTCTGCTCGGGTTCCACACCATTTGCCTTGTTGCTTCAGATCTTGATATCTGCTTTTGCTTATCGCGCTTCTTGATGCTCCTGTGTCCCCGGTTCCTTTCCCTGTCTTGTTACCGACCCTTATGCGGGCTACTATTTGGAACCCGTCGCAACATAGCTGTTCCCCTGCTGCTGGCTCTTTTATTGCCGCTTAAGCTGCCAGCTGCAACTGCTCAGGTCTCCAGCAGCACTCCTTGGTTTTCGTACCGTTTCTTCCACAGACCCAGCAAAACAGCCTCGGCGGATTGCTGCACGTGCTCGCCGCATGTCCGGTTCCTCCGCAGCGCTTGCATATATCCGGTCCTAGTTGCTGCTGTGCAGGTTGGCTTACCTGTGTCCGGTCCTCTGCCTCTATTTCTTCTACTTCCTCCGCTAGTTTCAGGAACTCTGTCAACGAGTTGAATCCTGCACTCCTAGCGTACAGCTTTAACTTGCTTCTGCTGCTCGGTCCAGTTTGGCCTCTTCTGAGAGTTTTTATTGAATTGCATCAGTTTTCTTAGTCCCATTGCGTATTCTCTTACGGGCTCCGTTTCTCTCTGTTTCATCTGTGCAATCTGATTCTCCAACTGTTCCTCATACCTCGGCTGCAAAAAGTATTCCAGCAGTTCTGTTCTGAGCTGAGTCCATGTTACGTTCCTGCTCGGCGTGGTGTTCCACCAATCACTCGCGATCCCCTCCAGGATGAATGGCATCGTCCGTATCACCTGGTCCTTCCGTATCCGCCTGCCCACTGTTCCATTTTGCTAAGGAACTCCAGTGGGTTTGTGGTTCCTTGGTACCGGATGCCCCATCCGCGTACCCGGTCTATGACTCCTGTTTCCATTTTTATTTCTGTCTTTCGTCCCCTAGACTTGTTCCTTTGATGTCCATTATCCCCTCCTTTTCCGTGGTTACCACGATCGCCGGAATTGTTTCTTTCGCCAGGCATTTTTCTCTCCTATATTTTTCTGTCAGTTCAGCGAGTCTTTGTCTGACCGTTTCCGTATGATCCGATTTTTTGGCGAACGCTGCCAACAAACGTCTTAAATCTTCACTTTTTTCTGCCGTTCCTAATCCGAACTCTTCCGTGTATTTCGTTAGTTCGCTCTTTGTTGCCAGATATACCCAGCTCGACATTACTCCGCTGGTGTCGGTTTATCTCCTGCAACCACTTTAGCCTGTTCGGGCGCCACTGTGACGGCTTGTCGTTGTCAGGTGACTCAGGGATGGCCAGGATTCGTCACAAGAATGGCGTGGTTGCTAAAAGAGAGTTCCGACCCAGCCCAGAGTAGAAGTCGTGGGGAATTACTTAGTAATTGATTATAACTAGGTTTTATTTCAGTAAGAATCTTGACATTTGATTAATAACTAACGGGTTCTCCGGACTGGCGGGGTGCCGCCCTTGCTGCCTTCGCTTCCTTCGTACACTTCGAATGCCTGGTATCGGGAGCCGTCTAGCTGCTCGAGAGGAACAGAACGGGATCCCGGCTGCGGGTAGAATAGACCCCGGGGTGGGTTGCCACGTAGCGAGCCTGAAATGAGAATGGGGTTCTTGGGGACTCTGAAGTCAGCCACGAGCGAGAGAGAGTTTTTAGTGCTTGGGGACCCGAAAGTCAACCGCAAGAGAGGGAGTGTTGCTTGGGGACCCTGAGGTCAGCCACAAGAGAGAGAGAGAGTTGCTTGGGGACCCTGAAGTCAGCCACAAGAGAGAGAGAATGTGTTGCTAGGGGACCCTGAAGTCAGCCACAAGAGAGAGAGATAGTTGCTTGGGGACCCTGAAGTCAGCCACAAGAGAGAGAGAGAGTTCGACCGGTGAACCGCGCCGTAAGGAGGTGTGATCCTTAAAACAGACGTCTCCTAGGGATACCTTCGGACCGGCAAGCCGAGAAGGTTAGGGGGAGTAGGAAATACTACGGGAGCTAACTACAATGTAAAAGCGGACTTGGATCGAATGATCTAGTCCACCAAAAAATGGCTTCGCTGCTTACCACCACTGGGGAGTTGCCTCTCTACCCTTAGAAGGTTGGCTGCTAAGTGCCTTTCTATGGCCCGTGGTCCGCCTTATATAGGGCTCGGCGAGATCTAGTGTGCCCGCCGCCTGTGTGGGATTTGCCGGTCTAAGTGTGACCATCTCTCTCGGTCTAGTGTGCCTCAGATCGCGCGATCGTTCGAATTCTTAGTTTGAATTTTAAATTAAATGCTTTTTTCGTTTAATTTTTAGTCTTTTTATTTATTCATGCCATGTTTTTGTGCGCGCAGCGTCACATAGTTATATATAAGTTCAAATCCCGGGGCAACGCCATCCGATATATAGCCAAGACTCATTTAATACTAGAAAAGCAAGGAGCTAAGATATCAGTAGTGGAAAAATACTAGAAATCCCGAATGTGTGAAAAAGGAGGAAAAGGGTAGGCGATCACTCAAGAACCGGACAGCGTGACTTCTCTCGGAATCGCGGAACCAGGCAGACGTGTGATCGGCACACGGCTCAGCGAAACTTCGAGACTCCAAGTGTACTCCGCAAGTTTATTCGCAAGACAGGCCAAACGTGACGCCTAACGACCCTTCACAGTTCTCTCATCGCGAGTGTTCCGCCGGTTTAATTTGGCCAAGTGCTACGCTGTTAATCGCGGGTGATATTAAAGAGGTTAGTACAAAATAGGTTCTCATACGCTCAGAACGGTGTAGCGGACTCGGGTGAGGACAATCTCAATAAAGTGTTACGATTGTTTAATCACATCACCCTATCGTGTGTATTTCATTTTGTATTTAGAAAGATAACCTAACCTCATTCTCACAGCTACTTCACATACTTCCCGTTCGCCACAGTAGCCGTAGTTTTGCTCCTAGTATTACCATCGGACCTGAATGCGGACCCCTTCCCGTTCGGTCCAGTAGTTCCCCAACCCCCCTCCCCTTTACGTAGTTTGGGATTTGCGCGTGCACACCCGTCCCGCCGGATCCGTTCTCCGGTAGTTTCACCACTCCCTAACGTAGTTTGGGATTTGCGCGTGGACACCCGTCCCGCCGGATCCGTTCTCCGGTAGTTTCTTCTCTCTCTTACGTAGTTTGGGCTTTGCGCGTGCCTTCGTCGGAACTCATCTGCGCGTATGTATTTGTATAAAGTAAACCGAAACGCACTGCACAACTCGGGAGTTTACAGTTCAAATTGTCAGAAGCCTCCGTTTTTGTTGTAACGGCAAGAAAGTACAGTCACCAGTTGGCGAGGCACTGTGAATTAACGATCTATGATATCAAACAAAATAACCACCGCCCTATATCTATATAAGCCCTTGCAAAATATACCGATAATTATGCAATTATATCAAATACGATATTTTATTAGGACCAGCTTAAAGCAGAACCAGCCTAATGTAACAGTTGTTTTGTTGTCTTCTTTGTGCACTGTTTGTTTTGCACAAACAAATTTCCACAAACTTGGATTTAAAGATCTCGCCGGGGCCTCCAAATGTTGAGCTAACAAGCCTTTTTTGTCAGCTATTTTAAACAAATCACAATGCGAGATAAGTTCAATACTTCAGCTTATTAACGTTTATATGTATGCAAGAGCTACGGGCTCAGACAGACTAGTCTAATTAATAGAGAGATAAGAGGAGCCGATTAGAAATGAATGATTCTGACTCTCTCTTTAGTTGGAGTGGGTTGCCGCTGCGCTCAACAGTGTCATTTACAGAAAAAAAATCATTTGAAAACACCGCCCCCTCTGAAGGAAGGCCGTCTTCAGAATGCCACAGGCAGCACCGCCAGCCTATGGACCGCTCGCCGATACGTCGCATCCTTCGTCCTCACGTCCGCCACTCGGACCTTGCCGTCAGCGCCGACGTGCACCGCCATGATCCGCCCGATCATCCACTGCTGCGGCGGAAGATTTTCCTCGGCGACGACGACGAGAGCTCCCACGTCGACGTTTGGAACCTCCTGGTGCCACTTGTTTTTCGCCTCCCGGGACCAACGCTGCCAAAACCTGTGCCTGAGACACGAGACACTGTGCCATCGTCGTAAGCAGGCTGGGCTGACTTGGTCCGGGAGCGCTGCTGAGGGTGGAGCTAGGATTGGCCCGCCGATCAGAAGATGGCCTGGGCTTAGGGCTTCGCCGTCGTTGGGATCCGTGCTGATCGCTCCGAGGGGCCTGGAGTTGAGAACGGCCTCCACGCTGGTGAAGAGAGTTCCGAGCTCCTCCGCGGTCAGGATGTCTTCGCCGACCGTCCGAAGGAACTGGTGCATTGCAGACTTCACACCTGCCTCCCAAAGTCCGCCGAAGTGAGGTGCTCTGGGTGGTATGAACGCAAACTCGCATCCTTTTCTTGATGCGAATGTTGCGATACCGCCCCCCTGCTTCTCCAGACGGGCCCGGAACTATCTCATGTGGCGATCGGCTCCGACGAAGTTCGTCTCGTTGTCGCACCACACCTTCTCCGGAATCCCGCGTCGACTCACGAACCTTTGGAATGCCAACAAAAACGCATCAGTGGTGAGGTCAGGTCACTAACTCTAAGTGAACCGCTTTGGACGCAAAACATACACACAATGTCACGTATGATTTGTACGGTGGCTTACCACGGATTCGATACGTTGTTTTAAATGGGCCACAAAAATCAACACCACAGATATTAAAAAAGCGGAGAGCTCGAAGTCTGTCTGATGGCAAGTTCCCCATGATTTGCGTCATGAGTTGCGGCTTGCACCGAAAGCAACGAACGCAAGAACGAACTGTTCTGCGGCAAACTTCCTGCGCATTAACCAACCATATCTTTTCTCGCAAAAGACTTACAAGAGCTCGAGGGCCAGCATGACAATTTGTAACGTGCAGGTAGGACACGTACGTTTTCACAAACTGTGAGCCTTTCGACAACAACAACGGGAATTTGGCTTCGTACGGGATAGGAGCATTCAATAACCGACCCCCAACTCGCAGCAATGTCGAGGAACACCAATCTAATTTTTTCTCCTGGAGAAATGGGCTTAGTTTTTGTATATTCCTTGCTACCGGTTTATTTTTCCGAATTTTACCTATGTCGTCAATGAACTCGTGAGATTGGATCACTTCCACTATTTTCTCGAACGCAAAATTCACTTCTCTTGGTGTAATACGTTTTTCAAAGGGCTGCGACACTTTTTTACACCTTTGAATAAACCGTAAGACCCACACGAAAACTCTTAAAAGCCTTATGTGCGACGAAAAGGATTCTATTTTCTGAAGCACATAATTGGGCTCTGGGATTACCACAAGCGCCAATGCTGATTTGCGTAATTCCATCGACACGACATCAGCGGGTACTTCGAAGTGTCGATTTACAGGCCAATCTTTTTCTGCATCGAGCAAAAACAACGGCCCAGCGAACCAAATGGAAGCTGTAAGTTCCTCAACGTTACATCCCCGTGACACGATGTCCGCTGGGTTTACTTTCGTGGGGACATGTCTCCAGATTGCTTTTCCGACCACTCTTAAATCTCCACAACTCGGTTTGAGACAAAAACTGACAACGACGAAGGATGCGTTTTGATCCAATGCAAAGTGATCTCCGAATCCGTCCAGAGGAACACTTTTGTAATCTGAAAATTAAGCAATGGTCTTACACGATTATAAAGATCCGCAAGAAGGTGAGCTGCGCATAACTCAAGGCGAGGCAAAGTTTTCGTCTTGAGGGGAGCTTCTTTGGATTTTGCTGGCATGACAGCGCTTTCAGATGCGGACAACTCTGGGCAGTTAGAAAACCACTTTGCCAATTCAAACCCTGCCTCTTGCAATACCTGAGAAACTTCGTCTCGAAGGCTTAGCAGGTCCTCAACGCATCTGGAGCCAGTCAACATAAAAGTCATTCTGAATGACCTTAGCGGCTTTTGGACACGAATCCAGCTCCTCTTGAATAGTGGGGCCAACCATCAAGATGTCATTCAACGCGACCTGCGTCGATGTACGGCTCGAGGCGTCGAATACCACTCTCAACTTTGTCGAGGTGCTTTGAGGTCGCAGCACGCATTGGTGCGGAATGAAAAAGTGCGAACTGTCTGGAATTTTATTGTCAGTGGCCCATGGCTTCATATTCTTCCATGAATTCCAGATACATTTTTTTTTAAAGAAGGATATTTGGATAATCTTCTTTCAAGCGACAAAAATCTACGTTTCGCAACTTCATATGATGAACCAAGTGTGTTTGGGTCAGATTTGAACGGTAAACGAACACAAAATCTTCCGGACGACAATCTTTGAGTATTTTTCTCAAAGTGTTGCTCACAAAGTTGCTGCTCAGGAGTATGGACCTTGGCCTTGGGCGGCAAGTCCTCCGCAGACCAAAATTTCTGCAGGGTTGTGTCTATTGACTCCAACACTTCCTCCTGGCAGCTGAGATGTACCAACTTTTCAGCATTTCTTATTTTTTCTGAGGCACATCTCCCTGACACTATCCAGCCGAGAACTGTTTTCTGCAAAATGGGAAACTCAAGCCCTTGCTTTTTCTGGCCGACTGACAATAGTTCAAAGAACGATTCTGCGCCTATAAGCATTTTTTGGGGCTTGAAGAAGAATGGATCTGCCAATTGAATATTTTCAGGCACCCTCCAGCCGCTGGTGTTCCCCGTTTGATCCGGATGATAACCAGAAATATTTTTGAATATGTAAAATTCGGACGAAAATTGACTGCTACCCACTCGCGACTTGACTATCGTGTGTATTTTCTTGGTTGCTTGAAGATTAGTTCCACCAATGCCCCGCAAGCTCAAACACACGTCCTCTCTCTTAATCTGAAGTCTCTGAGCGAGCTCATCGGTCACAAAATTTACTTGTGAACCAGAAACGAGCAACGCTCGAGCCAAAACTAATTCGCCACTTTTTGTTTGGACGTTTACGATGGCTGTGGCAAGAATAACTCTATCCGATGCAGTCGCATGCAAAACATGCGAAGTGGATGGAGTATTCTGCAAGAGCGTGGGCTGAGGAGGAGGTTTCAACGCGAGATTTGATGGCGAATAAATGTGCAGCAATGTGTGGTGTGAGGACTTACACACCCTGCATCTCTTCGATTTGAATCTTTTTACCGTGTGGCCCTTACGGAAGCAGGTAATGCATAAGGGAGCCTTTTTTGCGAAATCGAATCTTTGCTGAACGTTAGGGCAGCAAAAGCAGTGCAATTTCCTACTTGATGTTCTGCTGAGTTGCAAAATACACATACTTCGGGGTCGTCCATGGCAGCAACAAACGAAAAACTCCTGTTTCCATTATTCTTTGGATAAGCCTGGCTCTGCTGAACAATTTTTGGCTTACACGCTTCTTCGGAAACCATATGCTGATAGCGCTTGTTCAGCGCCGACACACACTCGCTCCAAAGAGGAAGCGAGGTATAATCTAACTGTTCTTCCCATTTTCTTTTAATTCCTGCATCGACTTTGCCCATTACTAGATGGATGAGGATGGCATTCGTAATACGTTTCTCATCCCCAATGGACAAAAGAGAATCGTACAGCGCTGTGACTGTGTCGATCAGGTTTGTCAAGGCGGTAGCTGATGGCTGGGAAATCTTGGGCAGATTAAACAGTGTCGATATATTGTCAAAGAAAATTAAACAATCATTATCGTACACCCGCCTTAGGCTAGCCAGAGCTTTTGGATAATTATCCGCGGTAACTTGGAATGCCCTAACTGTTCCTAGCGCGTCTCCAGCCAAACACGATATTAGATAATCGAATTTTTCGATATCGAGCAGCGTGTCATCTTTGTCAACAAAAGTTTCGAAAAGGCTTATAAAATTTTTAAATGCGGAATGTTTTCCGCTGAAGGTTGGAAGAGCGACGCTCGGCAAACGGCGGGGTGTGCGCGTTGCCGGCGGAGCGGAATTGCCAACGCTCTTACGCTTTGTTTCCGCAATTAGGGAAATTAGCAACGATTTTGCTATTATCGCAGTTTCTTCGAACTCTTCGGGATACTCATCATCTCCATCTTTCGCTTCAATTTTGTTTTGTATAAGCGAAGCATTTTCGATGTGCGTATTTAGAATTTCTAATTGACATTCTAACTCAACCGTATTTAAAGAGAAACGACCCTCATTTAAATATCTTTGCGTTCGCTCTATACTCCTCATATATCCATCTCGTTTGTTTTTCAACTCTTCGATGTCCTGGTTGTTACTTTCTGATTTTGGCATTTTTTTTTTATCAAAGAGTTTTAAATTTAATTTATAATTAATTAGTTTTTATTTTTTTTTGTTATTTTATGTATGTAAATGTGTACAAACAAATTTTGTTTTTAAATTTATTAAATTTAAATAATAATAACCAACGAGAGGAAAAAGCTGAACGCAAGCAGTGTAGGGGAGTTATTTAAAATGAATTAAGGAATTAATTCAATTATTTTAATTAATTTATTTTAATAATTCAATATAATATGCCGAGCGCACGTAGTGTAGGGGGGCACACGCCAAGCTCAAACACCGAAAAACGAACAAACGTTTAGGCAGCGGCAACGCTTGCACCGTTCCAGCGATCGAAAACGAAAACGACGAAAGAGAACTCGAAAGAACGGGCTGCGCTGTCTGTGTGTGTGTGTATGAGTTTACGGCTGGCGGTGCTCAACGCAATGCTAACGGAGGATGATGCACTGACCGATAACTAAGGGCAACGAATATATAAACCTGACGCTTAAAAGCGCGGAAAATGGCGAAAAGCGAGGGAAGAATATGCGCGGCAGAAAATTTGCCGGGGATTTAATTCTGGAATTATAACTTTTCACAATTCTCAACTTTTACCTTTTTAATTTTTTGCAAAGCTATAATTGGACGAGAAATGGGGGAATTTTATTTTTTTAAAAAAACCAGGATGTCGACAAATATTTATTTGATTTTGGTCCAAAGCGATTCACTTATGTATGTACAATTCGAAATATATATATGTATGGATGTATGTATGTATCAGAATTATAATCGTTAGTACATGCAAGTTGTATTTATTTCTTGGTTAGAATTGCTGCGGCAACAAGAACTTTTGGTCCAGTTAACGGCGAACTGCAGCGGTCCAGCGGCAGCAACGACGAATTAAAGTATATAGACAGGAACTGGCGACAAGCAGCGGCAACAACAACTTCACTGTTTTAAAAGCCGGCGCGATTTATTTGTTTTTTATTTTGTTTGTTTCACCAAAAAAAATAACACTCGAGTTCCACTGCAAATCACGTCGGGTACGGTTTTGTATTAACAACGCGAAACTTGTGACTGCAGGGAAAAATTCGGCTTCATTTTTTGGCGACGAAGCGACGAAAGGGAGTTTGCTTAATGAGGTTAATATAACAACTGACTTTTAGTTTCAATATATAAACGCTTAAGCCTAACTTAACGAAGGGGGCGAGAGACGGGGCCAATTCGAGAGAGCGATTAAATCTTTATTGCGCTCCCGCTCCCGCCTTACACTATTAAACAAATTAAAAAACGCAAAGTGCGCGAACACCCTGGGAAATAGTGGTCGAATGTTGGAATGACATACCTTGTTGAACTCGTTACAAAATTTCCAACAAAGTGTCATTTACAGAAAAAAAACACTTAAACAATTTTTTCGAAAAGAAATCATGTCCCTCACCCCATTACGACAAGGCCCAAATCCGGATAGTATCAGCTCGATTTTTCGGTTTTTCAATCAAAGGTCGAATGGCATACCTTGTTGAATTTATTACAAAAATTTCCAGGAAAGTGTCATTTACAGAAAAAAAATCATTTGAAAATTTTTTCGAAAAAATTGACCGGCCGGTCAATTAAGACGAATCCCTCTACCCCCTTACTATCCGGCCCCCTCCCAAGGTATCCTCCCGGCTCGGCCTCGCCCGAAGGTCCAGCCCGGTGGATTTTCCGCCCTTGACGCGAGATCCAGGACTTCAAAGCCCTTAAAGTATCCTCCCGGTTCGGCCTTGCCCGAAGGTCCAGCCCGGTGGATTTTCCGCCCTTGACGCGAGATCCAGGACTTTAACGTCCGCAAAGTATCCCCCCGGCTCGTCCTCGCCCGAAGGTCCAGCCCGGTGAACTTTTCGCCCTTGACGCGAAACATGACAAGGGTTCTACACGTTTTCGTCCACACAAATAAGAACCTTCGGTGCAGACTCCCCATCAAAATCATCCGTTCATCCTGTAGAACGGAACTCTCTAGTCCGGTGTTTCGGTGATTTAAAAATTTCTTGTAAAGGACTTTTAATGGAGGTTTGAGTATGCTCAAGAAGTTCTAGCCTAACTGTCAACTCCGCGGACCCACACAGGCAAATCGGGTCTTTAGCTAGCTAAATATCCAGGCGCTTTAAGCTATTGTACACCGATTCGGCTTTGCACTTCAGAAACTGCACTTAATTTTCAGCCGTCATAATATTATGGTCTGCTACTGTGTTGCCTTCGTCGGAACTCATCTGCGCGTATGTATTTGTATAAAGCAAACCGAAACGCACTGCACAACTCGAGAGTTTACAGTTCAAATTGTCAGAAGTCTCCGTTTTTGTTGTAACGGCAAGAAAGTACAGTCACCAGTTGGCGAGGCACTGTGAATTAACGATCTATGATATCAAACAAAATAACCACCGCCCTATATCTATATAAGCCCTTGCAAAATATACCGATAATTATGCAATTATATCAAATACGATATTTTATTAGGACCAGCTTAAAGCGGAACCAGCATAATGTAACAGTTGTTTTGTTGTCTTCTTTGTGCATTGTTTCTTTTGCACAAGCGAATTTTCACAAACTTGAATTTAAAGATC
This sequence comes from Drosophila rhopaloa, assembly GCF_018152115.1. NCBI lineage: Eukaryota > Metazoa > Arthropoda > Insecta > Diptera > Drosophilidae > Drosophila > Drosophila rhopaloa. Next base: position 1,242,008 of record NW_025335179.1, on the reverse strand, counting down.
TCGCCGGGGCCTCCAAGTGTTGAGCTAACAAGCCTTTTTTGTCAGCTATTATAAACAAATCACAAGGCGAGATAAATTCAATACTTCAGCTTATTAACGTTTATATGTATACAAGGGCTACGGGCCTTGCGAACACCGCAGCTTGCAATCAACAACAACAAAAAGTATGCGCTGGCGACGGACCGTAGGCGTTGAGAGGCGGGCTCAGAAAGACTAGTCCAGTTAATAGAGAGATAAGTGGAGCCGATTAGAAATGAGTGATTCTGACTCTCTCTTTAGTTGCAGTAGCTTGCCGCTGCGCTCATCAGAGCCATTAAAGAAAAAAAATCATTTGAAAAATTTTTCCGAAAAAAAATATGACCCCCACCCTTATGACAAAGCCAAAATCCGAAGAAAATCACCTCGATTTTTCGGTTTTTTAATCAAAACCGTGGGAAAATTCCAACAAAGTGTCATTTACAGAAAAAAAAATTATTTAAAAAATTTTTTCGAAAAAAAACATGACCCCACCCTTATGACTACGCCAAAATCCAAAGCAAATCACCTCTATTTTTCGGTTTTTTAATCAAAACCCTGGGAAATAGTGGTCGAATGTTGGAAAGGCATACCTTGTTGACTTCGTTACAAAATTTCCAACAAAGTGTTATTTACAGAAAAAAAACAAGAGAGAACGCTATAGTCGGGTGCCCCGACTATCAGATACCCGTTACTCAGGTAAAGGGAGTGCGAGGGAGATGGAGATAGAAACTTTGATCACGCATAACTTTTTAACGAATGGTCCGATTTGAAAAATTTCTTCTACATTTCGATAGGTATTGATAAACACAATAAAACTGCATTTTTACTTTTCCGAAATATTTAAATTTTTAAAATCGTATATAAGCGATTGTGGGCGTTAAAGGGGGCGTGGCACCTTTTTGAAATAAACTTGCGCTGCGTAGGAACTCCTAGAATCTGCATGCAAAATGCCAATCTTCTAGCTTTTATAGTTTCCGAGATCTCAGCGTTCATACGGACAGACAGACGGACAGACGGACAGACAGACGGACAGACGGACATGGCTAGATCGACTCGGCTAGTGATCCTGAACAAGAATATATATACTTTATAGGGTCGGAAACGCTTCCTTCTAGCTGTTACATACTTTTGCACGAATACAATATACCCTTTTACTCTACGAGTAACGGGTATAATCATATTATGACAAGGCCCAAATCCGGATACTATCAACTCGATTTTTTGGTTTTTAAGACAAAGCCCTGGGAAATAGTGGTCGAATGTTGGAATTCGTTTCAAAATTTCCAACAAAGTGTCACTTACAGAAAAAAAATCATTTGAAACATTTTTTCAAAAAAAAACATGACCCCCACCCTTATGACAGAGCCAAAATCCGAAGAAAATCACCTCGATTTTTCGGTTTTTTAATCAAAACCCTGTGAAATAGTGGTCAAATGTTGGAATGGCATACCTTTGTTGAATTCGTTACAAAATTTTCAACAAAGTGTCATTTACGGAAAAAAAAATCATATTAAAAATTTTTTCGAAAAGAAATCATCTCCCCCATTACATTATGACAAGGCCCAAATCCGGATAATATCAGCTCGATTTTTCGGTTTTCTAATCCAAGGTCGAAAGTGGGAATGGCATACCTTGTTGAATTTATTACAAAATTTCCAAAGACGTGTCATTTACAGAAAAAAAAATCATTTGAAATTTTTTTTCGAAAAAAAAACATGACCCCCACTCTTATGACAAAGCCAAAATCCGAAGAGAATCACCGCGATTTTTGTGTTTTTTAATAAAAAACCCTGGGAACTAGTGGTCGAATGTTGGAATGGCATACCTCTATGAATTCGTTAGAAAATTTCCAACAAAATGTCATTTAAAGAAAAAAAAATCATTTGAAAAATTTTTTCGAAAAAAAACATGATCCCCACCCCTATGACAAAGCCAAAATCCGAAAAAAATCACCTCGATTTTTCGGTTTTTTAATCAAAACCCTGGGAAATAGTGGTCGAATGTTGGAATGGCATACCTTGTTGAATTCGTTACAAAATTTCCAACAAAGTGTCTGTAGAAAATCGAAACGAAAATAATTAATTATTAATATTTGAGAATGCCGAAAAGTGAAAAAACACAAGACTGGCCGATTCGATCTTCAAAATTCCACTACTTTATTGTGCCCAGCAGAGCAGTTTTGTGAGAGCCTTTGCAGGCCCGCTGAATTTGATTTTAGCATTGGCGCTGAGCATAACGCAGTTGTGCTCTCTTAAGCTGTTACTTATGTCTATCTTAACATAAACTTCATAATTTGCGTTCTGCGGTTCAACATTCCGGCCACCTTGAAGGACCTGCCTTCAATATAATGGGAGTGCAGCCAGCTTCTGGATAGGACGCTTAAATACGTCTGTAGCGGTCTTGATTTCGGCCACTCGAATTTTGCCATCGGCCCCTGCCACCACGCTGATGACCCTGCCGGTAATCCAACGCTGGGGTGGAGTGTTGTCCTCGTGGATGATTACCAAGGCTCCGACCTCCAGATTGGGCGATGTAGTTTGCCACTTGGTTTTGCGCTGAAGGCTGTGGACATATTCCTTGGACCACGCCTGCCAGAACCGCTGTCTGAGCGTGGATAGCAGTTGCCACCTCTTTGAGAACCTCAAACCTCTGGTCGGTGCGTCTGGCTCTAATCCTTGCGGCAGCGAACGAAGGGACTGCCCGATTAGCAGGTGCCCTGGAGTGAGCGCCTCCCCCTCGTTGGGATCGGTGCTGGTTGGAGTTAGAGGCCGGGAATTGAGCACGGCCTCGGTGTCCGCCAGATAAGCCCTGACCTCGGCTTCGGTTAGGGACGCGTCTGCGACTTGACGCACGAGAATTTCTTTCGCTGACTTCTCGGCCACCTCCCACAAACCGCCGAAGTGCGGTGCTCGTGGTGCTCGACGAACTGTTGAAACTGCGACTGCTGATCCTCGAGGGCCCTCTGAAGACTTCTCAGCTCATTCCTGGCTCCCACGAAGTTCGTCGTGTTGTCGGAATGTACTCGATGCGGTACGCCACGTCTTGCGATGAAGCTTTTAAAGGCCAAAAGAAAAGAGTCAGTCGACAAATTTGTAACGAATTCCAGCTGAACAGCCTTGGAAGCAAAACAGACAAATACAGCAATATACATCTTAATGGGGGGCCGTCCTCGCATACGCAACGATACATTGATAGGACCAAACAAATCTACGCCCCAAATATGAAATGGCCTTACGGATTCGAACTTATCTGCAGGCAGATTTCCCATAATTTGGTTCATCAGAACAGGCTTATATCTAAAACAATGGATGCATTTTCGAACCACCCGAGTGCATTCTCTGCGAGCATTTATTACCCAGATTTCTTGCCGGAGAAGACCGATCATCGTTTTTGCATTTGCGTGAAAATTTCTCAAATGCCAATTTCGGAGATACAAATCAACAATTTGGTTCTTACCAGGGAGTAATATCGAAAATGTATCATTTTCTGAAATAGGTGCATGCAAGAGTCTACCTCCCACCCAAATTAGCGAAAATCGTCTACTAGCTTCAGAAAACTTTTGTATGAAAGGCGTCATGATCTGCAAACCTGGTTGTAAAACGTGTCCTTTTTTAATTTTCTTGTACTCTTCTATAAAGACATTTTTATACCCGTTACTCGTAGAGTAAAAGTATGTAACAGGTAGAAGGAAGCGTTTCCGACCCTATAAAGTATATATATTCTTGTTCAGGATCACTAGCCGAGTCGATCTAGCCATGTCCGTCTGTCCGTCTGTCTGTCTGTCTGTCCGTCTGTCTGTCCGTATGAACGCTGAGATCTCGGAAACTATAAAAGCTAGAAGATTGGCATTTTGCATGTAGATTTTAGGAGTTCCTACGCAGCGCAAGTTTGTTTAAAAATTGTGCCACGCCCTCTCTGACGCCCACAAGCCACAAGCTGTGGCCACAGTTTTGATGCTATTATGAAAATTTTTATTTTTTATTTATTTATTTATTTATTTTTTTTTTTTGCGCGCGGAGTCCCACGGCCCACTTACCCGCCCAACCGACCGAGGGGCGCAGCCGTGTATCGTACGGCACGATTCGCGATAGGATAGACGCGAGATAGGAAAATAAAGGTAAAGGTCCGGGGAAAAAAGTAATAGTTAGATCAATCTTGTGCCAATGAAGCAAGTATTAATCGTTTTAGGAGCGGCAGAGAGTCAAGATTTGATATTACAGGAAAAAGTCTATTATAGTCAGAACATAATACTCTGAAAGGCTCATGCAAGGCATAGTTAGATCTACAATGATTTAAAATTAGGGGAATATAATTTCTAGTTAATCTACTTGGCACAGAAAAGTTTAGCCGACTTAACAAGTCGGGGCAGTCAATATCACCATGTATAAGGTTATAAATAAAGATAGTACCAAGCATCGTTCTACGGTTGGCTAGGGATGGTAAATTAATCAAAAGAAGTCTACTAGAATAAGAAGGTAAGATAAGATTTGCATCCCAGTTTAGGCGCCGTAAAGCAAAAAGAAGGAAGTTTTTTTGTACAGATTCAATACGACCAATATGTATTCCGTATTGTGGACTCCAGACGGGAGACCCATACTCCAGAATCGGACGGACTAGCGAAATAAATAAAGTTTTAGTCAAATAAGGATCATCGAATTCTTTTGACCACCTTTTAATAAATCCAAGCACTCCTCTGGCTTTATTAACCATGGACGAAATGTGATTAGAAAATTTTAGTTTAGGGTCCAAGAGAACGCCAAGATCGTTTACAAGAGTTATTCTATCCAAAGAGCTGCCACTTAACGTGTAAGTCGAGAATATCGGATTGGCCCGATAAAAAGTCATCAGCTTGCACTTGGAGCCGTTTAAATTTAGTAAATTATCTCGGCACCAGTTTTGAAAATTATCTAGATCGGATTGCAAGTCTAAATGGCAGGAAATGTCCTTATACTGCAGGCACAACTTAACATCATCTGCGTACATAAGTACGCGAGAATAACTTATAATTGAGGGAAGATCGTTAATAAATAATGTAAAAAGTAACGGACCCAGATGGCTCCCTTGTGGGACACCGGAGGTAACACGGAGAATTTCAGAAATTGAATTTTTAAAAAGGACCCTTTGTGACCTGCCATTTAGATAACTTGAAATCCATTTAAGCAGATCAACTGGAAAACCTAAAAGGTCAAGTTTATGAATAAGAAGTAAGTGATTTACAGAGTCAAATGCTTTACTAAAGTCAGTGTAAATGACATCTGTTTGAAAACTACTATTGAAGCCTTTTATCACAAATGTAGTGAGCTCTAGAAGGTTTGTAATTGTGGATCTACGTTTAATAAATCCGTGTTGACACGGAGAAATAATTGATCTGCAAAAGTGCTGCAAATGAGGAGTAATAATTTTTTCAAAAAGCTTAGGAATAGCTGACAATTTAGAAATACCTCTGTAGTTACTGGCTTCTAACTTGTTACCTTTTTTGAAAAGAGGAATAACAAATGATTCCTTCCAAATATTTGGGAATTGGGACGTTTCTAGAGATAAGGTAAACAACTTGTGAAGAGGTTTGCACAGGGCGTTAGCGCAATACCTAAGCACGCACCCAGGAATACCATCGGGCCCTGGCGAATGAACAGGCTTAATACGAAGAAGATCCAAAAGAAGAGAGCTTTCTGTTAAAGTGGGACAGAATATGAGGTTTGACTTGGGCATGGTGTAAGAATAAGGCTGAGATGAATAATCTAAAGTAGAGTAAGTCGTTTGAAAAAATTGGGCAAATATATCGGCTATTGCCTGATCTGTGGTTCCCGTCATGTTTTCGAACGACAGCGAGGAAGGAAAAGAATTAGATTTACGCTTGGTGTTAACAAAATTATAAAACTGTTTCGGGTCCTGAGAGAACTGGACCTTACAACGGTTTAAGTAACTATTATAACACTGAGCATTAAGCACGGTAAATCTTGACCGAGCACTTAGATATCTAGTAAAAACAGATTGAGAACCGGTATTTTTATATTTCCTAAAAAGTCTGGACTTTACATTTCTTAAGTGTGTCAACTCTTTGCTAAACCAAGGTGATTTATTGGAAGTTGACGGATAGTACCACGGAACACAGGAATTAAAAAATGAGTTTATTGCAGTATAAAAAACATTAACTGCATCGGACATATTATTGCATAAGTAAAGATCAGACCAATTAAAGCCAGAAATAAAATTATTAAGCCTCAGAAAGTCTGCCTTGCGAAAACAAAGTATTCGTTTGGATTTTTCTGATTTTTCTTCTATAACTCTACCCGTATCAAATGAAAGTTCGATTGTTGGGTGATATGGATCTTCAGGTTGCGTGAGTGGTGCTACTCTGGACAGAAACACACCTTCAGGATTCGATACAAAACACAAATCAAGTAGGCGACCTAATGAATTTCGAACATGGTTTACTTGAGATAGAGATATGTCAAGCAGGCCATCAATAAAATCATGTTGTGCTATAGGTAGTAAGACATTCGATCCATCCTCAGTGGACCAAGTAACTCCAGGTATATTAAAATCACCTAGAACTATCAACTGATCCCTATCGGAAAGCTTATTTGCAACGGACTTAATAACGGATAGGTGATTTAAATAATCAGGAAGTTCAGACAACGGCGGAATATAAGAGCAAGTTATGTATATAAAGTTACCAGGAAGCGATAACTTTACACAAATAAATTCAATGGTATTGAATTCATCAAAAAATAACTCCTCAGACGGGAAGTTTGAATCAACTCCAATTAAGACTCCACCTCCCCGTCTAGAGGGACGGTCATACCTATATATTGTGTACTTACCTGGAAAAACTTCGGAGCTAAAGATCTCCGGCTTTAACCAGGTTTCTGTGAACACAATAATATGAGATGCAAAGGAAAGGCTATCAGAATACAATTTAGTGAGTTTGCTACGCAAACCTCTTGCATTCTGATAGGAAAGAAGGAGGTTAGAAGTTAGTTTTTTGAAATTGGTACACTGGTTTGGCCTCGACTAGGAAGTTTTACTCCTACGGGCCCCTTCTTCTTTATCTTAGCCTCGAACTCTTTTACAACCATATTATCCGGCCAAAAGTCGCCCGAGCATATGGCTTCAAAAAGCTCGTTAGGGACAGTTATCTTGAAAGATGAAATGTCTCTAGCATAAGAAAACTTAAACTTTTCCACCTTTACACTATTACAATCGGCTTTAGTTTTGTCTTGTATATAAGACAATACATCAGAAGATGTTTGATCAGGGGAAAGCCGAGAAACGAAAATTTGTTTCTTTAGTGGAACCACTAAAAGGGATTTTGGTGGAGCAGACATTGTTTCTGCAAAACCAACTAGAGCCGGTTGTCCGGACTCAGTAGTCCCTTGTGGTGGTGATACTACATTCTGAGAGATAGGTGGATCCACTAATTGTGAAACCACTACGGACAAACCGGAATTCTTAGAAGTCCCTGGTTGCATGCATTCTGTAACGGATTGTTCGGATACCGAATCTTTTTTTAGCTGCTGATCTTAGCAACATTTGAGGGTTTGCTGAAATCAGCTGCTGATCCGCCGGAATGCTCTGTTGTTCTTTTGATTTCGGTTGCGGGGTGTTCCCCTTTTGCTCCTTACCACCAGCGGCCTTTTTGCGCTTAGGGGACTCTTCTAATAGCTTACGACTATTAAACTGCGAGTCCAGCGCAGATAGGAGATCATCAGCTCGGCGAAAACTATCTCTAGCCACTCCGAAACAGCTAATCAGTCCCATCAGGCCGCCTTTAGTTTGGCGCATGAACGATTTCATCTCGTTCGCAACCTCGACACAAGCGTCACAACAAAACTGCAAATTGGGCCCCTTTGAAAGGTCATCACTTGTCCGGCCAGTAAAACCGGCGCACTTGGTGTGCACCATATTTTCACACAGCCAGCAAGTCATATTAGACTGGTCAGCCCTGATTACGAGGCTGCATTTTTTGCAGAAGCAGACTAAATTTTTATTATTCATTTTATTTATTTACCACTGTACCAAGAAAGCGAAATTGAAATTTATAAGCGAGCAGTTATAAGTACCGCAAGAGCGCAGAAACTGCACGCTTAGAACTTTCAAAAGCAAAGAGAGCAAGAGAGCGGGAGCGTAAATAAGTTAAAGTGCATGCACAAAAGAGAAACAGCGTGGATATAAATAGGATAGAAAACACAGATAAGAATTACGAAAAACTAAAACAATTTATTAGTATCAATACAAAGTGCACTCGCGAAGCGAACGGAGTTTAAATTTATGTTTAAATAACCGAAAGAAAATTTAATGTTGTTTTTATAAAACCCACCGATGGGAATAAACGAAAACAAAATACAAAATTCGAAGCGCAGAAAAAAAACACGACCGTTCACTTTGAAAGTCAAAGACGATTTTGATATGTATTTGTTTCGTCAATACCTATCGATTGGCCTAATAAAAGTTTGCCACGCCCACTCTAACGCCCAAAAACACATTAAACGCTTAAGCCTGGCTAGCGCCTACATTTCTACATGGGGAAGATGGCGGAATACAATAGCGCCATCTATCGGATGATTTTGGAACAGCTGGCCAAGGTGCTCAACAGAGTCAACGTTAATTCTCGATAAGGATTTCTATTAAAGAAAATTGCGATGGTTTTCATTTGTCAATACCGAACTATATCCCAAGAACTAAGCAAATCAAATCAAGTTAGCCAAATTCGAGGTCTGAGTCAAACAATGGTGTATGTGTGTATGTATGTAAGCATATGTATTTACATTGTACACAGTTGCAATTGCCCGGCAATTATAATATTAAGTTGTTTAGCTGAGTAACGGGTATCTGATAGTCGAAGCACTCGACTATAGCGTTCTCTCTTGTTTTGGATGATTTCCATCAGTTTAAAAATGATAGTTGTAACTCTCTAGCAGTCAGACTAACTGATCTTTCTCGTGATTAAGCTAGGTTTAGAAATCTGTAAACGTATCCAAGAATGAGTTTGGGAAACGATGAGATACGAGTAATGAATTCAAACGGAGTTGATAGCTTGACGGCTGTACACACTTGGGCAGCTCTTTTTAACTCTGAGTTTTTTAATTCGGAAGGTATAGAAAAATGCGAGTTTTCTGATGACACATTTTCGTACAGAAATTTGGGACCTTTGAACCAGATGGACTCAGTCAATTCACCTACATCGCAGCCACGGGACGCAATGTCTGCTGGATTAAACTGCGAAGGGACATGTCGCCAGGATATATTTTCTGATAGATCTTGAATTGTGGCTACCCTGTTTGAAACAAAAACTGCAAGTGACGAAGGTTGAGACTTTATCCAATGTAAGGTTATTTCTGAGTCTGTCCAGAAATAAACACTCTCGATTTCACATTTGTCAAGAACTTGTTTGACGTAGCACCAAGAGTGTGGCGGCGCATAATTCAAGCCTTGGTATGGTTTTCGTTTTTAGTGGAGCCACTCTCGATTTCGCTGCTAGCAATCGACAATGAACCTGACCGTTTTCGATTGCTCGAATGTAAATGCAACATCCGTAAGCTTGGCTGGATGCATCTGCGAAACTTGAACGGCTGAGCACCCACTGGCAAACGTGTACCTAGGAATGGTGACTGCGTGAAGATTAAGTAGATTCTTCTTTAAGCTTTCCCAACTCGTATTTAACGACATCGGAATGGATTCATCCCATTCCAGTTGAAGTTGCCAAAGGCTTTGAAGAAGAATTTTAGATGTAAGGCCAATGGGGCACAGCAATCCCAAGGAATCAAAAAGCCGCGCGCTTACTGAAAGAATTGTACGTTTTGTGGGAGTCAATTTTGTTAAGCTCTCATCTAAATGAAATCGAAAGATGTGGCATCCACCGCATACCCAAGACTTTGGTCGAATCGGTATCATTGAAATTTAGGGATTTTTCAGTGTTGTTCCCTTTTTCTAGTTGTGGATTGTTTGAAAACCATTTAGACAGCTGGAAACCGCCACTATTGAGAATTTCTGACACTTGATTACACATCACGTTCAAGGTGTCAATTTCATCGGCTCCAGTAAGCATGTCATCCACATAAAAGTCGTTGCAAATTATGTAAGTTAACACACCCAGTTCCCACAATGACAAATTGTCAAGTTGCAAGCCATATCCGGTGGCCAACACGCGCAGTAAAGAAACCGCCGACTCTGCACTCCGAGGGCAGTTGCCCGGAGCCCGGTGAGAGCACTCGCGGAGCGAGTGATCGCCACCGGCCGGATATCTGCTGCTGACCTGGCGCTTTACTTCTGGCGCTGGGAACACTTACTCAGCGGATGATCGCCACCGGCCGGATACCAAGTGCTGGCCCGGCACTTTAGCGGCAGCGCTGCGACCAGACAAAAGCCTCGAGCCGCGGCCGGACCGGGACCTTAAGTTAGTCTAAATTTAGCCTTAGCTGTGTTTTGTAAATCAAGTCTTGTTTATCCTCTACCTTAACAGGTTTAGGAGTAATAAATAATAAACTTAATATCGCACCGTGTCTTTATTATCCTCTGCCTTAACAGGTTTAGGAGAAATAGGGATTAATTAAATACCAAATACCAAATCTAAATAATTTGTATGAACCAATTTCATGCTTATCCCTATTACGCACTCCAAGTTCTTGTAAGCTACGGATGGCTAAAAATGGAGCTGAAGACGTTCCGTAGGTGACTGTATTAAGACGAAATTTTTGGAGCTCATCAGATGGATTCTCGCGCTATACTATCAGTTGATAGTTACGATCTTCTTCTGCGAGACTTACTTGCCTATACATTTTCGATATATCTGCTGTTAAAGCGAATCGATTTAAACGAAATCTAACAAGTGATAATAACAGTTCCCTCTGTGTTTCAGTGGCCCACTGCATCGGGGCTGTTCACTGAGCTCTCCGAGCTTTCGCTCCCGCCTTTCTTGCGCTCACTCGCTCGCTTCTCGCAACGTCCGCGCTCCAGAGTGCGAGCTTCGGGTTTCCCATCCGAACTCCTCGGACGGCCGCTGCCGATCTCTCGCTCTCGCTTCAGCGGAGTAAAGCGGGCGGGAGCGCGGTTTTAGTTTTAATTAGTCTCATGTATGCAGCTGAATAAAGCACACTGAATTACACCACGACGCCCCCGACTTCTTCATTTTTTTCGTCTTCCTTTGCGTTTGCGCCGTGTGAATTATTTCTGCCAACCAAATCTTTTTGTGGAACATACATAAACGCATGCATGCCCATATCTCAATAAATATATTTTCTGCCTCCACATACAGGAACATAAAATAAAATAAATTCAAATCCACACGGGTGCGACCGTGATTGTTTTTTCTCCAAATTGCCGCAATTAACCGCCCCATCGGCTGTGTTATTATTGTTGCTGATTTTTTTCCCTTCGCTCTCTCTCCCGCGTCCCTCAAGCATGCACTGCGCTGCCGACGACATAACCCACTGAACATTTCTCCCGAACCAAAGCCAAGGTTTTTAATTCCACCGTTCCGGCTCCGCTCAAAAATAAGTATTTATAATTATAATTATTATTTAATTATAAAAATTATTAATTCATAATGTAAGGATGCTCTCTGGCCAGGATACAACTCTCAGTCGGTCACTGAGACATAGGGCTAGAGAGTAATGTTCGCGCGGCGAACGACGATTTTTGATCAATTATCCCGAAGTGTTCCAGGACCTTCGAGGTTACGATAACATCAGAACACCAAGTCCTTCCGGGACGGAAAATTCCACGGGATGGACCTTCGGGCGAGGCCGCAGCCGGATTATATCGTGGTTGGCCGAGATGTGTGGTGCTAGGGGTCAAGAATCCCACGGGCTGGACCTTCGGGCGAGGCCGCAGCCGGATTCTATTGTGGTTGGCCGAGACGCGTGGATCGAGGGGTCAAGAATCCACGGGCTGGACCTTCGGGCGAGGCCGCAGCCGGATTCTATTGTGGTTGGCCGAGACGCGTGGTTCGAGGGGTCAAGAATCCCACGGGCTGGACCTTCGGGCGAGGCCGCAGCCGGATTCTATCGTAGTTGACCGGCTGGAAGCAAGTTTGATTAGTCGGAAGGATTGGCCTTTCCGTTAAGATGTGGTATTAATAGGGGGCCGGTGAGAGGATATTCCGTCTCACCGTCGGAGTTAATAGGATACGAAGGGATCTGCCACTTCGCGGTAGGATATGAGGAGAGGATGCGTGAGAGGATCTTCCGTCTCGCCGCGGGGGTTAGTAGGGCACGAAGGGATCTGCCACTTCGCGGGGATGGGGATTAAGTAGGAGAATGAGGGGATCTTCCGCCTCACTACGCAGGCAGGTTAGTGGGTGAAATTCAGTAGATCAGGATAACGTGTATGTATATGGTGCAAATAATTTACCGCTTCCAATTGGGTCATCAGTCGCCAACGGCCTGAATCACACGGGGAACAAAGGGGTACGGGGTAAAAATAAAATGCATAACAATCCGGCTTGACGTTTCTTTTCGTACGAGTTCACTCAGTTTAATTCTTTGTTTTTAAAAACGTCCCTGTGTTTCACTGCGCCGATTACACTGATTCACTAACCTTATTTCCTACCGACCGCGTTCTCTTTCACACGTGTTTTCTTTATTTACTTTGTCCGCGTGCGCGACCGATCGTTTCGAAGTCCAAGAGCCGAGCCGTCCCGGAAACCGCCGTGTGACCCTCTCATCCTTTTGGACCTTTCTCACCCAGGAAGGTTTGGTATTCTCTCTATTTTCCAGTATTTTTCTCTATGGTTGCCACCTCGGGCGGGTGGTGCGTAACCAAACTAGACCTATTTTGGTCTTATACCCAAAAATCCATAAGATCGCTTAACCATTACTAAATTATAATACTTCATTTTATATCTCTTACATACTAATGGTAATAATGTGACACTTAGATAACTATTGTTTAAATATATATTGTGGCGGCCTAGCCGTCAGGCGGGATCGTCACACCCCCCCTTTCCTACCGGGAAATGATGATGAACCGCCCGTCGCTCTTCACGGTGACCACGGCCTCGGTGTCCGCCAGATAAGCCACGACCTCGGCTTCGGTTAGGGACGCGTCTGCGACTTGACGCACGAGAATTTCTTTCGCTGACTTCACGGCCACCTCCCACAAACCGCCGAAGTGCGGTGCTCGTGGTGGGATAAACCTCCACTCGACGCCCTTCTCCACGACGAACAGTTGAAACTGCGACTGCTGATTCTCGAGGGCCCTCTGAAGACTTCTCAGCTCGTTCCTGGCTCCCACGAAGTTCGTCGTGTTGTCGGAATGTACTCGATGCGGTACGCCACGTCTTGCGATGAAGCTTTTAAAGGCCAAAAGAAAAGAGTCAGTCGACAAATTTGTAACGAATTCCAGCTGAACAGCCTTGGAAGCAAAACAGACAAATACAGCAATATACATCTTAATGGGGGCCGTCCTCGAATACGCAACGATACATTGATAGGACCAAACAAATCTACGCCCCAAATATGAAATGGCCTTACGGATTCGAACTTATCCGCAGGCAGATTTCCCATAATTTGGTTCATCAGAACAGGCTTATATCTAAAACAATGGATGCATTTTCGAACCACCCGAGTGCATTCTCTGCGAGCATTTATTACCCGGATTTCTTGCCGAAGAAGACCGATCATCGTTTTTGCATTTGCGTGAAAATTTCTCAAATGCAAATTTCGGAGATACAAATCAACAATTTGGTTCTTACCAGGGAGTAATATCGAAAATTTATCATTTTCTGAAATAGGTGCATGCAAGAGTCTACCTCCCACCCAAATTAGCGAAAATCGTCTACCAGCTTCAGAAAACTTTTGTATGAAGGGCGTCATGATCTGCAAACTTGGTTGTAAAACGTGTCCTTTTTTAATTTTCTTGTACTCTTCTATAAAGACATTTTTATACCCGTTACTCGTAGAGTAAAAGGGTATATTGTTTTCGTGCAAAAGTATGTAACAGGTAGAAGGAAGCGTTTCCGACCCTATAAAGTATATATATTCTTGTTCAGGATCACTAGCCGAGTCGATCTAGCCATGTCCGTCTGTCCGTCTGTCTGTCTGTCTGTCCGTCTGTCTGTCCGTATGAACGCTGAGATCTCGGAAACTATAAAAGCTAGAAGATTGGCATTTTGCATGTAGATTTTAGGAGTTCCTACGCAGCGCAAGTTTGTTTGTTTCTACATGGGGAAGATGGCGGAATACAATAGCGCCATCTATCGGATGATTTTGGAACAGCTGGCCAAGGTGCTCAAGAGAGTCAACGTTAATTCTCGATAAGGATTTCTATTAAAGAAAATTGCGATGGTTTTCATTTGTCAATACCGAACTATATCCCATGAACTATGCAAATCAAATCAAGTTAGCCAAATTGGAGGTCTGAGTCAAACAATGGCGTATGTGTGTATGTATGTAAGCATATGTATTTACATTGTACACAGTTGCAATTGCCCGGCAATTATAATATTAAGTTGTTTAGCTGAGTAACGGGTATCTGATAGTCGAAGCACTCGACTATAGCGTTCTCTCTTGTTTTGGATGATTTCCATCAGTTTAAAAATGATAGTTGTAACTCTCTAGCAGTCAGACTAACTGATCTTTCTCGTGATTAAGCTAGGTTTAGAAATCTGTAAACGTATCCAAGAATGAGTTTGGGAAACGATGAGATACGAGTAATGAATTCAAACGGAGTTGATAGCTTGACGGCTGTACACAGTTGGGCAGCTCTTTTTAACTCTGAGTTTTTTAATTCGGAAGGTATAGAAAAATGCGAGTTTTCTGGCCATGATGACTCATTTTCATACAGAAATTTGTGACCTTTGAACCAGATGGACTCAGTCAATTCACCTACATCGCAGCCACGGGACGCAATGTCTGCTGGATTAAACTGCGAAGGGACATGTCGCCAGGATATATTTTCTGATAGATCTTGAATTGTGGCTACCCTGTTTGAAACAAAAACTGCAAGTGACGAAGGTTGAGACTTTATCCAATGTAAGGTTATTTCTGAGTCTGTCCAGAAATAAACACTCTCGATTTCACATTTGTCAAGAACTTGTTTGACGTAGCACCAAGAGTGTGGCGGCGCATAATTCAAGCCTTGGTATGGTTTTCGTTTTTAGTGGAGCCACTCTCGATTTCGCTGCTAGCAATCGACAATGAACCTGACCGTTTTCGATTGCTCGAATGTAAATGCAACATCCGTAAGCTTGGCTGGATGCATCTGCGAAACCGTGAACTTGAACGGCTGAGCACCCACTGGCAAACGTGTACCTAGGAATGGTGACTGCGTGAAGATTAAGTAGATTCTTCTTTAACCTTTCCCAACTCGTATTTAACGACATCGGAATGGATTCATCCCATTCCAGTTGAAGTTGCCAAAAGCTTTGAAGAAGAATTTTAGATGTAAGGCCAATGGGGCACAGCAATCCCAAGGAAAGCCGCGCGCTTACTGAAAGAATTGTACGTTTTGT
This sequence comes from Drosophila rhopaloa, assembly GCF_018152115.1. NCBI lineage: Eukaryota > Metazoa > Arthropoda > Insecta > Diptera > Drosophilidae > Drosophila > Drosophila rhopaloa. Next base: position 1,226,539 of record NW_025335179.1, on the reverse strand, counting down.
GGGAGTCAATTTTGTTAAGCTCTCATATAAATGAAATCGAAAGATGTGGCGTCCACCGCATACCCAAGACTTTGGTCGAATCGGTATCATTGAAATTTAGGGATTTTTCAGTGTTGTTCCCTTTTTCTAGTTGTGGATGGTTTGAAAACCATTTAGACAGCTGGAAACCGCCACTATTGAGAATTTCTGACACTTGATTACACATCACGTTCAAGGTGTCAATTTCATCGGCTCCAGTAAGCATGTCATCCACATAAAAGTCGTTGCAAATTATGTAAGTTAACACACCCAGTTCCCACAAAGACAAATTGTCAAGTTGCAAGCCATATCCGGTGGCCAACACGCGCAGTAAAGAAACCGCCGACTCTGCACTCCGAGGGCAGTTGCCCGGAGCCCGGTGAGAGCACTCGCGGAGCGAGTGATCGCCACCGGCCGGATATCTGCTGCTGACCTGGCGCTTTACTTCTGGCGCTGGGAACACTTACTCAGCGGATGATCGCCACCGGCCGGATACCAAGTGCTGGCCCGGCACTTTAGCGGCAGCGCTGCGACCAGACAAAAGCCTCGAGCCGCGGCCGGACCGGGACCTTAAGTTAGTCTAAATTTAGCCTTAGCTGTGTTTTGTAAATCAAGTCTTGTTTATCCTCTACCTTAACAGGTTTAGGAGTAATAAATAATAAACTTAATATCGCACCGTGTCTTTATTATCCTCTGCCTTAACAGGTTTAGGAGAAATAGGGATTAATTAAATACCAAATACCAAATCTAAATAATTTGTATGAACCAATTTCATGCTTATCCCTATTACGCACTCCAAGTTCTTGTAAGCTACGGATGGCTAAAAATGGAGCTGAAGACGTTCCGTAGGTGACTGTATTAAGACGAAATTTTTGGAGCTCATCAGATGGATTCTCGCGCTATACTATCAGTTGATAGTTACGATCTTCTTCTGCGAGACTTACTTGCCTATACATTTTCGATATATCTGCTGTTAAAGCGAATCGATTTAAACGAAATCTAACAAGTGATAATAACAGTTCCCTCTGTGTTTCAGTGGCCCACTGCATCGGGGCTGTTCACTGAGCTCTCCGAGCTTTCGCTCCCGCCTTTCTTGCGCTCACTCGCTCGCTTCTCGCAACGTCCGCGCTCCAGAGTGCGAGCTTCGGGTTTCCCATCCGAACTCCTCGGACGGCCGCTGCCGATCTCTCGCTCTCGCTTCAGCGGAGTAAAGCGGGCGGGAGCGCGGTTTTAGTTTTAATTAGTCTCATGTATGCAGCTGAATAAAGCACACTGAATTACACCACGACGCCCCCGACTTCTTCATTTTTTCGTCTTCCTTTGCGTTTGCGCCGTGTGAATTATTTCTGCCAACCAAATCTTTTTGTGGAACATACATAAACGCATGCATGCCCATATCTACATAACTACATACAGAAACATAAAATAAAATAAATTCAAATCCACACGGGTGCGACCGTGATTGTTTTTTCTCCAAATTGCCGCAATTAACCGCCCCATCGGTTAATGTAAGGTTATTTCTGAGTCTGTCCAGAAATAAACACTCTCGATTTCACATTTGTCAAGAACTTTTTTGACGTAGCACCAAGAGTGTGGCGGCGCATAATTCAAGCCTTGGTATGGTTTTCGTTTTTAGTGGAGCCACTCTCGATTTCGCTGCTAGCAATCGACAATGAACGTGACCGTTTTCGATTGCTCGAATGTAAATGCAACATCCGTAAGCTTGGCTGGATGCATCTGCGAAACCGTGAACTTGAACGGCTGAGCACCCACTGGCAAACGTGTACCTAGGAATGGTGACTGCGTGAAGATTAAGTAGATTCTTCTTTAACCTTTCCCAACTCGTATTTAACGACATCGGAATGGATTCATCCCATTCCAGTTGAAGTTGCCAAAGGCTTTGAAGAAGAATTTTAGATGTAAGGCCAATGGGGCACAGCAATCCCAAGGAAAGCCGCGCGCTTACTGAAAGAATTGTACGTTTTGTGGGAGTCAATTTTGTTAAGCTCTCATATAAATGAAATCGAAAGATGTGGCGTCCACCGCATACCCAAGACTTTGGTCGAATCGGTATCATTGAAATTTAGGGATTTTTCAGTGTTGTTCCCTTTTTCTAGTTGTGGATGGTTTGAAAACCATTTAGACAGCTGGAAACCGCCACTATTGAGAATTTCTGACACTTGATTACACATCACGTTCAAGGTGTCAATTTCATCGGCTCCAGTAAGCATGTCATCCACATAAAAGTCGTTGCAAATTATGTAAGTTAACACACCCAGTTCCCACAAAGACAAATTGTCAAGTTGCAAGCCATATCCGGTGGCCAACACGCGCAGTAAAGAAACCGCCGACTCTGAACTCCGAGGGCAGTTGCCCGGAGCCCGGTGAGAGCACTCGCGGAGCGAGTGATCGCCACCGGCCGGATATCTGCTGCTGACCTGGCGCTTTACTTCTGGCGCTGGGAACACTTACTCAGCGGATGATCGCCACCGGCCGGATACCAAGTGCTGGCCCGGCACTTTAGCGGCAGCGCTGCGACCAGACAAAAGTCTCGAGCCGCGGCCGGACCGGGACCTTAAGTTAGTCTAAATTTAGCCTTAGCTGTGTTTTGTAAATCAAGTCTTGTTTATCCTCTACCTTAACAGGTTTAGGAGTAATAAATAATAAACTTAATATCGCACCGTGTCTTTATTATCCTCTGCCTTAACAGGTTTAGGAGAAATAGGGATTAATTAAATACCAAATACCAAATCTAAATAATTTGTATGAACCAATTTCATGCTTATCCCTATTACGCACTCCAAGTTCTTGTAAGCTACGGATGGCTAAAAATGGAGCTGAAGACGTTCCGTAGGTGACTGTATTAAGACGAAATTTTTGGAGCTCATCAGATGGATTCTCGCGCTATACTATCAGTTGATAGTTACGATCTTCTTCTGCGAGACTTACTTGCCTATACATTTTCGATATATCTGCTGTTAAAGCGAATCGATTTAAACGAAATCTAACAAGTGATAATAACAGTTCCCTCTGTGTTTCAGTGGCCCACTGCATCGGGGCTGTTCACTGAGCTCTCCGAGCTTTCGCTCCCGCCTTTCTTGCGCTCACTCGCTCGCTTCTCGCAACGTCCGCGCTCCAGAGTGCGAGCTTCGGGTTTCCCATCCGAACTCCTCGGACGGCCGCTGCCGATCTCTCGCTCTCGCTTCAGCGGAGTAAAGCGGGCGGGAGCGCGGTTTTAGTTTTAATTAGTCTCATGTATGCAGCTGAATAAAGCACACTGAATTACACCACGACGCCCCCGACTTCTTCATTTTTTTCGTCTTCCTTTGCGTTTGCGCCGTGTGAATTATTTCTGCCAACCAAATCTTTTTGTGGAACATACATAAACGCATGCATGCCCATATCTACATAAATATATTTTCTGCCTCCACATACAGGAACATAAAATAAAATAAATTCAAATCCACACGGGTGCGACCGTGATTGTTTTTTCTCCAAATTGCCGCAATTAACCGCCCCATCGGCTGTGTTATTATTGTTGCTGATTTTTTTCCCTTCGCTCTCTCTCCCGCGTCCCTCAAGCATGCACTGCGCTGCCGACGACATAACCCACTGAACATTTCTCCCGAACCAAAGCCAAGGTTTTTAATTCCACCGTTCCGGCTCCGCTCAAAAATAAGTATTTATAATTATAATTATTATTTAATTATAAAAATTATTAATTCATAATGTAAGGATGCTCTCTGGCCAGGATACAACTCTCAGTCGGTCACTGAGACATAGGGCTAGAGAGTAATGTTCGCGCGGCGAACGACGATTTTTGATCAATTATCCCGAAGTGTTCCAGGACCTTCGAGGGTACGATAACATCAGAACACCAAGTCCTTCCGGGACGGAAAATTCCACGGGATGGACCTTCGGGCGAAGCCGCATCCGGATTATATCGTGGTTGGCCGAGATGTGTGGTGCTAGGGGTCAAGAATCCCACGGGCTGGACCTTCGGGCGAGGCCGCAGCCGGATTCTATTGTGGTTGGCCGAGACGCGTGGATCGAGGGGTCAAGAATCCACGGGCTGGACCTTCGGGCGAGGCCGCAGCCGGATTCTATTGTGGTTGGCCGAGACGCGTGGTTCGAGGGGTCAAGAATCCCACGGGCTGGACCTTCGGGCGAGGCCGCAGCCGGATTCTATCGTGGTTGACCGGCTGGAAGCAAGTTTGATTAGTCGGAAGGATTGGCCTTTCCGTTAAGATGTGGGATTAATAGGGGGCCGGTGAGAGGATATTCCGTCTCACCGTCGGAGTTAATAGGATACGAAGGGATCTGCCACTTCGCGGTAGGATATGAGGAGAGGATGCGTGAGAGGATCTTCCGTCTCGCCGCGGGGGTTAGTAGGGCACGAAGGGATCTGCCACTTCGCGGGGAGGGGGATTAAGTAGGAGAATGAGGGGATATTCCGCCTCACTACGCAGGCAGGTTAGTGGGTGAAATTCAGTAGATCAGGATAACGTGTATGTATATGGTGCAAATAATTTACCGCTTCCAATTGGGTCATCAGTCGCCAACGGCCTGAATCACTCGGGGAACAAAGGGGTACGGGGTAAAAATAAAATGCATAACAATCCGGCTTGACGTTTCTTTTCGTACGAGTTCACTCAGTTTAATTCTTTGTTTTTAAAAACGTCTCTGTGTTTCACTGCGCCGATTACACTGATTCACTAACCTTATTTCCTACCGACCGCGTTCTCTTTCACACGTGTTTTCTTTATTTACTTTGTCCGCGTGCGCGACCGATCGTTTCGAAGTCCAAGAGCCGAGCCGTCCCGGAAACCGCCGTGTGACCCTCTCATCCTTTTGGACCTTTCTCACCCAGGAAGGTTTGGTATTCTCTCTATTTTCCAGTATTTTTCTCTATGGTTGCCACCTCGGGCGGGTGGTGCGTAACCAAACTAGACCTTTTTTGGTTTTATACCCAAAAATCCATAAGATCGCTTAACCATTACTAAATTATAATACTTCATTTTATATCTCTTACATACTAATGGTAATAATGTAACACTTAGATAAATATTGTTTAAATATATATTGTGGCGGCCTAGCCGTCAGGCGGGATCGTCACAATAATTATAATTACTATTTAATTATAAATATTATTTAATTATTTCCGGCAAAGTAATTTATTTATTTAATGGATTAATTCATTTATTTTTATTGCGTTTTTCCGGTTTTTTTTTTGCGGTCAAAGATATTTTCCAAACCAAAAAAAAAAATAAATAAATAACTAAATACAATAAAATTATTTGGCAACAATAACTAAGGCAAAAATTAAAATAAACAAAAAAAACAGAAGTCAACAAAGGGAGTAACAAGATATGCATATATATAAACAATCAATACAGTTTCATCGATTTCCAAATAGTTTCTTCCGATTCTTCTCGTTGTTTATGGAACTGTATTTTCTACTCCGCACAAATTAACAGTGTGACCGTACTCTGTGGCTTTCTTTTCTTTTGCGTGCGTTCATTTGCAGCGACGACCAACTCGTTGGCGACTCAGATCGCGCCGAGAGCTTAACGGTGAATATCCTTACGTTCTGAACGAAACGCCCCTTGCTCAGGTCAGTCGACAAGAGCTGATCCGCAAAGTTCGAGTCCGAGAATGCCCACGGGAGACGACAAGAAACCGAGGTCGATCCCATCTATCCGCGGCCGTCTCAATTAACACCAAAGGCTGCCATTCCGAGGGCAAAAAGCGACGAGTCCGTCGAGACTATCTCCGGTCCCCCGTCAAGGCTTTCTCGGTCGGTGTCCAAGATGGCTCAAACTGCGATAGACATCGCATTCAAAAAGTTTATTGCCACAACAGACCGGGTTAGCCAATTTCAAGCGGATATTCATACTCCGAGCGCCGCTGAACCAGAACGACTTTCCCCTGGCATGTGCCAAGGACCAAATACGGGCCTTGTGGGAAAAGGTGGAGAAGAGCTATGAAAGTTGCTCCGATCTTCTTTCCGCGTCCACCGACAGTACGGCCACCTCGACAGCGCTTGAATCCAAGTACAGTTACTGCTACTCCGTATATTCGAGATGTTTGGTCCAGCTTCAGGACATAATAGACAAGGCCGCCTCCCAGTCCATTCAGGCTGCTGTCAGTGTTCCAACGCCGCCGTCTACGGGCTGTCGTTTGCCACCAGTCGAATCCGAAGTTTTCGCTGGTGATTACCTGCGTTGGCCCACCTTCAGAGATCTTTTTACCGCGATATACATCCACAACTCGCGTCTTACACCGGTAGAGAGGTTGTTCCACCTACTGTCCAAAACAAGTGGCGATCCGCACGCCATTGTTTCTAAAGCCCCGCTGACCAACGAAGGGTTTATCTCCGCGTGGCGAACCCTCACCCGCTTCGAAAATCGGCGGTTATTAGTCAATAGCCAGTTGAAAATCCTCTTCAACATTCAGGCAGTACCCCAAGAGTCCGGAGCCGCTCTGAAAGAGCTGCAAGGTACAATCCAAAGTTGCCTGACAGCCTTAGAGATGTCCTCTATTCAAGTCGAGACTTGGGATTGTCTCCTGGTGTACATGGTTTCTTTAAAGCTTTCCAAAATCACGCTTTCGTTATGGGAGCAATCCATTCACAACAAGGCTGAGATTCCAACATGGAATGAGTTAGACTCGTTCTTGAGAGATGACATCAGGCCTAGCAGTTCGGGTCAGTTTCCGCCAAGGTCGACACCTGCGAGCGCCCCAGCGCGTAGGCTTAATTCCCACAAGGCCAGAGTGACTGGCACCCAAGAGGGTGCGATCTCTGCTCCAGAGAGAATCATCCTGTTCGCTTATGCCCGCGCTTCCTTGAGATGGATGTAAATGGTCGCTCCGACTACATTAAGAAAAAGCAGCTTTGCCTAAACTGTTTTGCACGAGGGCACCTGCAACGGGATTGCACTAGCGCCATAGCTGCTTCACGTGCCACAGCCGTCATCACACCCTCCTGCACCGCGGTAATCCATTCGCGGCCGCTCCAAGTCCGTCTGCGCCATCCAGGTCTCGACCCGCTCCTACTACAAGAGGCACGAGTCCCACAGAGGATCACTCTGATGTGCAAGTGTGCTTCGCTTCCGGCTCAAAAGCCGTCTTACTGGGCACAGCCCTCTTAACATTTGCCATTTAGGGTGCAATTTCCAGGCGCGAGCCCTGATCGACTCTGGTTCCGAGGTAACCTTTATTACGGAGAGACTTTTGAACCTCGTCAAACTTCCATTCAAGACTATCCAGGCCCAAGTCTCTGGTCTTAATCAAACCGTTGCCGCTTAGTCCACGAAACTCTGTCATTTTTCTATTCGATCGCCTTCCAGACCCGGACTGCATTTAGAAACTTCAGCTTACGTTCTTCCGCAGCTAGCCGGGAATCTGCCTTCGTATCCAGTCCCTCGAGATCTCCTTAAGGAAATTCCTGACATCCCCCTTGCGGATCCCAAGTTCTTCGAGAGCTCCCAAATCGATGTCTTGATAGGAGCCGACATTCTTCCGTTCATCCTCCTCGGCAACGCCAGGGCTAACATTTGCGGTTCACTTCTCGGCCAGGAAACCATTTTTGGATGGGTGTTGACAGTCCCCATATCTCCAGCGGCCCCCGCAATTTGTCCGCCTTCTCCACTCGAATTACCTGCGGACTCGACGACTCGTTGGATAATCTCCTAACCAAATTCTGGGAGTCTGATTCCGTCTGTGAACACAATTTTGTCCAGACTACAAGAAGGGACAATCGTGGCAAATACGTTGTGATGCTCCCCTTGCGCGATCCCGAGCATAGTGGTTCCGAGCTCGCATCTTCACGATCCTTTGCTCTGGCTAAATTTCTGCGTAACGAGCAGCGCCTAAAAAGAGATCCTCCCCTGAAGGCCCGGTATGATTCTGTGATCCAAGAATACCTCGACTTAGGTCACATGGCCGAGGTCCCTTTGACGAGCAGTTCCGCCATGTACTACCTTCCACATCACGCCGTTCTTAAGCCCGAGAGCACAACCACTAAAGTGCGGGTGGTTTTCAACCACCAGTCTGAATGACATACTTTACGCGGGCCCGGTCTTACAATCCGACCTCACGATTCAAATCCTGAAGTGGCGATACTTTAGGTTCGTTTTCAACGCCGACATCGAAAAGATGTATCGGCAAATTTGGGTAGAACCCCAGCATACTCCCTTGCAGCGTATTCTATTCCGCAATTCCGATGGGGAAATCCGCGACTACGAGTTGAAGACAGTCACCTTCGGGGTCAATTGTGCCCCGTTCCTAGCGATCCGTGTCCTGCAACAGCTCGCCGACGACGAAGAGTTGAGGTATCCGCAGGCGAGTCGGATTATCCGACAGTACATGTACGTCGACGACGTACTCGCGGGGGCAGACTCCAAAACCGAAGCGCAAGCGGCTATCCGCGAGCTCCAGGGGCCCTGGATTCAGCAGGATTCCCCCTTAGAAAATGGACATCCAATAGCAAGGCGATTTTGGCCAACATCCAGAGTGAACATCTCCTTGGGTTCAACGTTCACAAAGCGTCAAGTCCTATCCCAAATCGCCAAACTATTTGATCCAGCGGGTTGGCTCGCCCCCTTCATAGTCCGGGCAAAGATGTTCATGCAGGACATTTGGCTCCAAAATCTAGGATTTGACGATGCCCTCCCTCGAGACTTTTGCCAAAGATGGGTTGACTTCCTGGAAAATTACTCCGCTCTCGATCAGATCCACATTCCCCGATGGGTCGCTTTCCGACCACATTTGAAAATTGAGCATCATGGGTTCTGCGACGCCTCGCAGAAGGCGTACCACGAAGCCATCTACGTCCGAGTTGAGGCTGGGTCCGCGGTAATGGCGAACTTGCTCACGGCAAAGACGCGGGTGGCGCCAGTAAAAACGGTGTCGCTCCCGCGGCTCGAGTTGTGCGGAGCCTTGTTATTGTCCGAAATGGCCAACGCCGTTCTTCCGAAGATGCCCGGGCAGGCGTCCGCCCTGCACTGTTGGACGGACTCTACGATTGTTCTCGCCTGGTTGCATAAGCCAGCGTGCCACTGGACAACGTTCGTGGCAAATCGTGTGACCAAGATCACCCAGCTCACCGAGGTGGAGAAATGGGCACACGTCCGCTCCGAGCATAACCCGGCAGATCTCGCTAGCCGGTGGGTGGCGCTTCAAGACCTTGCGGACAGCCAGCTGTGGTGGCGTGGTCCTGCCTGGCTGCAGTGGCCTCGCTGCGAGTGGCCCACTCAAGGCTATGAACCCCCTGTGACTGAACTCGAGAAGCGAGCAGTCAAGGTCCATGTTGCGAAGGCCCCCCCTGAAGACATTCTGGAGCGTTTTTCCACACTCGACAAGGCGTTGCGAGTCCTCGCTTACGCTCAACGGTTCATCCAGCGTTCGCGAAAGCTCATGTCCCCGTTTGAGGATCCCTTGACAGCTCCTGAAATTGCGTCGGCCGAGCGGCTCCTGATTTCCGTCACGCAACGCAGGCACTTTGCCCATGAGATTGGCTGCTTAAGCCAAAAACGGCCAGTGCCAGCATCCAGCCTTGTCCAAAACCTGAAATCAATGAACTGATTCCCAAGGGCTCATGAGAGCATGCGGCCGAGTCACGGCCTCCGAACTTCTCCAGTATGATGAACGGCATCGTGTCATCCTTCCATACGACTGCCATGTGTCTCGACTCCTCGACCATTTTACGCATCGCATAACGCTGCACGGTGGCAATCAGCTGATGATCCGTCTGATCCGTTCCAAGTTCTGGATCCCGAGGGTGAGGAATTTGATCAAGTCCGTCATATATTCATGCAAGGTCTGCATCATCCACAAAAACAGGTTGCAAACGCAACTGATGGGATACTTACCCAAAGAACGAACGTCCTTCTCGCGCCCTTTCACATATACCGGTGTGGACTATGCCGGTCCCTTCGACATCAAAAACTACATGGGACGAGCCTGTCTCATTACGAAAGGGTATGTGCTGGTGTTCGTGTGCTTCGCCACTAAGGCCATCCATTTAGAGCCTACTTCCGACCTTACGACTGAGAAGTTTCTCGCCGCCTTTGCCCGTTTCGTGTCCCGAAGAGGAAGCCCCCGTCAAGTTCAGTCGGACAATGAGAAGACCTTTGTGGGTGCGGCTGCCCTACTCTCCCGCGAGTTTCTCCAAGCTCTCTAGGAAGCTGTGACAGGTGCCTATAGTCACCAGCAGCTGCTCTGGCAATTCATTCCTCCGGGAGCACCCCACATGGGGGCTTGTGGGAAGCAGGTGTTAAGAGCTTCAAGACCCTGCTCTACAAGTCTACGGCGACGCGGAAATATACGTTCGAAGAGCTGTCCACGCTTCTAGCTAGAATCGAAGCATGCCTGAATTCGCGCCGATGTCCGAAGACCCCACTGACCTGCTGGCACTTACGCCTGAGCACTTTCTTGTTGGAAGGCCCCTCCTCGCCATGGTCGAACCCGAGATAAAGGGGGACACCACATCTATTATAAACCGCTGGCAGCACCTGAAGGGTCTTCATCAACAATTTCGTCTACGATGGAAGGAGGAGTACCTCAAGAAACTCCATAAGCGGAATAAGTGGCGAACCCCTACAAGAAATCTCCGTTCCGGGGACATGGTGGTAGTCAAGGAAGACAACCTTCCGTCCAATGAGTGGCGACTAGGCAGAATCGACGCGGTGTTTCCAGGATCCGATGGCCATGTTCGTGTGGTCGACATCCGCACTGCACGGGGACTCATTAGGCGTCCCATAGCGAAGGTCGTCCTTCTTCCAACGGAAGAGTCCGCCTGCCCGCAATAACCAGTCGACCCTTCACTCCGGTGTTTCAATTCATCACTCCGATTCGTAGCGTCAATTAATAGTTTCAACCCGTAGTTCCAATTCGTAGTTCTTATCACTACTGATCCAAATTTTTATTTTGTCCTATTCCGCCAATCAGATCTCACACGATGTCTCCACGTCCGCGCAGCGCCATGGCATTGGAACACAGACGAACTCGAGGTATGCAATCCTACCGTTGCCGAGTCTGTAGCGGGATCCATCCACTTCGGAAGTGTCGTCGGTTCCTCCGTCTGAGTGCCGAGAAGAGGCTCCGGGGTGTCCTTGCCAACCGGTAGTGCCACCGCTGTTTGGCCCACGAGCACTCCGACGGAGCGTGTCGGCGAGGTGATCGCTGCAAAACGTGCGGCCAGGATCACCACACTCTCCTTCATCTCTCGGAACCACCGATGGCATCACGGCAGTCCCGCCCGGCAGCACGCCGGTCGCGGAGATCCGTTGCCACTCCACAACACTCCTCAGCCGCTCCTCGGCCCTCGTCCGTCACTCCACGGCACCCTTCAGCAGCTCCTCGGCCCTCGTCCGCCACTCCACGGCATTCTTTCGCCGCTCCTCGGCCCTCGTCCGCCACCCCACGGCACTCATCCGACACCCCGCGGCAATTTTCTGCTACTCGTCGGCGTGCCACGCAGGCCGCGGTCACCGCTCCGTCCTTAACGTCCCTCCTACAGCGGCACAGCGTCAACCTCCTACCGACGGCTTTGGTGCGTTTAGAGACCGGGAGTCGAGTCTTCGACACTGCGCATCCGCACGCCAATCCGGGAGCTGAACGACGCGGTAAGGACCCACTTCCGGGACTTTACGCTGGCTGATGAGCAGTTTTATCTCCCCGCGACGATCTCCATCATCCTGGGCGCGGATATATATCCGAGCGTGATGCGACCGGGCTTCCTGAAAATTCAGGATGGACTGCCAGTAGCCCAGAGCACCGTGTTTGGGTGGGTCGTGTCCGGAGCCTGCCACCAGCCGTGAGAAGAGCAACCAGGCTATGTTGCAACCCGAGTAGTTGCAAGGGGGGCGGAATGCTTAGGTCAGTGGCCCACTGCATTGGGGCTGTTCACTGAGCTCTCCGAGCTTTCGCTCTCGCCCCTCTTGCGCTCCCTCGCTCGCTTCTCGCAACGTCCGCGCTCCAGAGTGCGAGCTTCGGGTTTCGCATCCGAACTCCTCGGACGGCCGCTGCCGATCTCTCGCTCTCGCTTCAGCGGAGTAAAACGGGAGGGAGCGCGGTTTTAGTTTTAATTAGTCTCATGTATGCAGCTGAATAAAGCACACTGAATTACACCACGACGCCCCCGACTTCTTCATTTTTTTCGTCTTCCTTTGCGTTTGCGCCGTGGAAATTATTTCTGCCAACCAAATCTTTTTGTGGAAGGATCGCCCCCCTACAACACTCTGAATAGTGGGCCCCACCATTAAAATGTCATTTAATGACTGCGCTGAAGTTGTCTTTGCAGACGCATCAAACACGAGTCGAAGTTTGGTTGAGGTACTATCAGGGCTCAGAACGCATTGATGTGGTATGAAGTAGTGCGGTCCTAGTGGAATCTTATTGCATGTTGGAGACATATGACCCAGCTCCAAATATTCTTTCATAAAAGCGATGTACATTTCGCGAAGTGAAAATGTCTTTTAGGCTTCTACGCTCTAACGATAAATATCTACGTTTAAGCGACATCGAACGAGGATCCAAGCACGAGCGGATCAGATTTAAAAGGTAAACGGACTAAAAAACGACCACAATTAGAATTGGCTACGTTTTTCACGAAGTGATCCTCGCGGGCAATTTGTTCTGGTGAAAATTTAGCAAGTGCTTTATTTTCTGAGACGGTATCTAACTCCCAAAGCCCTTCAACAAGTCCTCCTAAAACCATGTCTTCCTTCGACAAGGCGATACAAGAAGTAGCTTCTTTTTGTTGTTGCTTACACCGTCCAGAAACAACCCATCCCAATAGTGTTTTTTGTAGCAATGGACCTCCATTGGTGAGTTTGATTTGACCACTGCACAACAAATCAAAGAAGGATTCTGCTCCGAGCAAAATATCAATTCTTTGCGGCTTGTGGAACTCTGGATCGGCTAAGTCTACGCCGGCCGAAATTTTCCACTGCCTTGCAGGAAGCATATTATCTGGCTAATTGCTAGTTATGGTTCCCAGTAGCCAAAATTCACACGTAAAAACGTGTCCATTGAGCCGCGAATATAACTTGATTAATTATTGAATTACTTGATTAATTTCCGAAGTGTCTTGAAGAACCTGAGCCGAATGAGTAGAAGCCTGAGAAGTAGAAGTACCTTGCCCTAGCTGGTCCTGCCAGCTTCTACCTTGATGTGGCTCACTCGAGTTTTGGTATCGATGTAGTAGAGTATAATGTGCGTGTGAGCATACCCGACATTTGGATGCTGTGCATTTAAATACTCTATGTCCCTCATGTAGACAATTAATACATAATTGCTTCATTTTGGCAAAGTTAAAACGGTATAAAACTGGCATTCCGCAAAATCCCTGGCAATTACCTATAAAATGATTAGAACCGCAATATAAACATTTTGGATCACTTGTGTTATTGACCCTGGAGCAAGTATGTGAATTCCTAGTATTTTTTTTGATTCCAGAGGGCATTTCCGAAAAACTTTTCCCCTTTACCATCGACGCTTCCTCGGCTGACACATGTTGATATCGTCGATCTAAAACCTTTACGCAATCAGACCATTTTGGCAGTTCATCTTAATTAAGCTGTTCCTCATACTTGGATTTGGTGTACGGATCTACCTTTGAAAGAACTATAATCACCGCATTGATATCTTTTTCGTCCCCTCGGGACATAAGCGAATCGAAAATTGTACTTACTGTATCTGTTCATGTCGAACAAGAAGTTAGCTGGTTCGAAGATAGCTGGTTCGGCATCACTGGCAACCGAATCGGTGGCCTCTAGACTAAGCTTACGTTATATTACAAGTCATTACGAAATAAAAGGTGAAACGGATCACAAGTGAAAACGAAGCTCGTCACAACCCCGCATTTTTATATCTTTCTTTGGGAGAAACTTTGGAAGTGTTCTTGGCACGGACCCGCCCCAACATTTGGTCCTTCGAGCCGGATTTATTTTCATCGTTCTCCGCAAGCTAAGTAATTCCAAAGTTTATTTTTCCAGTAGCAATATATATATATATATATATTTCTTTTCCACACAACCCCGCTCCACCGTTAAGGTCTCCATTTTGTGGGAAAATATATATATTTATATATATCTACTTTGATCTCCAGTGGCACATTCCGTGCAACTCCACAAAATTAAAACACAAAAATTAAATTAAATCACACATATCCATACACATACACACAGCTTAGAAATTCCAAAGGTTTCTTTTCCACTAGCAATATCTATATACATATATATATATTTTCCACACAATCCCGCTCTATTTTGTGGGGAAATATTTATATTTATATATCTCCTTTGCAACTCCAAACCAATTAAAACACAAAAAATTAAATAAAATCACACATATCCATACGCATACACATATACACACAGAATCCATACACCGTGCAAAGGTCAATTTTTCCACATTTGTCTTTAAACTAAAACACTTTGCAAACTAAAACACTTGTACCAGCATTATTTTTTTTAACTAAACACACAAAACAATAACAAACCCGGCTTACGAACACTGCTGCAGAACCACCTACTTGGCATATTTGTCGGACCGGCGAATCGAAGGGTGGCGTTTTTTATTGGGTTCCTGATCTCCGCGGCATCCCGAATAAAAACCACAACCCAATAATTATCTAGCTGACATTTCAGTAGTTTTAATTATTAGGTGTTTGTTTTTTCTATTATTTACATTGCACATTGGTGTGTGTGCCGTCACACAGGGTGTTCGGGGCATTCCGTACTGCAACGCATCGTATAATAGCCCGTTCACACTGCATTGGATTTGGGACTTAGCAATAAATTCGATTAACTTTCCAAAATTAGAAATAAATAAATAAAAATAATAAATTTCTTCCAAAAATAAACAAAGTCATCCAACAGCGATCCGATTCCACGAGTTCCGCATCCATTCCTTCTGGTGCAGTCATATGTAGCAATAAATTGTATTAACTTTAAGAAATTAGAAATAAATAAATAAAAATAATAAATTTCTTCCAAAAATAAACAAAGTCATCTAAAAGCGATCCGATTCCACGAGTTCCGCATCCATTCCTTCTGGTGCAGTCATATGTTGCAATAAATTGGATTAACTTTACAAAATTAAAAATAAATAAATAAATAATAATAAATTTCATCCAAAAATAAGTAAATCATACAACAGCGATCCGATTCCACGCGTTCCGCATCCATTCCTTCTGGTGCAGTCATATATTCTCCAAGACATACACCCATTTCACATTCCATCCAAATTATATTGTGCCCACTTACATTTTTGTGTTATATTGATCCGTGGTATGGTTCTCTGACCAGCTTCCAAATCGTTAAGCCGAGACGTCCCTATTCTTGTCCCGTCAGTGTAAGTTCAGGCTCCCACTCGAGCCTACTATGCCGATTGGTGAAGGTGAGGAACCTAAAGTTCAGTTAACCGTCCCATCAGTCAGAACACCCAGCCGGGCAAGAGCTAAAAGCGAGTCGTCAGTACCCACCAAAAAGGCAGGACCTAGCAAAAGCTTAACTCCATCCATAAGGATCAGCCGTACTTCCAGGAAAACAAGCGAAAAGTCCTTAGCCCCTTCAAAACCTGTGAGAAAAACTGCGTCACAGTCAGTTTTGTCCCTACAAGTCACGAGATCAACTGCGAAAATGGCTGACGCTGAAGCAAAGGCTGCCCTGACAAAGTTTATGGCTGTGACCGATAGGGTCAGTCAGTTCGAAGCCAGGGTCAATACCCCAACAGACTCACCTCCGTCTGTTCACACTAACAAGGTCAGACTTCATCAGATACAAGCTCTTTGGGACAAGGTAGAGAAAGAGTACGAGACGTGCTCTGAGGTTCTTTCCTTAGTAGATAGTACAGACACGATGGAAGTCAGCCAAGTATGACTACTGCTACTCTGTTTTTGAAAGATGCGCTGCAACACTAAACGAAACGATTGAAAGAGCTAGCGTTCAACCGATTCATGAACCGCCCACACCGGTGCCTCTGCCTAGTGGATGCCGCGTCCCTCCAATAGACTGTGAAATTTTCAGTGGCGACTATGTTCATTGGCCGACGTTTCGAGACCTTTTTTCCGCCATCTATGTCCAAAATCCGAGGCTTTCAGGCGTTGAAAAGTTGTTCCACCTCAACTCGAAAACGAGTGGAGAAGCAAAGTCTATTGTGGCATTATCACCATTGACTAACGAAGGTTTTGCGTCCGCATGGGAAAATCTGCAGACTCGTTTCGAAAACAAGCGACTGCTCGTCAACAGCCAGCTAAAGATCCTGTTTAGTCTCCCCACTGTTTCCCAAGAGTGTGGCAATTCCCTTAAGCACCTGGAGAGCACTGTTCAAGGTTGTTTGACAGCCCTGAAAATAGCAAAAGTAGACATATCAAACTGGGACTGTCTTCTCGTCTTCCTGTGCTCCTCAAAGCTGCCGAAGCTGACGTTGGCTCTGTGGGAACAGTCCCTCCTCAACCCATCCGAGATTCCAGGGTGGGAAGAATTCAAGACCTTCTTACAAGGTCGTCATCGAACCCTGGAGGCAATTGAAGAATTTAAATCTACTTTGACCACTCAATCCAGAGCCCCACGTCCTGAAGGTGGGCCGCGGATTATCCATAATTTTGAAAATAGGGTCACCGTAAATCCACAGTCGTGTAAACTTTGTCCAAGGGAGAACCATCCGAGCCGTCTGTGTCCCCAGTTTTTGAATATGTCGGTTGCCGTCAGGGAACAGTGTATTAAACAACATAAACTCTGTCTGAACTGTTTTGCAAGAACCCACATGTTGAGAGACTGCACGAGTACGCACAATTGCTACACGTGCAAAGGTCGCCACAATACTCTCCTCCATCGCGGCGGCCCTCCACAACTCCAGTCAGCATCTGAACCTGACCTCCAGCCAGAAATACAGTCCACTCCGTCGAACGTCCAAACGTACCTCGCCGTGAACACGCAAGGGGTCCTCCTGAGTACCGCGCTCATAGAAATCTGCCACTTGGGCATTAGGTACTCAGCACGTGCCTTAATTGACTCCGGATCCGAGGCGACCTTTATTTCAGAACGGTTATTCAACCTAATTAAGTTCCCCTACGAATCCATACAACCTTAAGTTTCGGGAGTAAACCAAACTGTTGCTGCTCAACCACGTAAGCGCTGCCAATTCCATATAGGCTCCCCCATTAAGCCACAAATCCAAATCGAAGCGTCTGCATATGTGCTACCACATTTAGCCGGAAATCTTTCATCCTATACGAAACCCGAAGGGTCGTTGAGGGACCTCCCTCCCATCCAATTAGCAGATCCGAATTTCTACCAGAGTTCGCAAATTGACGTGCTCATAGGCGCCGATATCCTTCCGTCGATCATTTTAGGCGGCTTCCACTCAAATGTTTGCGGAACACTCCTTGGCCAAGAGACCATATTCGGGTGGATTCTTTGCGGCCCAATCGCGAAGAATCCCACTAACAGAATATCTTCCTCCTCAGCACGGTTGTCTGTCACCGAATCTCAACTAGACGGTATCCTCACCAAGTTCTGGGAGGTGGAGGATGTTCCAGTGAAGCCGGGTAAGGAATCCAGCTCGGTGTGTGAAAATAATTTCCAGCAAACCACCACAAGGGATAAAGAAGGAAGGTATGTTGTTTCTCTGCCCTTTAAAGAACCTAACAAAATAAACCTGGGGCATTCACGGTCCATCGCACTGGCGCAATTTCTTAGAAATGAAGTACGGTTGAGTAAAAACGCTCTTTTGAGAAAGCAGTATAACTCAGTTATTCAGGAATATTTAGATTTAGGTCATATGCACCTAGTCTCTCCAAATGACGACTCCAGCAATTTTTACTTGCCGCACCACGCGGTTTTCAAGCCAGACAGTACGACCACAAAGGTTCGCGTGGTGTTTAACGCCAT
The DNA here is from genome assembly GCF_018152115.1 of Drosophila rhopaloa. Lineage (NCBI taxonomy): Eukaryota > Metazoa > Arthropoda > Insecta > Diptera > Drosophilidae > Drosophila > Drosophila rhopaloa. The sequence continues at coordinate 1,208,621 of NW_025335179.1, read as the reverse complement.
ATCACCCAACAATCGAACTTTCATTTGATACGGGTAGAGTTATAGAAGAAAAATCAGAAAAATCCAAACGAATACATTGTTTTCGCAAGGCAGACTTTCTGAGGCTTAATAATTTTATTTCTGGCTTTAATTGGTCTGATCTTTACTTATGCAATAATATGTCCGATGCAGTTAATGTTTTTTATACTGCAATAAACTCATTTTTTAATTCCTGTGTTCCGTGGTACTATCCGACAACTTCCAATAAATCACCTTGGTTTAGCAAAGAGTTGACACACTTAAGAAATGTAAAGTCCAGACTTTTTAGGAAATATAAAAATACCGGTTCTCAATCTGTTTTTACTAGATATCTAAGTGCTCGGTCAAGATTTACCGTGCTTAATGCTCAGTGTTATAATAGTTACTTAAACCGTTGTAAGGTCCAGTTCTCTCAGGACCCGAAACAGTTTTATAATTTTGTTAACACCAAGCGTAAATCTAATTCTTTTCCTTCCTCGCTGTCGTTCGAAAACATGACGGGAACCACAGATCAGGCAATAGCCGATATATTTGCCCAATTTTTTCAAACGACTTACTCTACTTTAGATTATTCATCTCAGCCTTATTCTTACACCATGCCCAAGTCAAACCTCATATTCTGTCCCACTTTAACAGAAAGCTCTCTTCTTTTGGATCTTCTTCGTATTAAGCCTGTTTATTCGCCAGGGCCCGATGGTATTCCTGGGTGCGTGCTTAGGTATTGCGCTAAGGCCCTGTGCAAACCTCTTCACAAGTTGTTTACCTTATCTCTAGAAACGTCCCAATTCCCAAATATTTGGAAGGAATCATTTGTTATTCCTCTTTTCAAAAAAGGTAACAAGTTAGAAGCCAGTAACTACAGAGGTATTTCTAAGTTGTCAGCTATTCCTAAGCTTTTGAAAAAATTATTACTCCTCATTTGCAGCACTTTTGCAGATCAATTATTTCTCCGTGTCAACACGGATTTATTAAACGTAGATCCACAATTACAAACCTTCTAGAGCTCACTACATTTGTGATAAAAGGCTTCAATAATAGTTTTCAAACAGATGTCATTTACACTGACTTTAGTAAAGCATTTGACTCTGTAAATCACTTACTTCTTATTCATAAACTTGACCTTTTAGGTTTTCCAGTTGATCTGCTTAAATGGATTTCAAGTTATCTAAATGACAGGTCACAAAGGGTCCTTTTTAAAAAATTCAATTTCTGAAATTCTCCGTGTTACCTCCGGTGTCCCACAAGGGAGCCATCTGGGTCCGTTACTTTTTACATTATTTATTAACGATCTTCCCTCAATTATAAGTCATTCTCGCGTACTTATGTACGCAGATGATGTTAAGTTGTGCCTGCAGTATAAGGACATTTCCGGCCATTTAGACTTGCAATCCGATCTAGATAATTTTCAAAACTGGTGCCGAGATAATTTACTAAATTTAAACGGCTCCAAGTGCAAGCTGATGACTTTTTATCGGGCCAATCCGATATACGCGACTTACACGTTAAGTGGCAGCTCTTTGGATAGAATAACTCTTGTAAACGATCTTGGCGTTCTCTTGGACCCTAAACTAAAATTTTCTAATCACATTTCGTCCATGGTTAATAAAGCCAGAGGTGTGCTTGGATTTATTAAAAGGTGGTCAAAAGAATTCGATGATCCTTATTTGACTAAAACTTTATTTATTTCGCTAGTCCGTCCGATTCTGGAGTATGGGTCTCCCGTCTGGAGTCCACAATATGGAATACATATTGGTCGTATTGAATCTGTACAAAAAAACTTCCTTCTTTTTGCTTTACGGCGCCTAAACTGGGATGCAAATCTTATCTTACCTTCTTATTCTAGTAGACTTCTTTTGATTAATTTACCATCCCTAGCCAACCGTAGAACGATGCTTGGTACTATCTTTATTTATAACCTTATACATGGTGATATTGACTGCCCCGACTTGTTAAGTCGGCTAAACTTTCTGTGCCAAGTAGATTAACTAGAAATTATATTCCCCTAATTTTAAATCATTGTAGATCTAACTATGCCTTGCATGAGCCTTTCAGAGTATTATGTTCTGACTATAATAGACTTTTTCCTGTAATATCAAATCTTGACTCTCTGCCGCTCCTAAAACGATTAATACTTGCTTCATTGGCACAAGATTGATCTAACTATTACTTTTTTCCCCGGACCTTTACCTTTATTTTCCTATCTCGCGTCTATCCTATCGCGAATCGTGCCGTACGATACACGGCTGCGCCCCTCGGTCGGTTGGGCGGGTAAGTGGGCCGTGGGACTCCGCGCGAAAAAAAAAAAAAAAAAATAAATAAATCGTCAAACGGGTACAGCCTAAATGATATCCTTCATACAGGTCCGGTACTGCAATCTGATTTAACCACCCAGATCCTCAAATGGCGTTTCTTTAAATACGTCTTCAATGCTGACATCACTAAGATGTATCGGCAGATTCTCGTCCATTCCGATCATACACGTTTCCAAAGAATCCTGTTCCGCGATAAAGAGGGGAAACTCTGTGATTATGAGCTCAACACTGTCACTTTCGGCGTTAACTGTGCCCCTTTTTTGGCCATACGCGTGCTTAAACAACTGGCTCATGATGTACGTGACCAATATCCTTTGGCAAGTGACATAATTTCTAGTTTTATGTATGTCGATGATGTTTTAGCCGGCACCCACACGCAGCAGTCCGCTATTTCAGCCATCAAAGAGCTCCGCGGTGCCCTAGAGAGTGCGGGCTTTCCACTGCGCAAGTGGACCTCAAACGAGAAGAAACTTTTACAGGGCATTCCAAAGAAACACTTGATTAGGGCCGACTTTCTGGAATTGGAAGACGCCAGTATGGCAAAAACTCTGGGAATCCGTTGGCATGCGACATCGGACAGTTTCCTCTTCCTGCCGATGGATATTTCTCTCCAAACAACCAAACGAGAGGTTTTATCCCAGATAGCCAAACTGTTTGACCCAGCAGGATGGTTATCGCCATTTATTGTTCGGGCAAAAATGCTCATGCAAGAAATTTGGTTGCGGGAGTTAAGCTGGGACCAGCCTCTTACGACTGACCTTGTCACAAGGTGGCGTAATTTTCTTGAAGGGTATCAGACTTTGAAAGAAGTTCGCATCCCAAGATGGGTAAGATTTCATCCAGCAGCAAAACTGCAGTACCACGGGTTTTGCGATGCGTCGCAGAGCGCCTATGGTGCTGCCATCTTTGTTCGCGTCGAAACGACTGATGGCTGCTTCACCCACTTGCTTTTGTCCAAAACCCGAGTTGCTTCAGTAAAGTCCCTTTCCATACCGCGATTAGAGCTGTGCGGTGCGGTGCTTCTCTCCGAACTCGCCGCAGCAGTTCTCTCCGAAATGCCTCCTACTCAGTATGATACGTATTATTGGACAGACTCCACGATAGTGCTGGCATGGCTAAGCAAGCCAGCATGCACTTGGACTACATTCGTTGCCAACAGAGTCGCGAAAGTTGATCAGCTCACCAACAGAGAACAGTGGTTTCATGTGAAATCGGAAGATAACCCGGCTGATCTGGCAAGTCTCAGTCCATGAGCTCAAGGACAGCAACCTCTGGTGGCATGGGCCTGAGTGGCTGCGTCACAACCAGGAGCAGTGGCCACTCAATTCGTCGGTCCCGCTCGAAACCGAGCTCGAACAGCGCCCAATAAGGTGTAACGTCGCCACAGCGCCCCCGAAAATGACATTCTGGAGCGTTTTTCAGCATTCGAGAGGGCTTTACGCGTTCTCGCTTACGTATTCCGGTTTGCAAGAATGTGTCGCAAGCAAAACGTTAACATAAAGGCAGAACTCACTGCCGCAGAGTTGTCTGATGTCCAAGAGAGGCTGATTGTGCTCACCCAACTCAATGAGTATCCAATAGAATGCAAGGCCTTAGGCAAAAAGCAACATATTCCAGTCTCCAGCACGATCTTCAATCTAAACCCCTTTATCGACAGCCACGGTTTCTTAAGAGCCAGCGGCCGTCTACGAGCATCTGAGATGCTAAGCTATGATGAGAAACATCCAATCATCATTCCGGCAAGGTGCACTTTTGCCAAACTTTTGGCCCTCTTTACCCATCGCATATCCTTGCACGGGGGTAATCAATTGATGATCCGACTGATTCGCTCCAAGTATTGGATACCTAAGCTGAGAAATCTTGCAAGAGACACCATTCATTCCTGTCGAGTGTGCACCATCCACAGGCAAAAGCTGCAAACTCAGCTGATGGGAGACTTGCCCTGCGCAAGATCTACCTTTTCCAGGGCCTTTACCCACACGGGCGTTGACTTTGCTTTGGGCATTTGACATAAAAAACTATCTCGGTCGGGGGTGTAAGATAACTAAGGGGTATGTCTGCGTTTTTGTGTGTTTTAGTACCCGAGCCATCCATCTAGAAGGTACATCAGACTTGACCACTGACAAGTTTCTGGCAGCCTTCTCGCGTTTCTCCGCACGACGTGGCTGTCCGCACCACATATACTCTGACAACGGGAAAACATTTGTCGGAGCCTCCACGTCCCTATTTAAGGATTTCATTGAAGCTACGAGGTCTTTGATCCTGTCCAAGTACAGTCTTCAAAATGTGACCTGGCACTTCAACCCTCCTGGCGCGCCTCATATGGGAGGGCTATGGGAGGCCGGTGTCAAAAGCTTTAAGACACACTTCTACAAGCAAACAGCTGGCGGGAAGTACATCTTTGAAGAGTTAGTTACCCTCCTATCCAAAATTGAGGCCTGTTTAAACTCGAGGCCTATTTCTCCAATGTCCGCAGACCCCGCAGACCTCGTAGCTCTTAGCCCCGGACATTTCCTAGTCGGCGGGCCACTCCTTTCCGTGACTGAGCCCGAGATTAAAGAAAACCCGATTTCCATTTTAAGCCGATGGCAGCGGCTAAAGGCCCTGCATCAGCAATTTGCTTACGTTGGAAAGAAGAGTACCTAAAGGAGCTCCATAAAAGGACCAAATGGCAATTTCCAACGCGAGACATTCAAACGGGGGACATGGTGGTGCTAAAAGAGGAGAATTTACCACCAAATGAATGGCGGCTTGGGCGGATCCAACTGGTGTGCCCAGGCGCGGATGGCAAGACCCGAGTGGCAGATGTTCTTACCGCACGTGACATTATCCGACGACCAATCGCAAAGATGATCCGCCTTCCGATGGAGGCCTCCAGCTCCGAGTGATTCTGCCTTTTCCTTTTTTTTTCTTGAGTTAGCGGCTAACATCCAATCCTACTAGTCCTAACCTCATGTCATCCTGTGTCGTCAGTCCTCATACATGTCACGATCATTCACATCATCCATAACCCCTAACCTTTGTTTACTTGCTTCCACAGATTGTTCACGATGGCGCCAACCACAATCCAGCACGCTCGGCCACGCGCAACCAACGGGTACAGGTGCCGAGTTTGCCGAGGGGTGCACGCGCTGAGGAAATGCCAACGTTTCCTTCGGCTCCCGGCGGTGAAGCGGCTCCGCGCAGTCCTCATTAATCAGTACTGTGCGAACTGCCTTGCTCACGAGCATTCAGGTCAATCCTGTCGCAGCAATGCCAAGTGCCACGTCTGCAGTGGAAATCACCACACCCTTTTGCACTTCCAAGAGTCCACATCGCCACGCTCGTCACGACCCCAAGACCGACGGCAGCAGAAAAGAGCGTCGTCGACGCCGTTGCGCTCATCGTCACCAAAGGAGACCTCCCCGACCCGAAGCCCTGTTACGGGCCCATCGTGCGCCGCTATCGTGCAGCGCACGAGTGTGAGCATCTTGCCAACGGCATCCATTTTGGTGGGGTCTGAAAAGAAACGGTTTGACGTCCGAGCATTGGTGGATCCTTGCTGCCCCGTGAGTCGCATTCACGTTTCTTTGACAAAGGCCCTCAACCTTTCCGTCACCCGCGTGGGCGATGAGCGGGTGTGCACCACCGAAATCCGCTCAAAGTCGTCAAAGATGACATGACAGCTGATAATGCTGGTTGATGACCAGATGCAGACCCGAACTCCGGCCAAGCCCCTGGATCCGAAGGTCCGGGATGCCTTTCCAAACATCACTCTGTCTGATGACAGATGGTTCCACCCTTCCTTGGTGTCGGCCGTCTTGGGAGCTGACGTATATGCGGAATTAATTCTGCCGGGTATCCTCCCGAGTCAGAACGGACTGCCCATGCCGCAAAACTCAGCCTTGGGGTGGCTCCTTTCAGGCACTTGCTCCCTTTCGTGACCTGCCACTCTCCCCATTGCGAGGGGGGGGAGAATGTTCATGTCGAACAAGAAGTTAGCTGGTTCGAAGATAGCTGGTTCGGCATCACTGGCAACCGAATCGGTGGCCTCTAGACTAAGCTTACGTTATATTACAAGTCATTACGAAATAAAAGGTGAAACGGATCACAAGTGAAAACGAAGCTCGTCACAACCCCGCATTTTTTATATCTTTCTTTGGGAGAAACTTTGGAAGTGTTCTTGGCACGGACCCGCCCCAACAGTATCAATTATTAACCTCAAGGTAGACGCAGAAGGTTTTGTTATTGAAGGAATTTCAAACAGCTGCGCTAGAGTTTCAAAGAAAATTAAACACTTGTTGGCATAGACTCTCTTTTAACTGCCTTTTGCCTTTTAATGCCTTTTTATAATTTGCATCTGAGACTTGAAGAGCTTTTATTGTTCCCAATGCCTCGTCAGAAAGGCAGGCTAACAAATGGTTAAATTTTTCGATGTTAGATAACGAATTATCAGAGTCAACCAATTGCTCAAAAATTCCAATAAATTGGTTTTTGTAGGTGCCATTTTAATTAAAAATTATTTAATTTATTTACAATAGTTATTCCTGGGTGGCTCGAATAAATTTGTTGGCGTAACAAAAGAAATGGGAGACGAGAACGTAATTAATCTAATCCTAACAAAACTTTTCGGTAGTCCCTGTTCGGGCGCCATGTAGAAAATCAAAACGAAAATAATTAATTATTAATAATTGAGAATGCCGAAAAGTGAAAAGACTTGGCTTGGCTGCTGCAAAATTTGGGGGAAGGAGAAAACACAAGACTGGCCGATTCGATCTTCAAAATTCCACTACTTTATTGTGCCCAGCAGAGCAGTTTTGTGAGAGCCTTTGCAGGTCCGCTGAATTTGATTTTAGCATTGGCGCTGAGCATAACGCAGTTGGGCTTAAGCTGTTACTTATGTCTATCTTAACATAAACTTCATAATTTGCGTTCTGCACTTCAACAGTGTCATTAATGAAAAAAAATGATTTGAAAAATTTTTTCGACAAGAAATCATGTTCCCCACCCCATTATGATCCGGATCCGGATAATATCAATTAATGTTGGAATGGCATTCCTCGTTGAATTCGTTACAATTACAGAAAAAAAATCATTTGAAAAATTTTATCAGCTCAAATCCAAAGAAAATAACTACGATTTTTCGGGTTTTTAATCAAAACCCTAGGAAATAGTGGTCGAATGTTGGAATGGCATACCTTTTTGAATTCGTTACAAAACTTCTAACAAAGTGGCGTTTCCAGAAAAAAATATCTATATAAAAATTTTTTTTTTTTAAGAAATCATGTACCCCACCCCATTATGACAAGGCCCAAATACGGATAATATCAGCTCGATTTTTCGGTTTTTTAATTGAATTCGTTACAAATTTTCCAACAAAGTGTCATTTACAGAAAAAAAATCATTTTAAACATTTGTTTCGAAAAAAACATGACCCCCACCTTAATGACAAAGCCAAAATCCGAAGAAAATCACCTCGATTTTTCGGTTTTTTAATCAAAACCCTGGGAAATAGTGGTCGAATGTTGGAATGGCATACCTTGTTGAATTCGTTACAAAACTTCCAAAAAAGTGTCATTTACAGAAAAAACAAGAAAGAACGCTATAGTCGAGTACCTCGACTATTAGATACCCGTTACTCAGCTAAACAACTTTAGATTTTGCATTAACATAATGTGAATTAGAGTGACCACAGTTAAAAAGGACAAAAAGTTCAAATTATCAATTTGAATTAGGAAATCTCTTAGAGCTGGCAGCTTTACAGCACGAGCATCAGCACAAGCGCTGCTTTCACGCAGGCAGCTTTTGTCCTGTACCAGCATACACACATACGCCGTTGTTTGACTCAGACCTCCAATTTGGCTAACTTATTTTGATTTGCATAGTTCTTGGGATATAGTTCGGTACTGACAAATGAAAACCATCGCAATTTCCTTTAATAGAAATCCTTATTGTTCAAACATGAACACGTGTTTACAGATGTATTTGTGTAGACCATATCTTACAATGAGGTCATAAATTGTAACCCGAATATGGGATGCCCAGAGAAGGGTCGAATATCCTAGGCACATAAGCGATAACAGATGTGCACTATAAAAACCCAACGATAAGCAGGTATGTCTGCGTGGGTCATAAGATAAGAGTAAAATAAGATTCTCATGTTAGCTACGTAAGAGTTGAATATTAATAAAGAAATCAGTTTGAAATAGTAACTCAACAAATGAAGACGTCCTTATTTCGGGTCGCTCTATTCATTTTGGTCCTTCGAGGAGCTCTAAAAGTCATCCCCCACCAGTGGTAAGAGACTTAGAG